>NC_138193.1:47155433-47755433 GCF_964194105.1 Spermophilus citellus | reverse complement strand
CGGTCGGAACACGGAGGAGGACAGCAGCCGCCATCTTGGAGAGCTGATGTAATCATCCCTGTTTTCTACTGATCTCAGCTCATTCAACTACGGAACAGGTGATTCCACGCTGGTATTTGCCTGTGTCTCGCAGACAGATCGCTCAGGCTCGGGACTGGAGAACCTGAGGAGAATACTCTTCGGGGCTCGCTCCTGGCAAGGCGGGCGCCGGACTTTGAGCGGCCAGATTCTAACTCCCCGGGTTGCTTTGGCCCAGGGCGGGGGATCCTACGGGGACTCCGGGCTGAGGCCAGTTACAAGTGGATCGTGCGCTGAGGGGCGGCGTGGCTCTGAATCTCGGAACAGTTTTGGCCCGGGGCTGGGGAGCCCGCGGGGACTGCATCTTTGACCCTGCCCCTGGCGGAGCATACACCGAGCTGGGAGAGTTTGGAGCAGCCAGGCTCGGGCTCCCGGGGCTGCTTGGGCCCGAGGCTGGGGTACCCGCGGGGGTCACTCTGTGGAGCCTACTCCTAGCAGAGTGTGGCAGGGATCGGAGAGGCTGGGTTCTGGCTCCCGTAGCTGTTTAGCCCAGGGCCGGGGAACCTGCGGGGACTGCGAGCTGAGGCCAACTACAAGTGAAACGTGCGCCGAGGGGCAGCGGGGCTCTGACTCCCGAAACAGTTTTGGCCTGAGGCTGGGGAGCCCGCGGGGACTGCGTCTTTGACTCTGCTCCTAGCGGAGCGTGCACCGAGCAGGGAGAGTTTGGTGCGGCCAGGCTTGGGCTCCCAGGGCTGCTTCGGCCTGGGGTTGGGAAACCTGCAGCGGTTGCTCTATGGAGCCTGCTCCTAGCAGAACGTGGCTGGAATCGGAGAGGCCGGCTTCTGGCTCCCAAAGCTGCTTTGGCCCAGGGTTGGGGATCCTACAGGGACTACTTCTCGGTCCAGGTCCTGCTGGGTGCTGCGGGGGTCTGGGGGGCAGAGTGGAGCTGCCACCTTCGCCCAGAGCAGGCTAAGGGACCCGCCGGTGTGGTATCATGACACCCCAACTGCAGCTGGGGCTGAGGAGAGTAGCCGCCCACGCCTGGAACAAGACCAGCGACCCGACGGCGCGGTGGCCAAGTCACCCCATTTGGAGTGGAGGCTGTGAAGAGCCACCGTCTGATCCTGCAAGGTAGGCAGACATGCGTCCCACTGGCAGGACAGGCTCAATATCCTACCAGTGTGGCGGAGAAGTAGCATCGAGGCAGTCACGTCACACTGGTTGGAGTGGGGGTTGAGCAGAGCCACCAACAGTGTCCGGAAAAGGACCAGCGACCCGTTGGAGAGGCAGTTAGGTACCCACACTGGGAGTGGGGGCTGAGAAGAACTGCCGTCCAAGCCCGCAAGGTAGGCAGATCTGAGACCCACTGGCGGAAAAGGCTTAGAGGCCGACCAGCGTGGTAGACACGTCACACCAATTGGAGTAGGGGTGGAGCAGAGCTGCCGCCCACATCCGGTTCAGGACCAACGATCCGAGGACGTGGTAGTTACGTCACCACAATTGGAGTGGGAACAGAGCAGAGCCGCCACCCGCACCCGCAGGGTGGGCAGACCTGCGACCGACCAGCATGGTAGACAGATCACCCTAATTAGAGGAGGAGCACAGCCACTACCCGCCCTGCAAGGGAGATTTCCCAACTGTACAAGAACAATATAAATAAATAGGGGGAAAATTTCAAAAACACAAGAGTCTCACCAAGCAGAAAGAAATGCAAGCAGTATGAAAAGACAAGGAAAGAAAGGACCACAAGCAATGCAGGTCAACTCAACTCTAGAAGAGGTAATAGCTGCAACAGATGGAATGTCAGATAAAGAGTTCAGGATATACATGCTTCAGATGATCTGGAGTCTCAAGGAAGACATGAGACAGCAAAATCAGACAATGAAAGATCACATTGACAAGGAACTACAGAAACAAATCCAGGAAGTAAAAGATCAATTTCACAGGGAATTAGAAGTAATAAAAAACAAACAATAGAAATCCTAAAAATGCAGGAAGCAATAAACCAACTTAAAACCTCAATTGACAATACTACCAGCAGAATAGACCACTTAGAAGATAGAACATCAGACAATGAAGACAAAGTATTTCAACTTGAAAAGAACATAGACAGCTCAGCAAGGCTGCTAAGAAACCATGAACAGAACATTCAAGAATTATGGGATAACATTAAAAGACCAAACTTAAGAGTCATTGCGATACAGGAAGGCACAGAGCTCCAAACCAAAGGAATAAACAATCTATTCAATGAAATAATACGATAAAACTTCCCAGACTTGAAGAATGAAACAGAATCCCAAATCCTAGAAGCCTACAGGATGCCAAAAGTGCAAAATCATAAGAGATCCACACCTAGACACATTATAATGAAGATGCCCAACATACAGAATAAGGAGAGAATTTTAAAAGCTACCAGAGAAAGGAAGCAGATTACATTTAGGGGTAAACCAATCAGGATAACAGCTGATCTCTCAACACAGACTCTGAAAACTAGAAGATCCTGGAATAACATATTTCAAACACTGAAAGAAAATGGGTTCCAACCAAGAATCGTGTATCTGGCGAAATTAAGCTTCAGGATGGAAGATGAAATTAAAACCATTCACGATAAACAAAAGTTAAAAGAATTCGCAGCTAGAAAACCATCTCTTCAAAAACTCCTTGGCAAAATATTACAGGAAGAGGAAACTGAAAATAACATTGAAAACCATCAGTGGGAGGTAGGACAGTAAAGGGGGGAAAGTAATCAAAGAGGAAAACTAATCAGGTTTAATAACATAAATAAACAAATATGACTGGAGGAACAAAGCAAATCTCAATAATAACCCTAAATGTTAATGGCTTAAACTCACCAATTAAGAGACACAGGCTAGTTGAATGGATCACAAAACAAGATCCAACAATATGTTGCCTACAGGAGACGCATTTGATAGGAAAAGATATACATAGACTGAAGGTGTAAGGCTGGGAAAAATCATTCCACTCATATGGACTGCGGAAACAAGCAGGAGTGTCCATACTCATATCAAACAAAATAGATTTCAAGCCAAAGTTAATCAAAAAGGATAAAGAGGGACACTGCATACTGCTCAAGGGAACCATACACCAACAAGACATAACAATCATAAATATATATGCCCCAAACAATGGTCCAGCTATGTTCATCAAGCAAACTCTTCTCAAGTTCAAGAGTCTAATAGACCACCATACAATAATCATGGGAGACTTCAACACACCTCTCTCACCACTGAACAGATCTTCCAAACAAAAGTTAAATAAGGAAACTATAGAACTCAACAACACAATTAACAACCTAGACTCAATTGACATATATAGAATATACCACCCAACATCAAGTAGTTACACTTTTTTCTCAGCAGCACATGGATCCTTCACAAAAATAGATCATATATTATGTCACAGGGCAACTCTTAGACAATATAAAGGAGTAGAAATAATACCATGCATCTTATCTGATCATAATGGAATGAAACTGAAAATCGACGATAAAAGAAGGAAGGAAAAAACATGCATCACTTGGAGAATGAACAATAGGTTACTGAATGATCAATGGGTTATAGAAGACATTAAGGAGGAAATTAAAAAATTCTTAGAGTTAAATGAAATCACAGACACAACATATCGGAATCTATGGGACACATTGAAAGCAGTTTTAAGAGGAAAATTCATTGCTTGGAGTGCATTCCTTAAAAAAAGAAAAAACCAACAAATAAACGATCTCATACTTCATCTCAAAATCCTAGAAAAAGAAGAGCAAAACAACAGCAAAAGAAGTAGAAGGCAAGAAATAATTAAAATCAGAGCTGAAATTAATGAAATCGAAACAAAAGAAACAATTGAAAAAATTGACAGAACTAAAAGTTGGTTCTTTGAAAAAATAAATAAAATCGACAGACCCTTAGCCATGCTAACGAAGAGAAGAAGAGAGAGAAGTCAAATTACTAGCATATGGGATGAAAAAGGCAATATCACAACAGACACTTCAGAAATACAGAAGATAATCAGAAATTATTTTGAATCCTTATACTCCGATAAAATAGAAGATAGTGAAGGCATCGATAAATTTCTTAAGTCATATGATCTGCCCAGATTGAGTCAGGAAGATATAGACAACCTAAACAGACCAATAACAATAGAGGAAGTAGAAGAAACCATCAAAAGACTACCAACTAAGAAAAGCCCAGGACCGGACGGGTATACAGCAGAGTTTTACAAAACCTTTAAAGAGGAACTAACACCAATACTTTTCAAGCTATTTCAGGAAATAGAAAAAGAGGGAGAACTTCCAAATACATTCTATGAGGCCAACATCACCCTGATGCCTAAACCAGACAGAGACACTTCAAAGAAAGAAAACTACAGACCAATATCTCTAATGAACCTAGACGCAAAAATCCTCAATAAAATTCTGGCGAATCGGATTAAAAAACATATCAAAAAAATTATACACCATGATCAAGTAGGATTCATCCCTGGGATGCAAGGCTGGTTCAATATACGGAAATCAATAAATGTTATTCACCACATCAATAGACTTAAAAATAAGAACCATATGATCATCTCGATAGATGCAGAAAAAGCATTTGACAAAGTGCAGCATCCCTTTATGTTCAAAACTCTAGAAAAATTAGGGATAACAGAATCATACCTCAACATTGTAAAAGCAATCTACGCTAAGCCCCATGCCAGCATCATTCTGAATGGAGAAAAATTGAAGGCATTCCCTCTAAGATCTGGTACAAGACAGGGATGCCCTCTCTCACCACTTCTGTTCAACATAGTCCTCGAAACACTGGCCAGAGCAATTAGACAGACGAAAGAAATTAAATGCATAAAAATAGGAAAAGAAGAACTTAAATTATCACTATTTGCAGACAATATGATTCTATAGCTAAAGGACCCAAAAGGGTCTACAAAGAAACTATTAGAGCTAATAAATGAATTCAGCAAAGTGGCAGGATATAAAATCAACACGCATAAATCAAATGCATTCCTGATATCAGCGACAAATCCTCTGAAACGGAAATGAGGACAACTACTCCATTCACAATATCCCCCAAAAAAATAAAATACTTGGGAATCAACCTAACAAAAGAGGTGAAAGACCTATACAATGAAAACTACAGAACCCTAAAGAGAGATATAGAAGAAGACCTCGGAAGATGGAAAAATATACCCTGTTCATGGATAGGCAGAACTAACATCATCGAAATGGCGATATTACCAAAAGTTCTCTCTATAAGTTCAATGCTATCCCAATCAAAATCCCAACAGCATTTCTTGTAGAAATAGATAAAACAATCAGGAAATTCATATGGAAAAATAAAAGACCCAGAATAGCAAAAACAATGCTAAGCAGGAAGTGTGAATCAGGCGGTATAGCGATACCAGACTTCAAACTATACTACAGAGCAATGGTAACAAAAACAGCATGGTACTGGTACCAAAACTGGCGGGTGGACCAATGGTACAGAATAGAGGACACAGTAACCAATCCACAAAACTACAACTATCTTATATTTGATAAAGGGGCTAAAAGCATGCAATGGAGGAAGGATAGCATCTTCAACAAATGGTGCTGGGAAAACTGGAAATCCATTTGCATCAAAATGAAACTGAATCCCTTTCTCTCGCCATGCACAAAAGTTAACTCAAAATGGATCAAGGAGCTTGATATTAAATCAGAGACACGGTGTCTGATAGAAGAAAAAGTTGGCTATGATCTACATACTGTGGGGTCGGGCTCCAAATTCCTCAATAGGACACCCATAGTGCAAGAGTTAACAACTAGAATCAACAAATGGGACTTACTCAAACTAAAAAGTTTTCTCTCAACAAAAGAAACAATAAGAGAGATAAACAGGGAGCCTTCATCCTGTGAACAAATCTTTACTCCACACACTTCAGATAGAGCCCTAATATCCAGAGTATACAAAGAACTCAAAAAATTAGATAATAAGATAACACATAACCCAATCAACAAATGGGCCAAGGACCTGAACAGACACTTCTCAGAGGAGGACATACAATCAATTAACAAGCACATGAAAAAATGCTCACCATCGCTAGCAGTCAGAGAAATGCAAATCAAAACCACCCTAAGATACCATCTCACTCCAGTAAGATTGGCAGCCATTGTGAAGTCCAACAACAACAAGTGCTGGCGAGGATGCGGGGAAATGGGTACACTTGTTCATTGTTGGTGGGACTGCAAATTGGTGCAGCCAATTTGGAAAGCAGTATGGAGATTTCTTGGAAAGCTGGGAATGGAACCACCATTTGACCCAGCTATTCCCCTTCTGGGTCTATTCCCTAAAGACCTTACAAGAGCATGCTACAGGGACACTGCTACATCGATGTTCATAGCAGCACAATTCATGATAGCAAGATTGTGGAACCAACCTAGAAGCCCTTCAATAGATGAATGGATTAAAAAATGTGGCATTCATACACAATGGAGTATTACTCTGCATTAAGAAATGACAAAATCATAGAATTTGGAGGGAAATGGATGGCATTAGACCAGGTTATGCTAAGCGAAGCTAGCCAATCCTTAAAAAACAAATGCCAAATGTCTTCTTTGATATAAGGGGAGTAACCAAGGACAGGGTAGAGATGAAGAGCTTGAGAAGAAGATTAACATTCAACTGGGATGATAGGTGGAAGGGAAAGGGAGAGAGAAGGGAAATTGCATGGAATTGGAAGGTGAGCCTCAGGGTTATACACAATTACATATAAGAGGAAAGGAGGGGTAGGATAAAAATTATACAAGTGGAAGAAATGATTTAAAGTAGAGGGGGTGGAGAGAGAGAAGGGGAGGGGAGGGGAGGGGAGGGGAGGGGGGATAGTGGAGATTGGGATAGACAGCAGAATACACCAGTCACTAGAAAGGCAATATGTAAATCAATGGAAATGTAACTGATGTGATACAGCAATCTGTATACGGGGTAAAAATGGGAGTTCATAACCCACTTGAATCAAACTGTGAAATATGGTATATTAAGAACTATGTAATGTTTTGAACAACCAACAATAAAAAAAAAAGAATCCAATGGATGACTCAACAGAATAACACAGGTAGACTCTGTGGGTAATTGACAAGAGGACTTTGAAATCAAGTCTGCAGTCATCTGAAAGTTTTATCATCACATTTCTAGCCAAAAAGACAATATCTCATTTCAGATCATGAATTCTCCTGCTACTTGTTTGTCTACAAATGTTTTACTTGAACTCATCTCAAAGAAGACTTAAGTATCTAGAGGAGCAATTAAAAGCCTAGCCTAGGTTCAGACACCAAACCTGCCAAGGACAGTCTTCACTCAGCCACTTAACAGCTGCATGACTTTGAACAGAGTTCCTACCTTATCTGACTCAGTTTTCTCAATTGCTCAATAAAGAATATAACGAAAAAACATTAATTTATTCAATGAATGAGTTGATACAAGTTTGTGAGAAAATGCCATAATGTTCAGACGTGAAATAATTAGATTATGAGAGCTATAACCTAATCTGTGGATTAATCCACTGATATACATTAATTGGGTGGTAACTACAGACCTTTAGGATGTGGCTGGAGGAATAGGTTATAGGGGTGTGTCTTTAGGGTTTATATTTTGTCCTAGGTGAGTGAGGCTCTCTCTTTCTCTCTGCTTCCTGGTTGCCATGTTCTGAGCTGCATTACTCATATGCGTCTGCCAAGATGTTCTGCCTCATCTTGGGCCCAAAGCTATGGGATCATCCAACTGTGGACTGAACCTGTGGAACCATAAGCCAAAATCAACTTTCCCTCCTCTAAGTTGTTCTTGTTTTTTTGGTCATGGTGACACAAAAGCTTACTAAAACAAGCTCATTTGACCAAACTCTAGTCAGCCCCTGCCCAATATAGTCTCAATATATTAATTCAAATGATATTCACTTGCTGAGCCAGGAAATTGGCTGGATGCTAAGAAACCAGAAGCATAAGACTTCGAGTACTGTCTAGTAAAGTTGAAAGCTGTCATGAAAATACACACACACACACACACACACACACACACACACACTATATATATATATATATATATATATATATATATATATATATATATACACACATACATACATACTTATTCAAATTGTAATAACCCAGCCTCAGAACACTTCCAGAGCTCATATCTATATAAAAGAAACTACCTGGTTAATAGCTCTTGATTCTTAAGACTCCATGCTTCTTATAGCATGTCTTTGGTTCCTCAGCCACAGATGATTATCCTGAGATGGGGTATGGCCCAAGGGCAGCCAATCTACAGTCTTGTTTTTTTAAAAAAAAAGATGATCTACACTGTGTAATAATAAAGAGATGATTTGGGCCAATCAGACTCCCTTTTAAATCTGAACCAATAATACTTGAGTCCATTAGTGATAGGAGGTAAAGTGGAGGATGCTGTGAAGGAGAGTTTTAGACTATGGCAAGCTGTGTTAATTACACATTAATCACCTTAAGTGGTTGATTGCTGAAAGGACTCAAAGAGTTTATTACAAGCAAAGAATATAGATCAGCAATAGTGAAGAAAGGAAATGCATTGAAAGGGGTCTACAGAGCTCAGACAGATTTTTTTGTTCTCTCTTGTCTGATTATGTTGCTCAGAACACATTCTATTTCCAGGTCTCAGAATATGACTGGTGTGCTTGCAAAACACCTCAGACCAGGAAGCCCAAAGTCAGCTCTTATGACTTCAATCATAAATCCAATTATTATTACTAAACAATGCTGACAGGCTGGCACATCCTGGTCATGGATGCATAGTTACAGAACATCATATATTTTAATTAAAGAATTCCATACTGCTGGTTAAGCATCAGTAGCTTCAGAGAGAAGCAAGTGATCAATCAATCCAGCTGGGGTTAACCCTGGTTATGCACAGGTTTAAACCATGGTTGAGCAGAAACTATGAGTTTGCATTAAGAACCTGTTTTATGGAAAAAGGTGCAAAGAATATTGAAGATGTAACTGAACTAGAGTAAGGAGAAGCTGGGGAGTACAGGAGACCCACACTTTTAAGGTTTTATTGATCTTTAATGACGTTACAGAGCTGGTTTCATTTTCTTTTTATTAAAGTACATAGAGTACATAACTTTTCTATATTCTATGTTCTTTTCAAAACATAGAAAACAAAAACAATACAGTATATGTATAATTTTTCAGACACTGATTATCTCTGATCTGAGTTTCTTTTTACTTTTAGTTAGTATTATTTTAATTGATAAATTATAATTATATAAAATTGATGGGGTAAATGTGATATTTTGAAAAGACAAATGTTAAGGTTTAAGGAAGTCCAAATAAGTCATACCCTTCCATTTTTAGTTCTGAACTAAAAAATTCACAAAGTGATGGACACAAAATATTCATTTACTTTACAGGAAACAAAGGAAATAGAACAGGGCAGGAAGTGTTACTCTGTCCAGGCATCAGTTCCAAAAGAAAATCCAGAAATTTTTTACTTATACATACCCAATTCTTTTTCTCAGTCTCAATAATCAAATGAACTCTTCTTCCTTGGCAAAGTATAAGTTAGATTAAAGGAAAAAAAAGAAAGTATTATTAAAACTGAAGTCCTCAAACCCAAAAATGAGAATAGAAGATTGAGATTTCCCTAAGAAATGAACATATTTGACATGTTAGAAAACATTAGCAATCCATTTATTGTCACCAAAAGGATGTCTTCCTTTGATGGAAGTTCCTTTTGTTCCTCTCTTCCCAGGACCCCTGGAATTCCTTAAAATTCATCCACATATAATAATCTGCCTTAACACAAGGGCAAAGAGCATCCAACCCTACGAAGAGTAATTTGTCTCACATAACAAAATACTGTATTGGAAATTCTGGATAATGAGGGTGACACCACATCCCTTATGGCATTTAAAGCTCTTTGAGTTTAGATAGGAGCAAGAATTTGCTCATGAAATCAGCCTGCCACTTTGCACTTTTGCAGCAAATAAAAAAAACTAGTTGTGAACTCAACTCATTGAATGTTCAGGAATTAATCAGCTTCCCTTCACATTAGAGTCCCATTTATCTCTGTGCTTCCAAGATTCTTTCTGACACCACAATTAAGGAGGCTAAAATACTGAAATAAAAGCATCTACTATAGTCACTTCTCTCCAGCTAGAAGCACAAATTATTAGGGGAAATCTAGGAGACTGCCTGCAGAGACGTGTCATGTCTTCCATCCCGTATAAGAACCTTATTTTATTGAATATCACGAGGGCTGCTAATTGGTTCTCCTGGTGCTCAGCCTGCACTGCACCAAATTCCTAGTGATGACCATGTTAACAAATCAAAAAAATAAAGTTTGGATTCCTGAAGATGGCAGCAAAGGGAGTGCATCACCCCAGGGCGCCACGTCACTGTGCGGGAGAAAGACGAGGAGAAACAGCTGAAGGCTATCATGTTGGGAATTTTCAGTGAAATTGAGGTGCTCCAGAACCTAGTGGACGGATTTCCATTGTGCGAGGTTCAGCTGTGGGGGCTCGGTTGTGGGCGATTTCTCCGCACTGAGGGTCGCATTGCCTGATCTGCGGACCGCCCCGCAGCTGGAGTCTGCGGCGCGTGCTGGGAAGCAGCGAGGTGCCGGAGCGGGAGCGCAGCGATGCGGATTCTGGGGGCTCCTGCCAGTGGTGCAATGGCCATGCTTACTGCTGAGTTCCGGCTTTGAGACAGAGGAGAGAACCGGTCCAGTTCGATTCTCGACACCGGTCGGACCACGGAGGAGGACAGCAGCCGCCATCTTGGAGAGCTGATGTAATCATCCCTGTTTTCTACTGATCTCAGCTCATTCAGCTATGGAACAGGTGATTTCAGGCTGATATTTGCCTGCATCTCGCAGACAGATCGCTCAGGCTCGGGGCTGGAGAACATGTGGAGAATACTCCTTGGGGCTCGCTCCTGGCAAGGCGTGCACCGGGATCTGAGCGGCTGGATTCTAGTTCCCTGGGCTGCTTTGGCCCAGGGCTGGGGAACCCGCGGGGTCGCTCCTTGGAGCCTGCTCCTAGAAGAGCGTGGCCGGGATCGGAGAGGCCGGGTTCTGGCTCCCAAAGCTGCTTTGGCCCAGGGCTCAGGAACCTGCGGTGTCTGCTTCTCGGTCCAAGTCCTGCTGGGTGCTGTGGGGGCCAGGAGGGCAAAGTGGAGCTGCCGCCTGCGCCCAGAGAAGGCCAAGTGACCCGCCGGCGTGGTATCACGACACCCCAACTGCAGCTGGGGCCGAAGAGAGTAGCCGCCCACTCCTGGAACAGGACCAGCGTCCCGACGGCGCGGTAGCCAAGTCACCCCATTTGGAGTAGGGGCTGTGAAGAGCCGCCGTCTGAGCCTGCAAGGTAGGCAGACCTGCAACCCACTGGCAGGACAGGCCCGGTAGCCTGCCAGCATGGTGGACAAGTAGCACCGAGGCAAGTCACGTCACACTGGTTGGAGTGGGGGTGGAGCAGAGCCGCCACCCGTGTCCGGAAAAGGCCCAGCGACCCGTTGGAAAGGCAGTCAGGTACCCCCACTGGGAGTGGGAGCTGAGCAGAACTGCCGCCCGAGCTCACAAGGTAGGCAGACCTGCGACCCACCGGCGGAGCAGGCCTAGGGGTCTGCCAGCGTGGTAGACACGTCACACCAATTGGAGTACAGGCCGAGCAGAGCCGCTGCCCACATCCGGATCAGAACCAACGATCCGAGGACGTGGTAGTTACGTCACCACAATTGGAGTGGGAACAGAGCAGAGCCGCCACCCGCACCCGCAGGGTGGGCAGACCTGCGACCGACCAGCGTGGTAGACAGATCACCCTAATTAGAGGAGGAGCACAGCCACTACCCGCCCTGCAAGGGAGATTTCCCAACTATACAAGAACAATATAAATAAATAGGGGGACAATTTCAAAAACACAACAGTTTCACCAAGCAGAAAGAAATGCTAGCAGTATGAAAAGACAAGGAAAGAAAGGACCACAAGCAATGCAGGTCAACTCAACTCTAGAAAATGTAATAGCTGCAACAGATGGAATGTCAGATAAAGAGTTCAGGATATACATGCTTCAGATGATCTAGAATCTCAAGGAAGACATGAGACAGCAAAATCAGACAATGAAAGATCACTTTGACAAGGAACTACATAAACAAATCCAGGAAGTAAAAGATCAATTTCACAGGGAGATAGAGGTAATAAAAAACAAACAAATAGAAATCCTAGAAATGCAGAAAGCAATAAACCAACTTAAAAACTCAATTGAGAATACTACCAGCAGAGTAGATCACTTAGAAGATAGAACATCAGACAATGAAGACAAAGTATTTCAACTTGAAAAGAACATAGACAGCTCAGCAAGGCTGCTAAGAAACCATGAGCTGAACATCCAAGAAATATGGGATAACATTAAAAGACCAAACTTAAGAGTCATTGGGATACAGGAAGGCACAGAGCTCCAAACCAAAGGAATAAACAATCTATTCAATGAAATAATACGATAAAACTTCCCAGACTTGAAGAATGAAACAGAATCCCAAATCCTAGAAACCTACAGGATGCCGAATGTGCAAAATCATAAGAGATCCACACCTAGACACATTATAATGAAGATGCCCAACATACAGAATAAGGAGAGAATTTTAAAAGCTACCAGAGAAAGGAAGCAGATTACATTTAGGGGTAAACCAATCAGGATAACAGCTGATCTCTCAACACAGACTCTGAAAGCTAGAAGATCCTGGAATAACATATTTCAAACACTGAAAGAAAATGGGTTCCAACCAAGAATCGTGTATCTGGCGAAATTAAGCTTCAGGATGGAAGATGAAATTAAAACCTTCCATGATAAACAAAAGTTAAAAGAAATTGCAGCTAGACAACCATCTCTTCAAAAAATCCTTGGTAAAACATTACAGGAAGAGGAAATGGAAAATAACATTGAAAACCAACAGTGGGAGGTAGGACAGTAAAGGGGGGAAAATAATCAAAGAGGAAAACAAATCAGGTTTAGTAACATTAATAAACAAATATGGCTGGAAGAACAAACCATATCTCAATAATAACCCTAAATGTTAATGGCTTAAACTCACCAATTAAGAGACACAGGCTAGTTGAATGGATCACAAAACAAGACCCAACAATATGCTGCCTACAGAAGACGCATTTGATAGGAAAGATATACATAGACTGAAGGTGAAAGGTTGGGAAAAATCATACCACTCATATGGACTGCGGAAACAAGCAGGAGTGTCCATACTCATATCTAATAAAATAGATTTCAAGCCAAAGTTAATCAAAAGGGATAAAGAGGTACACTACATACTGCTCAAGGGAACCATACACCAATAAGACATAACAATCATAAATATATATGCCCCAAACAATGGTCCAGCTATGTTCATCAAGCAAACTCTTCTCAAGTTCAAGAGTCTAATAGACCACCATACAATAATCATGGGAGACTTCAACACACCTCTCTCACCACTGGACAGATCTTCCAAACAAAAGTTAAATAAGGAAACTATAGAACTCAATAACACAATTAACAACCCAGACTTAATTGACATATATAGAATATACCACCCAACATCAAGTAGTTACACTTTTTTCTCAGCAGCACATGGATCCTTCTTAAAAATAGATCATATATTATGTCACAGGGCAACTCTTAGACAATATAAAGGAGTAGAGATAATACCATGCATCTTATCTGATCATAATGGAATGAAACTGAAAATCAACGATAAAAGAAGGAAGGAAAAATCATGCATCACTTGGACAATGAACAACAGGTTACTGAATGATCAATGGGTTATAGAAGACATTAAGAAGGAAATTAAAAAATTCTTAGAGATAAATGAAAACACAGACACAACATATCGGAATCTATGGGACACATTGAAAGCAGTTCTAAGAGGAAAATTCATTGCTTGGATTTCATTCCTTAAAAAAAGAAAAAACCAACAAATAAATGATCTCATACTTCATCTCAAAATCCTAGAAAAAGAAGAGCAAAACAACAGCAAAAGAAGTAGAAGGCAAGAAATAATTAAAATCAGAGCTGAAATTAATGAAATCGAAACAAAAGAAACAATTGAAAAAATTGACAGAACTAAAAGTTGGTTCTTTGAAAAAATAAATAAAATCGACAGACCCTTAGCCATGCTAACGAAGAGAAGAAGAGAGAGAAGTCAAATTACTAGCATATGGGATGAAAAAGGCAATATCACAACAGACACTTCAGAAATACAGAAGATAATCAGAAATTATTTTAAATCCTTATACTCCGATAAAATAGAAGATAGTGAAGGCATCGATAAATTTCTTAAGTCATATGATCTGCCCAGATTGAGTCAGGAAGATATAGACAACCTAAACAGACCAATAACAATAGAGGAAGTAGAAGAAACCATCAAAAGACTACCAACTAAGAAAAGCCCAGGACCGGATGGGTATACAGCAGAGTTTTACAAAACCTTTAAAGAGGAACTAACACCAATACTTTTCAAGCTATTTCAGGAAATAGAAAAACAGGGATAACTTTCAAATACATTCTACAAGGCCAACATCACCCTGATGCCTAAACCAGACAAAGACACTTCAAAGAAAGAAAACTACAGACCAATATCTCTAATGAACCTAGATGCAAAAATCCTCAATAAAATTCTGGCGAATCGGATTAAAAAACATATCAAAAAAATTATACACCATGATCAAGTAGGATTCATCCCTGGGATGCAAGGCTGGTTCAATATACGGAAATCAATAAATGTTATTCACCACATCAATAGACTTAAAAATAAGAACCATATGATCATCTCGATAGATGCAGAAAAAGCATTCGACAAAGTACAGCATCCCTTTATGTTCAAAACTCTAGAAAAATTAGGGATAACAGGATCATACTTCAACATTGTAAAAGCAATCTATGATAAGCCACAGGCCAGCATCATTCTGAATGGAGAAAAACTGAAGGCATTCCCTCTAAGATCTGGTACAAGACAGGGATGCCCTCTCTCACCACTTCTGTTCAACATAGTTCTCGAAGCACTGGCCAGAGCAATTAGACAGATGAAAGAAATTAAATGCATAAAAATAGGAAAAGAAGAACTTAAATTATCACTATTTGCAGATGACATGATTCTATACCTAGCAGACCCAAAAGGGTCTACAAAGAAACTATTAGAGCTAATAAATGAATTCAGCAAAGTGGCAGGATATAAAATCAACACGCATAAATCAAATGCATTCCTGTATATCAGTGACAAATCCTCTGAAACGGAAATGAGGACAACTACTCCATTCACAATATCCCCCCAAAAATTAAAATACTTGGGAATCAACCTAACAAAAGAGGTGAAAGACTTATACAATGAAAACTACAGAACCCTAAAGAGAGATATAGAAGAAGACCTCAGAAGATGGAAAAATATACCCTGTTCATGGATAGGCAGAACTAACATCATCAAAATGGCAATATTACCAAAAGTTCTCTATAAGTTCAATGCAATGCCAATCAAAATCCCAACAGCATTTCTTGTAGAAATAGATAAAACAATCATGAAATTCATATGGAATAATAAAAGACCCAGAATAGCAAAAACAATGCTAAGCAGGAAGTGTGAATCAGGTGGTATAGCGATACCAGACTTCAAACTATACTACAGAGCAATAGTAACAAAAACAGCATGGTACTGGTACCAAAACTGGCGGGTGGACCAATGGTACAGAATAGAGGACACAGTAACCAATCCACAAAACTACAACTATCTTATATTTGATAAAGGGGCTAAAAGCATGCAATGGAGGAAGGATAGCATCTTCAACAAATGGTGCTGGGAAAACTGGAAATCCATTTGCATCAAAATGAAACTGAATCCCTTTCTCTCGCCATGCACAAAAGTTAACTCAAAATGGATCAAGGAGCTTGATATTAAATCAGAGACACGGCATCTGATAGAAGAAAAAGTTGGCTATGATCTACATACTGTGGGGTTGGGCTCCAATTTCCTCAATAGGACACCCATAGCACAAGAGTTAACAACTAGAATCAACAAATGGGACTTACTCAAACTAAAAGGTTTTTTCTCAACAAAATAAACAATAAGAGAGATAAACAGGAAGCCTACATCCTGGGAACAAATCTTTACTCCACACACTTCAGATAGAGCCTTAATATCCTGAATATACAAAGAACTAAAAAAATTAGACAATAAGATAACAAATAACCCAATCAACAAATGGGCCAAGGACCTGAACAGACACTTCTCAGAGGAGGACATACAATCAATCAATAAGTACATGAAAAAATGCTCACCATCGCTAGCAGTCAGAGAAATGCAAATCAAAACCACCCTAAGATACCATCTCACTCCAGTAAGATTGGCAGCCATTACGAAGTCCAACAACAACAAGTGCTGGCGAGGATGTGGGGAAAAGGGTACACTTGTTCATTGTTGGTGGGACTGCAAATTGGTGCAGCCAATTTGGAAAGCAGTATGGAGATTTCTTGGAAAGCTGGGAATGGAACCACCATTTGACCCAGCTATTCCCCTTCTGGGTCTATTCCCTAAAGACCTAATAAGAGCATGCTACAGGGACACTGCTACATCGATGTTCATAGCAGCACAATTCAGGATAGCAAGATTGTGGAACCAACCTAGATACCCTTCAATAGATGAATGGATTAAAAAATGTGGCATTTATACACAATGGAGTATTACTCTGCATTAAAAAATAACAAAATCATAGAATTTGGAGGGAAATGGATGGCATTAGAGCAGATTATGCTAAGTGAAGCTAGCCAATCCTTAAAAAACAAATGCCAAATGACTTCTTTGATATAAGGGGAGTAACCAAGGACAGGGTAGGGATGAAGAGCTTGAGAAGAAGATTAACATTAAACAGGGACGAGAAGTGGGAGGGAAAGGGAGTGAGAAGGGAAATCGCATGGAAATGGAGGTGATCCTCAGGGTTATACAAAATTACATATAAGAGGAAATGAGGGGTAAGAGAAGAATAATACAAGTGGAAGAAATGATTTACAGTAGAGGGGGTAGAGAGAGAAAAGGGGAGGGGAGGGGAGGGGAGGGGAGGGGAGAGGGGATAGTAGAGAATAGGATAGACAGCAGAATACATCAGACACTAGAATGGCAATATGTAAATCAATGGAAGTGTAACTGATGTGATACAGCAATCTGTATACGGGGTAAAAATGGGAGTTCATAACCCACTTGAATCAAACTGTGAAATATGATATATTAAGAACTATGTAATGTTTTGAACGACCAACAATAAAAAAATTAAATTAAATTAAAAAATAAAGTTTGTGTTTCAAAAGTGAATGTAAATGTTAAAGAATATTCATGAAACAAAATTTATGCCATGTAAAAAATTAAACATTGGAAAATGCTAATTCAAATTCCTATCATATATCTGGAATCAAAATAGGAGGTTTAGGAATAAGGGAGTACTAGTTTCCTTGTTAGAAATAGATAGAACTCAAAAGATACTATTGCATTCTTATAGTTCACAATTGTTTAACCCAGATGAAATATTTCAATTAGTATGTAAGTTTAATTTTAATTTAAAATAAGATATACAACTTGTCAAATGTATGGAGACAAACAAAATATACTCTAGCCAGCAAATAAAACAATGGAAACAGCAAATCTAATCTAATTGACTCATCTCTCCATAGTGGTAGCTGACATTTGTGAGTGGAGGACCTCTATTTTCACAAAGCACACTCTCCATTCCCATGCAAAAGGTAGTATTTAAAAAATCAAAGAAAGGGGTGGGGAGAAGCTAGTCTGGTGAGAAAGTCTCTCTCCTAAGGGCCCAGTAAAAGCATTTACAGTTCTGAAGTTCTCATATCCAATGCTCTAAACATTCAACTTGCCTTTCTCATCCATAGTTATCATTTCTGCATTTTGTGTCCTGGTTTAGAAATACTTAACTGTTCTAGGCACTCTGCCACTTGCTACAGTTTGATTCTTCTGAAAGCCTGTACTCAAGAAAGGCCAGTAGTTCTGTCAGCCTTGTAGGATTCATTCCCCCTAAAACCCAGCAGAAATGGATCTCATTAGCTCCAAGCTCACCTGGCACCTATGCTCACCTATTTTACCCTGTGATAGGCTGTGTTTGTCAGCTTTCTGTTACTGTGAAAAAAAAAGTGAGAAAATCAACTTATAAGTAGGAAAACTTTTCTTTGACTCATAATTTCAGAGGTTTTAATTCATGGGCACTTGTTTTGGACTGTGTTGGTATTGTCCACCATGGCAGGAATGAGTGATGGAGGAAACTGCTCACCTTCTGGTGATGTGAAGTGGAAAAGAGACAGGAAGGGAATTAATCCAAAAACTCCCCTTTGAGAACTAACTTCCTCCATCTAGGCCCACCTCTTAAAGGCTCCACCACCTCCCAAATGCACCTCAGTCTGGGAACCAAGCCTCTAGCATAGGGGACTTTGGAGGACTTTAAGATCCAAACCAGAACACAGGCCAACCAAGTAACTTTACTTTCTCTCACTTTTTCCCTGAGGAAAAAAAAGCCATATTTTATTTTGTTATAGCACCAATTATATTAAAGAGTGGTAGTCCTGATATTGAGACTTTCCTTTTCAGACTTTTCTGTACCTATTCTTTCAGATATACCATGATTCATAATGTTAAATATGATGTTATGTTATGGCAAGGTAATTCACCCACTGACATTTCCAATACATTCTCAAGACCTATCTAACCTAAAACTCAACACTAATTCCATAAAGTCATACCACACATTTTTACCCAAATCATGGTTGCTTGTTCATATCTTTTTGTTCTGCTCATTTATTTTGTTGGTGATCTAGATATGTACAATAGAACACACGTTCAAACAAAACTAAATAAAAAATTAAATAAACAATGTACTGATTTTTTAGATAAAATGGTTAGAATATACATAGATAATCATAGAAAAAACACTTGAAATAACATGTTTAAACATTATCTGTGTTTCTATGTTTGTGGAAAGATTACCAATATTTTAAAAGTTTTTGCTCTTTAGATTTAATAGTGCCATGTTTTGTATATTACTTTTACAATATAAATTATGTACATTATGTAGACATTATATGTAAGTAGATGTAATATTTAAATGAGTATAATATGTGATTGGATATTAAAAGGTAATTATATTTTTCTCAAAAAGTTCTAAAGTGGGTGAATATGAAAACATAATTTAAAACTTATTTCACTACTTCATAAATAGAGCAAGCACATTCTCCAGTATGAATCAGATGTACAGAGTTTCATAACTTACAACAAATTCACTTCTATGATGTCTTATTGAACATTCATTTTTTTCCTACCCATCAAAATAAAAGATGAACATACTCAGATTTACGTTTCTTCTCTGTCAAAAATATAAGATGTATAAAATTCTACCTTTTATTAATGTCATAAACCACGTCAAAATATATACATTTAAATTAGTATCATTTTTCAATCATGTAAGTCAAAAAAGGTAGCACCCTTACTAAACTGCCACCTTAACAAAAAAGCCGTTTGAGATATGTCAATGTTATTAACTGATATACCACAACAAAATCCTGAGTTATTAGCTACTCTCAAATCTAAAGCAGGACATTCTGTATTATAATTTATAATTTTAAGTGGACTGAGCAATCTTCCCTCCCAGGAGAGTTAAAATCAAATCCATCACAGCCAATTAAAGTAAACAATCAATGCTTCTAAGAAAAATACAATTCCCAAAAGTAGGTCAAAACAGCTTAAGGACAAATACCCAAATGAAATATGTTCACTCCTTTGCAGTATGTGGAGAGGAAAATCTGAATCACCATTGTCACAAGTATTTTATAATTGAAATGCTGAGGAAAAGCAATCTATAAAAAGGAATGCAAGAGAAGTCTTGTGTTGCATCTTAATAAAAAGCATTAAAAGTAACATTCGGTTTGCACATATTAGCCGTTTTTTGCTGTTAAAGATAAATTACTATTCCTAAAGGACAAGAGCTTTAGTGTCCACCACTAATAAAGAAAGAAAATAAAGCAAAATAGAATTTACTAAAGTTGTCATTTATAAATTCAAGGCAATGTTCAAATTGGGATTTTATGGCATTTGTTAGAGGGTTCAGTGCAAGTTGTGTAGGATTAAAATAAGTAATCAAAGATAAATAGTTTGAAGATTCAGATCCTCTTTTTCTGCCATTCAGTTCTTTTATTGAATTCTAGTCTTACATGGATTCCAAACATTGTTCCACTTTCCTCTTACTCACCCTGCTCCTCCAATTCACACTTTAGTCATCTTTCAAGACCTAGGTTAAGACATTTATTTCCTGAAACCACTCCTTACCACAGAGACCCGCAATAACCTCTGCCCTTTAGTAATAAGCAGTTTGAAAGCAAATATCATGTTGGGATATTTTTTTGAATTTCCACATTGCCTAATAGTTCTTAACATGTGAAAGCCTTTAGTTATACCCATAGATAGAATTTCCAACTTATTCCTCTATTCTCATTTAACTTTTCAATTATTATCACTTGGCCACCATGTGTTATACACTAGACACCAAGAAAATGTCATGGAACAAGGGGATTGACTTTATAGCCTGAAAAATAAATGCATTAATTCATTTTCTATTTCTAAAACAAAAAAATATAAGACTGGGTAATACATAAAGAGAATTATTTAGCTCATAGTTGAAGTTCAGAGTCTGACTGGGGTAGCCCTGATGGTTCAGTCTATTGTGAGAACCTTCTGGCCACATCACAAGTTGGCAGACAGCATCATGGTGAGAATATGAATGAGAGGGAAAGAACAGCCATTGGGAAGACAGGAAGCAAGAGGAATTCATAGGTTAGGATTGATCTTTTTATAACTACTTACTTTTGTGGGAACTAATTGGGGTCCCTCAAGAAATATATTAATCCCTTCTAAATGTGTGGCACTACAAGAACATGACTGTCTTCAGCTAGGCAGACCTCTGAAATATTCCACCTCATTACTATGCTCACAATCAAGCTTCACAGCACATGGAACTTAGGGGGAACACTCAAAACATATCAGATCATAGCAGTAACCATCACCAACTCACACAAAGGCTATCCTCTATGCTAAGAGGAGTATGATTGGAGAACACATTTCTAGAACATTTAATTTTAAATATAGGGAGATTTTTAGTGAAAAATTCAGATTTTCTTAGCAAACAGGATGAAGATGAGAAGGATAGAGTATTCAAATTTGTGTAAAAGTGCAGAATAAACATGAGAAAGAACCAGCAATTCTGTTCTTAAAATTGAAAGAAGTTTAATATTGTTGGGGCATGAAGTGCAAGGAGAGATGGGGCAAGGGCACAGCCTTGAGCAATTCTTTGGTTTCCAAGTCATGAAAGATTTATATATTCTTAAGACCTCATGTGATCTTTTGACTTTTTCCTGAAGGAAATGTAAAAACACCATTGTAGCTATGTTGTGCAAAATGCTTCAAAGGGAAGCAGGAAACAACTGATAGAAAGTTAAGAGAAATAATTCAAGAAGAGCATATGGATTGGCAACAGAGGAGAATCTTAGGCAGGACCATCAAGAATAACACCAATTATTAGAGAACGGAGAAATAAGATGACCATCCAGAAGAGATTTGGAAAACATCAGTGAAGAGAGATGCGAGAAAGAAAGTACATTGTCCCAGAAACAATGAGAACTGTGCTTTTTAAAAGAAGAGCAAAGCAACCTCAAGCTCAGATCTTGTAAAATCCTTCTCCAATAAAGGGCCAAGGTTCTTAAAGCAATTTTTGATTGTATGATAGGAACAGGAAACACACAAGATGACATTGGAACATTTTATTGTGTCAGAAAATAAGAAAGCCATTTTATTCGGTTTTATTTTTCTCTGGTACTGGGGATTGAATTCAGGGGTGCTCTTCTACATTACCAGCTCGTATGTCTGTTGCTAAGGCTGGTCTCAAACTTGCTATCCTACAGCTTCAACCTCCTGAATAGCTAGGATTACAGACATGTGCTGCAATGCCCCACAGAAAGTGGTGTTAAAACAATAACACATTGGTGGCAGCATGCCAAAGTGATACAGCAGACAATTAAAAGGACTTCCAATAACTAAAACTAGAAAAATTCAAGCAAAAATATAAGGTGGTATTGGACTAGAACCCAAAATATAAAACATGTCCTAAATTCTCATTGATATAAAAAGTTTTAATAAATAATATACAGTAGAAAAACATTTAAATTTTCCAAGAAGAATTTCAAATAATATCTGAGATACTTCATAATTAAGGAGACAAAGGAAGACTTTTACTCTCTGGGTGTAGACCAAACACAGAGACTTGCTTCCAGAGTAAAATATGGGAAAGGAGGAAAAATCTCTAGTGAATTTACAGTACCATATGATCAAGGGCAACATTAGTTATATTCATAGTATGTCCCCTTGTTTAGGTGTGATAAAGTGACACTCTATTTCTGTGATTTCTTTCCTAAAACCCCCAAATTCTAAGCAAATAAGGAGAGGCCCCAACTGATTAAAAAAAAATCTACAACATACCTAACTCACAATTCTCAAAACTGTCAAGATCATCAAAAACAAAATAATTTGAAAACTGTCAAAAAGGTCCTATGGTGACATAAAACTAAATGCAATGCCATATCGTGGATGGGATTCTAAAATAGAAAAGGGACATAGAAACAACTTTTAAATAAAGTATGAACTTCATTTAATAATAAGATGTCAGTGTTAGTGTGTTAATTATGCTATTTGTGACAAAATACTATGAAAATAAGATGTTAATAACAGGGAAAGCCAAATATGAAGTCTATAGAATTCTGCACTATGTTCACAAGAATTCTGTGAATCTAAATAGTTCTAAATAAAGTTCGTTTTTTTAAGGCATTTTTAACCTTGTCAAGTGCAACTCAAAGGGAAAAAATATGGACTGATAAGCCTCCTCTGGTTCTCTGGACCACAGGTCCTTGCTGATCTTACAAAGAGCTCCTCCAAAGTCCTGGAGAGCAAAAGTGAGATAAAACTAAGCAAGAATGAGGAAGACAAGAAGCACATGAAAAAATTCACTTTCAGACATCTGACTTGGAAGGAATAGAAGGAAAAGAGTAAAAACAGAAGAAAGGAAGAAAAGAAAAACTTAAAAAAAGACAGGAAATAAGTTTAAAAAAATTTTGGGTGCCTGGATTCTTTTCCTAGCATTGTTTTTTCAAAATTCTTTTCTTTTTTAATTTTTTAAAATTTATTCTTTTTAGTTATACATGACAATAGAATTTATTTTGACATACTATATGTACTTGGAATATTTAAAAAAAAAAGTTTATAAGGTACATAGGCGTAACTTCACAAGATGGTTTTTGTGTCTGGACTTCTGTGCCTCTCCATTAGTCCAGCCATTTTTCTTCCTTACACCACGGGTGGTTGACCAGGCAAAACAACATGAGATTTAAATTAGTGTGCATAAAGTTTGAACTGAGGTTCAGTGTGCACACAGAAGGCAGAGGAAAATATTTAGTCATGGCATTTGCAATAGGACTTAGTGGATCCTGCAGGGAACTCTTAAGTTCACAAGGGCCCTCACAGATGGTACCCAATGCAGTTGGGACCCAGGCCCTTACCTGGATGTCAGCTGCCTCAAAAGGATGTAATTTTGTTTGAGATAGCCAAGTACTGACCAGGAAGAACTGATGACTGATGGCAATCACCCAGAATTTAGGCAAATAGACCTTCTGTCCTGAGGGGGAATCTCTGCAGCACATCACAAAATTGAGTGTATTTGACATTTTCTACCCTCTTTGCTCATTTCTGAACTTGGCTGACATTCCTTATGTATGGATGTTCATAGTTGATCCTGTCATTAGGTTGGTTTGTTTAAATTGAAACTTTCTTGTAAATGGGTAATAATGAGTGTAATGCATTCCACTATTGTCATGTATGTAATAAATAAATAAATAAATTTTTTTAAAAATTGAAACTTTCTTTTCTGCTTCCCATTCTCCTTTTTGCTTTGTGGTTATTTCAGAAAGGAAGTTTAACTAGTACCTTATGAGAGTAAGGTACTACATCTCTACTATATTGTGCAAATGTGTACAGTTATTGAACATACTTGAGGATCCCAGAGAAAAGTTCTAGCACTCAATTATCTGGAAAAGATGACATACAAAAGAATATTTTCCTCCAAAATCAAAATGAATTGGAGGTACGCCTTCAAATACCAAAGTTGATGGATCACAGTGGGGTGAGGTTAGTAAGTGGGAAGCCAAAAGGATCTAGTACTTCGGCAAGAGAACTATAGGCAGAAGTTCCCAGTCAATTCACTGTGAAATTCATCCAGCTCTACTCATGAAAGTATTAGAAATTATTACCATGACACCCTACACAGCCCAAATTCCTCCAGAACACACTTCTCCCATATAAACTATCCAGTCTGTGTCCATAAGGACACAGTGTGCTGAGCAAAGGCACTTAAAGTGATGACTTCGCCGGGGCCACTCATGGGCACCATGGGCTCGATTAGTTGCACTGAAATCATTATTTTCTAAATGATACCACAGAGGCTTTTAGAAGTCCATTGACCTTCAAAAAGTGAGGCTTCCTTCTCTATTCAATTGCAAATCAGATGTAATTTAATGTGTTTCGACTGATGTTACAAGAATAACAGCAGATTACCTCTTCACAAGCATTTTAAATGAGTAGAGATGTTTTAAAAATTAAAGTGGCAATAAAGATGGAGGCTAAGCAGTAAGTAGCATATCTTAGAAATATAAATATTATTTTATCTTAGCAAAATTAGTGGATCAGTCAATACCTCTGCTCAAGTGAATAAAATATTGATAGTTGGGGGTGGGGAGAAGGCAGGGAGGGAAAGGAGAGGTACTGGTGAATGAAACTGACCAAGTTATGCACATGTACAAATATGTAACAATGACTCCTATTATCATGTGTGATTCTAATGCACCAACAAAAGAAGGGGAAAAATAAATTTAAAAAAAGAAAGATTTATAACTGGAGTTAGTACAGATTGAGTATCCTTTATCTGAAATGCTTGAGACCAAAACTGTTTCAGATTTTGGAATGTTCCTCCCAGATTTTGGAATATTTGCATATGTATATTAAGATCTCACGGATGGGACCCAAGTCTAAACACAAATTCATTTAAGTTTCATACACATATTACACACATAAGCTGAAGGTAATTTTATATAATAGTTTAAATAATTTTAAGCATGAAACAAAGTTTCATGGTGTAGAATTTTCCATTGCAGCATTATGTTGGTTTTTATAGTTCCAGATTTTGGAGCATTTCAGATTTCATATTTTTGGATTAGGAGTGCTGAATTTATAATACAGGCAATAGATTCAGGCCAGAAAAAGGTTGGTAACAGATAGATCAGGAAGTAGATGAAGCTAAAGTTTCAGTGCATCCATTGCTATCTCAACCCATCTCCCTACCCCAAGCCTGTAATAAACTTTCAAAATTTTATATTCTTTTTGATAAAGAAGTTCTCAAAAGTGTATAAACAAGACACACAAAACCTGAATGCCATCCGTGCTACAGCTAGCATACAGACATACAAAAGTATGTTTTGTTTAAATGATATTAGAACATATACATTAGGTCAGGCACAGTATCAAGCCATCAGCAAATAAACATAAAATAAACAGCTGATGAGAAGGAGCCCCTTATGTTTAAAATATGAATATACAATATGCAAAAACTACAATTTGAACAGATGAGCTATAGTCTTTGGGAATCTAGAGGTAATGAAGATTTCTAAAAAAGCGTCAATGCATTCTAAAAACTTTTCTAGAACGTTTCTTCCATGTGATCATAGAAGTTTTGAGCCTTTTTATGTCTTAAATCTGTTTGGCCCTATGTACATCACAAACATACACACTCACATCAAAGTCACACTGTTCATGGAGACTTACAAATGTGGGGTCACTATTCTACATGAGGAAAGTGTCAAAGGCAAATTAAGTCAAGTAACAACAAGTAAAACACTCTTTCATTCAGTAAATAGGTGTTGAGGGCACCATGGACTATGTGCCAAGTAGGTGCTGGACATGAACCTGCCACTACCTCTATATTACTGAAAGGCAGAGAATGAAAACACAATTGCCATACATCAGATAGTATTTTAAAAATGAAATATGCAGAATATTTTGAGAATACATGTGAGGAGTGTGGAACCCAGAATTAATAGAGTATAAGGAGAAAGGAAACCTTCCTGGAGTAAGTTGCTATCTGATTTAAATGACCCAAAAAGACATGAAAGAGAGAAAATGTGTTTCAAGAGTTGAAAAATACTCCAAATATTCAGAATATGCAATAAGATGAGAGTGGGGAGAGGAGTAGAATAAAAAATATAAATAAGATTATTAAATTCTTGCTTTTCCATTTTAAGGAGTTTTAAATTGGACTAAAGACAGTAAGAAGGAAAACATCATGATATTTGAAGCAGCCTTTAATTAACCTGCTATCTATCTCTAATAAAAATTAGATGACATAAGCTAGGGCATATTATTTAACTTTTCAGAGCATCAGTTTTCATCAGTAGTGAATAAATAATAAATTATTAAACAATGCCGTGAAGCAAGCACAATAATAGATGGGAAAGCATTTTGCAAAAATGTATAGACATGGTCTACAACTACAAGGTGCCATTATTGCATGAACGATTGCAAATTGTGCTTATAAAATGACACCAAAATTGAAGACAAAGTGCAGCAATATCCAAAGGCTACTCAACCACAAGGATCTATGTTTTCTTCCGCACAGTTGATATATGGTTAAGAATGAAGTCTGACAGCACGGTCAGTACAGTCAGCACATTCCACTACATCACAGCACATGGCATACAATGCAACTGGCTCTTTCCAATTCCAATAAGGCCCAAGGATATTCAGAAGGACTCTGCTTGCTGAGCTCACACATTTCACAAAGATGCATCCATGCATGTTGGGAAGGTTGTGTGGTATAATCCTATGAATATCACTTTCCTAAATCAAAAGGATAACCTTGCCAGGTGCAGTGGCACACAACTGTAATTCCAGATACTTGGAGGCTGAGGCAGGAGGATTACTTAAAACCAGAAGTGCAAGGGCAGCCTGGGCAACATAATAAGACCCTGTTTCTAAGGAGGGGAGAAAAAGGACACATCAGGATTCGATAATAATAGCACATTGAGGGCTCCTCCCCCCATCATCTCTCTGCCTATCATTAAATTTAGCACTACAGTGATCATAGAAGGTTGAAATAAATATTAATTCTAATTCAGGAATCTGAGATTAAGACAAGTAACGTGTCTAAAATCTTACCACCTGTGAATGTTAGTATTTGAACCCATTATTCTCTGACATTCAGAGCCTTACATAGTAAGATACCAGACGTGGATAAACAAAGACTGACCCTTCTGGGTTAAAAGATCTTCTTTGCAGTCAGTTCTAAATTATCACTATATGATCAATTAAACCAAGAAAAAAATACAAAAACAATTACTAAAAAAAATACTACAAAAATTAAGATGTATACATAGTATAGCACTAGAATCTTGAAAAAATATCCATTCTATATAAGGTTAGTTGTAAGACTAGTTTAAGGTCTGAATGATTTAATCATATACTTGGTGAGAACTGTTTACTGGATTGACAGCCACTTATACAGTAATCTATATTATAGTAGCCAGTTAATATTAATAATATTCATATCCTGAAAGAGAAAATATTTGCCAAATGTAAAAGGGCAGCAACCCAGGAGGAGTAGCTCACAAGTTTGATTACACAATCAGTGCCTTCCAAGCACTGGATAATATGACATGTGAACAGGGACAAATCAAGTTCCTGCTCTAAGATTTAAAAACTAAGTGCCACAGCAGTGGAGCCAGGATCATTGATGTCCAATTGTCAAGGAGTGCACTTCAGAGAACTCGTTGACAAGAAGCCAATAGGGCATTGCCACCCACAGGTAGAGATATCAAAGTTGGCTGTGAAAATTTAGTCCCTTCAATAGAATGACAGTGTCCATGACTCAGAAGCAAGAATGTCACTCTGAAGTGCAGTAGTGTGCCCCATTCAGTGCTTCACCTCTTAAGGACACCAATGACAAAGAAAACATAAGAAACAGTTTGATCAAGGACTGAAGAACAAGTACATAATGAGAATGTCAAGGAATTCTAGTAAAGAGGAAATATCTTTAAGACTGAAAATACCAAGTGACTCTCCTGCTTCTTTTGATATTAAATCTGTTTCTCATATGGAAAAAGGTTTGTTTCGCAGTGTTGGAGTAGTAGAAATTGGAAGGGCTTGGAGCATACATTGTGAGCACGAACGAGCACTTCTCCAAAAATGTTGAGATTCTTCCTCTGTAAAAGGCTTGGAGCACATTACTTGTTCTCATGAAGCTCACAGGTTTCTGGAGCTCAATAAAGTCTTTTATGTTGTACATACATCTTTGCCTTTTCTACAGTACTCTGAACTCTAAGAAATAATATAAATAGGACAAAAGATCCTCATAGTGGTGACAGAAGTCACTCAACAAATGATGAATGTGTTGAATAAAATAATGCAAGTCATTCTGCAAGAGAAAAGGGACAGAAACATTCTTACCAGGTCATTTTAAAGTTAAATGGAAACACTAAGATTCCAGCCCAATCCTATTAAAAATAAAACCAATCTGTCTACCAGATTAAGGGTTAAACTAGAAGACATTTTTTGGGTGGGTGTGCCCGGGATTAAACGCAGGAGCACTCTACCACTGAGCCACATCCTCAGCTCTACTTTGTATTTAGAGACAGGGTCTCACTAAATTGCTTGGCACCTCGCTTTTACTGAGGCTGGTTTTGAATTTGTGGTCCTCCTGTCTCAGCCACTGGAATTACAGGCCAGCACCACCATACCCAGCTAGAAGACCTTTTTTATCATGAGATTCTTGAGCATTTCAAATATTTCTAATGACTATGGGAAGAATTCTGAGGGACAGACACAGGTGCACACACACTTATAGACTCTGAGTTTGACTATACACAGAAATCTCCTTTCTGAAGAGAAACTCAGTCCAGTTCCCAGACATCCCCTTATGATTTCCTTACCTTTTCCCTACTTCCAGCTATGAACCCAGCTTTAACCACACATTAAAATACCCTTCAGTACAAGAAATTTCTCCCTGAAATGTGCTAAAGAATCGGATCTATTAGCAGACATCTTCTGGTAGAAGATAAATGGAGCAATTGCTGGTTTATGCATGATACCCGTGGAGCACTTAGTTGGAGAGGGAGAGCTTTCTTTCATGGTGTGGCCCCCCTCCCTGCAGAGTTCTACAATCTCCCCCTCAAAATTTCCTCTCAGGAAAGAGAATGCAATATTATTATTGATAAATTGCTTGGGTTGACAGCCTTTGAGTTTTCTCAAGGCAAACGAAGGCTGATATCCCACTTTTTTGTGATCAAGAAAAGGAAGGGGGCAGGCGGGGGTTGCCCTCTGAAGCATTGCAAACAGCTGATTAAAGGAAAATGTGTTTTTTGAAAAAAAAGGGTCTTGTTCATCCTTTCAGCAAATCTGAATACCTATGATATCTATTGGAGCATGCCTGTGGATAACTCAGTGGCTTCAAATTGTATATTGCTTCAAAACTCCCATTAATCTCTTATATTATTATGGTAACACTATTTTATTATTTTCCTTTGTGTTACAAATCTCTCAACTGATGCTTGGCAGTAGGATTGAAACCAAAACTGACATTTAATACTGAACACATTGGCTAAACTTTTCCCCCAGGTTATCAGATCAGAAGAATGTCTAGGCTCAGAAAAATTCAAAGCTACTTCCATATAAAAGCTTCCCAACCTTAAGGTCTTTCTTTCAACCTAGTTCCAGAGGGATTTATGCTTGCAAGTTTTATCTTCCTGAATAAAAATAACTGCAGAGTAAGCAGTATCTAAACAGGGTACACAGAATTGAAAGAGAAACAAACAGAAATTAGGAGAACTAGGATATAAGACTTTCAGGGAAAAAGCTAATGCTCATTTGTTATTCAAAAGAAAAAGCAGTTGGTGTGCCTTACAAAAACCACTTCAGGAATTGTAAACGAAATTCCTAGAGCAGACTGTCACATCAAGAGAAATAAGATGCATTTTATAAACATCTCTGATGTGTATTAAAGTAAATATTACCTTTTTTGTTCAGTTCTGAGAGGAAAATTTATTTCATTTTAAATAATTTTTAATTTAATTTAATGACACATAGCATTTAAATTTACATAATATAAAAAGATGCTGTGATAGAGTATTTGGCCTATTTGCAACAATGTTCCCAAACATCGTTTATTACTTAAAGGTGGATTTCCTAAGCAATTAGGCATGGGAGCATTCTAATTAAAAATTAAATCAGTGTTCACATAAACATAATCGAATAGTCACTGAAATTCTCTGAAATACATTAACATCTAGGACAGTATCTCGTTTTATCATTTTTTTAATCTCATCATCTCTTCAGAAAAACTACTGTGAAAATACACTCAGAAATCACCTTTATTGGAAGCTTATCTGAATAATGCTTTGAATCTAAATGGTTGTGCTGTGTGCCTTTGTTATCTTCTTAATGGAAGAAAGAGATTAAAACAGCTATTAATCCAGCATGGGAACAAAGGGGCCCCAGGACATACCAGTGGGATTGGGTTGGGTTGGAGTAGAGGGTTTCTAAAGTCCCTTGAAGTTTTGAAACATTATGGTTTTAAGAGATCTAAAAGAGCTCTTAACCCACCTCATCAGAGTTATCAAGGCAAAGATATTACAGGCAAAAAATGGTGTTTTTCATGAAGAGCATAGAAGATTCTGGAGCCCAGCTTCCTGGGTTAGACTACTTATCCTTTCAGCTTCTGAATTTGTGGAAATACAACAATAAAGATCTCACCTGTGTCTAAAGGACCTTTTTATTTTACCTTTCAAATAAAAGTTTATTTTCTTGGTGTGTGTGTATATGGCAGGGGAGGTTCTGCACTTGACACTCAGGTCTATGAGGGCAAAGACTGTATCTTTCAATGGCTCTCTGTTCCTAGCACCTGGCCTAGTGCCTGCACTATACCAGATGCTCTGCGAACAACTGTTAAAGAATAAGGGCCTCAGGCTGAGGATATAGCTCAGTTGGTAGAATGCTTCCCTTGCATGTACAAGGCCATGGGTTCAATCCCCAGCACCAAAAAGAAAAGAAAAAAAAAAAATATATATATATATGTATATATATTTCTGGTAGAAAAAAGCTCCATACTGCTTTCCAGAGTGGTTGTACTACTCGACAAACACACCACTCTGGAAATCAGTATGGAGATTTCTCCCAAACTAGGGACAGAACTACCATATAACTCAGTTATCCCACTCTTTGATATTTTCCCAAAAGATCTAAAATCAGCATACTACAGTGATATAGCCACACCAATCTTTGTAGCAGCCCAATTCACAATAGCTAAATTATGGAATCAACCCAGATTCCCATCAATAGATGAATGGGTTAAGAAATTGTGGTATGTATATGTGTGTGTTTATGTGTGTATTTATGTGTGTGTGTGTGTATACAATATATATAAAATGGAGTTCCATTCAGCCATAAAAAAGAATGAAATTATGGAGTTTGTTGGTAAATAGATAGAATTGGAAAATATCACACTAAGTGAAATAAGCCAAAGTCATAAATTCAAGTGTTGAATGTTTTCTCTCTTATGCAGAAGTTGAGTAAAATAAAGGAAAGGAGGAGGGAAGGATAGGACAACATAAAGATAAAGGGAAGATCAGTAGTGTAGAAAAAGGAGATCTAGAGAGACAGAGTGGAAGGATGGGTAAGGGAAGGCAATGTAGAATGACTTCTTAAAATATCTTGTTATGTGCATATATAAATATATCACAGGGGTTAGGCTCAGTGGTAAAGCACTCATCTGACACATGCAAGGCACTGGGTTCAATTCTCAGCATCATATAAAAATAAATAAATAAATGTCCAACTACAACTAAAAAAATAAATTAAAAATACACACCACAGGAAATTTCACCTTCATGCATAGGTAGAAAACAACAACCAAATATAAATAAATAGATAAAGGAAAGGAAGTCTAGTTGAGTACAGGAAGGAGAATGAGAGAGGGGAGGGAGCAGAGGAAGGAAAAGAAGGAGGGAAAAGGGATGGGATTATGAACTGAAATCAAATCCCATGCGTGTATGAGTTTGTAGGGATGAACCCGACTACTATGTATTCATAAAGCTCTAAAAAAATCAGTTTATATTCACCCATCCCTTTCAATCACATTTTTTTCAATTAGATAAATCACAGTATTTCTATCATGAAGTTATAGAGCAATGCTGTCTTCATTTGGACCAAATTTTTACTTCCATCTCTTTTCTTGATCTGATGTGTTTCCTTTCTTCTTTAATGGAAACAAGATTAAGGCTGCTGCATGCATGCAGGAGTCATAGTCATCAAGTGTGGGGCACATCCTGCCTGAGCCTTGTTTTGTTTTCAGCCTCCAAACTCTGCATTCAAGTCATAAACAACACCCTCAATTCTTGAGTGCAAAATGTTCTTTTTCTTCCTTCTTTCTCCTCCCTTTTGTTCTCCGAAAGTTTTTTTTTCTCATCTGTCCTGTGAAACTCAACCTTATCATAATACATCTTGCTGAAGACCCTAACATTGTCCAAGCCTACTGCAGACTAGACTTGTCTTCACACAGAGGATTCTCTTCTGTCTGTAGTGAACTTTGACATGTTCACTGCATGAAAGATGTCACCTCATCCATCAAGATCAGATGCCATATTAAATGCTAACTCTATTTTAACAACTTTCCTAGGCCTTCCTTCTCCATTCTTTTTTATATAACACTTTGGTTTCTATGACCTTCAGGGTCAGGAATAAGCCTAGTATGCCAGTTTCAATTAAGAGTTTATATATTCAGTTATCATTTTATCTGTGTTTATAGTTGAAAGTGATTTAAGGTCAGACCTTCAAGGAGCATTGGTGTGTTAAATAAGAAACCTTGAAAGTCATAAGTCCTTACTCTCTGGCTTAAATCTGTGATTGGTGATGCTGAGATTCACATTTGAACCACTTTCACAAAAAAGCAAATAAATGAATGAACATTACAGAGTCTTGTCTAACTTCAATTATGACATGTGAGTACTCTTCAGAACTGCCCTAAAACATTTATCAGCCCCAGAAACGTAGTTTTAGAAAACAAAAAGCCCTTATCATGTCTGTATAGCAACATTTGTTTGTTACATACCTGGTGGGGATAAGACCGTAAAATACAGAGACCAGGGAGATAACTGTGACCTGGAGGAACTGACACTAATATATTTGGCCATATGATGTGGAACAAACGTCCGACTTTATGTTTTTCTAAATAGGCCATTGCTAGTTTATTGAATAATAAAAAGTATCTTTTATTAAGTGCTTACTAGGTGTCAAATGTTTTGCAGGCTTTGTTTAATCTTCATGACACCTCTAAGGTAGGTAAATACTATAACTCCCATTTTATAGTTGAGTTCAGTACTAGTTCAAGGTCACATAGCTAGTCATCATCAGAGCTGGAACCTAAATCCAAGCTTGATCCCAAAGTCTGTTTTCCTACTCACTAGGCTGTATCCTCTTGTGGGAGTTTGGGAGTTGATGTTTTTGTTTGTTCTGAGCACTGGGAATTGAACCCAGGGGTGCTTTTCCACTGAGCTAAGTCCCTCATTTTATTTTATTTTATTTTATTTTTTGCTCTGAGAAAAGATCTCATTAAGTTGTTGAAGTTGGCCTCAAACTTGTGATCCTCCAGACTCAGCCTCTTAAGTCACTGGGTTTAGAGGTGTGTGCCACTGTGCCTGGAAATTCATAGGATTTGGAAAGGCATGATCCTGAATTGATATGATAGTGCTGCTCTGGGTCCCTACAACACCTGGGAAAAGACAAAAAGCAGTAGAGCCAGGGCTGCAGCACTGCTTCATGGAATTAGACACTAAAGGATCTCTGCTTCATGCCCACAAAGGAGAACTGGACTAGATTCTCTGGGAATGGAAATTTTGCATGGTAGAGCAAAAGACAGAAGGATCCTGGTTCTCTGACCAGAGTACCATGCCAGATCTGGATTGATTATTTGTAGAATTTTTTGCTTTTGAGACAAAAAAAAATAAACTTCTGTCTCAATTATTATAGTTGCCATTTCTGTTTTTTGCAAAGATTCTAAAGAATTCGACCTTTTGCTTCTGTTAGTCCTGTTACTGTCTATTGCTTGTGACTCTTTCAGGTGAAGGTGACAGAAAACGCAATTCAAACTGGCTTAAACAATAAGAAAAAAAAATATTGGTTTACAGGGCTGCAAAATTCTCAGGTAACCCAGGCTCCAGGTAAAATTCAATCAACATTTCAAGCAATGTCACTGGAAATCAAGTTTCTCTCCCATGCTGCCTTCCATAATTTCAACTTCACTTTCAATTTCCATATGTTGATTCCCTTGCAGCTCCAGCAATTCTTTATGAACTGCTGCATATGGCTGACACAGCACAAGAGCCCACATTTCATTTTCACATCTCCTCAAGGAAAGAGAAAGAATCTCCTGCAGTAGTCACCAAAAAAGATATTCCCCCTGCCTCTCTCTCTTTCTCTAAGTGAACGAAATAAAACAAAATAAAAACAAATAAACAACAAACAAACCCTCAGAAATGTATCTCCACATTTCATTGGCAGTAACTAGCTTATAGAACCACCCCTGAGCTGATCACTGTGGACAGTGATAAGAGATTCTGATTGTCTTGTATTAATCAGACCCCAAGCCAGAGACTGGAACATGGGTTATTTCCACACAGACCATTTCCACAGTTAAGAATAGATGCAGGGCTGGGGCTGTAGCTCAGTGGTAGACTGCTTGCCTAGCACATGTGAGGCACTAATTTTGATCCTCAGCACCACATTAATATACATAAATAAAATAAAGATATTGTGTCCATTTAAAATTAAAAATATTAACAAAAAGAATAGATGCAACAGAATCTCAAAAATAAAGGTGAATTTACTTATTTGTCAAACAGGAACAGGAGTATTTATCCATCTGCCAACAAAAGTTTGTTGTGATAATTAAATCCAATAATCCACATAAAGATGTGTAAAGCATAGACATGAGATACAATTGTTGGTACTAGAATACATTGAGTTATCTCTCCCTCTCTTTCTCTGTCTCTTCTTTCCCATGGAATTTCTCAGTTTTTGCAACATCACTTTAAGGGTAATCTACAATTTTAGAGATCCTTCTCTGCTAGGAGCCACAAGCAAAATATAGGATGTATGGCACCTTTGGTTGTAAAGTGATGCCAGCTAGCCACTGAGGTATTATTATGCTAAGATTTACATTCATATGCAAATTGGGCTCCTGCTGTTCACCTTGGCCTACTACCGGACTCATGTTACGGGGACTCATGGAGAGTTCCCATTGGTTGGGGAAGGATAGTAGGAGGGAATTCCGGGGGAGGTCCCAGGAGACCGGCGGTTCCGGAGACGCGGGGTTCCGGTCAGACGCCCGCGTGGGAGGACCGTTTTTGGCTTGCTGGCGCTGAGAGTGTTGGCGGCTTTTTCAAAATAAAGTTTTGTTCCTGCTTGAGTGGCTCGTGATTCTGTGCCCAGCCAAGACTGCGGCACTTCTCATCTTTTCTAAGACAAAAACTTAGGATCTAGTTTAATGCTTTCAATTCTAATTGAAAATATTCCCTCTGTGTCCTCTGATTGTCGTTTCATAACTACAGACACAACCACAGACACAACTTCCTTCCAAAGTCTTGGAGGTCCCTCATTAAGCCAGTTTTTGAAGTAAGAACATTACCAGAGATAGGAATGGGAGGAAATACCACCCTCTAACCTTTTCAACATTTTCTAGCCAGGATTATTCCTCTAAAATGTAATTCTTACTTTATAATACATGGAATTAAACTTCCCAATGACTTACCAGCACTTGAGGGTCAACACTTGCATAGCTATGGCCTTCTGTCATGGGGCCCTAGCTGCTCCTCTGAGACACACTGGGGCCATACTGAGCTACTGGAGCCTCCTGGCATGTGCCAAAGACTCTCTGTGTGTTTTTGGCTTGATGCTTTCTTTGACTATGACACCCTTGCCAACCCGGGAGGCCCTGCCAGCAGCACCAACTGTTCCTCATAATTTATTACTCCTAATTCTTCCAGACTCGTCTTTGATGTCATTTGCCCAGGACAGCCTTCAGTCTGGAGCTGAGATCTAATGGGGTCCCCATTATCTTGCTCACTAACATTTTATGCTTCTATTTTCACAGTCCTAATAGTCCTTTCTTTAACATCTGTGCTTCCGAAATTTTCCCCAAAACTCTGATTTCAGGTAGCTTTCTTCTCTCAGCACAGAATCTTCAGAACTAAAAAAATAATTGTATTAAATGAACATGGATCGAATCAATCAGTAGTCCATGAATGACGGAAGGTCCACCAAGTTCCTTCATGAAAGTAAAAATTATAGAATTCTAAATTTAAAAAAATGTAGTATCCCAAATAACCATCTGATGGTTAGAAAAATGGATACCTATTTGATAAAGGTTTCAGAGTAGGAGGAATAATTCAATATTAAGTTCTATTTATAACACCTTCAGTTTGATGTGCTGTGTTTATATCTGTGACCCTCTTTACCTTTTAGAATTTGAACATATAACAATGTGTTTGAATTCACAATGGTCTCATCTTTTAGAATGATTTTTTTCCTAATACGGGGGATTTAGGATTATTTCTTCTTTTGATAAAATTTATCAGCATTTCCCAAGATAACAGATAACTCCCAGGGCTCAAAAGCTTAGGGCTGATTTTTACTCACTGAAATCCTAAGATATCTGTAATACAGCAAACCCAACCTAGCCCTGGAAGGTAGGGGCTGATTCCTTATTGCTTCTCTCTCAAGTCTCTCTGAGGCAGCACAGCAAGGAGACAAGGGCAGGAGGGAAGGAACAAGAAGCTCAGAAGAGATCATAAATGAAGTCTAGGGTGGGAAAAGATCTCGAAGTTGTCATCAATTCTAGTTCAAATTCAGACACTTTTTCTTTGTCAGAGTTCTGCCTCTAAACTGAGGAATAAGAGGTTTCTAACCCTAGGACAGGAATTCAGCTATGATGGATGAATGTTCCTGAAAAACCATAAAGGGATGCTCTAAATAGTAAGGTTGACTCTGTGCCTGATCTTTCAGGAGTCTCTTGTGACCCTTTAAATCTACTTTATAAGAGGAGCATTTTAAGTTGATTTAGTGAGATGGCTAAAACTTAATTAGTTATTAAATAATTACCTAATGGACCCTTTTTGAGATATAAGGTTGAGCCACAGCTCTAGCTGCAATGCAATTAATTTTAAATTTTATAAGCCATAAAGGTAATCACAGTCATATGAATCAACTAGGGTAGGAAGATCATATTTAGATGCTGCACTAACACCAAGATACCTAAAGCAGGTTAATTGGGTGGCAATTAGTAAGAAGAGTGTTAATTACCATACTAGTCTTATATTATGCAAATGAAATTACATTTCAATTAACAGCTAAGAAACCAAACAATTCAAAATGTATGGGCTATAATGGCAATCAACATGTTTCACAGAATTAAAAGAAATACTTTTCTGAGTGGGAGATTTTGATCTTACTCTCAATTCACTAAGGTTGAGATCATTTTCTCATTTCTGTGCATGAATTTAGAAGTATAGCTGTTATTTTAGAGTTGTCATCTGCTATACCAATGGTATTTTATTATAGTTCTATGCTGGGATTATTTGTGGAAGTTGTTCATGTCTTATTTAATCCAGTTCTCCCCTTTAATGCAAGAGGAAACTTGGAATGACAAAGCATAAAGGACTTGCCTAATTAATTCAAATAGCTAATTGTGAAGAAATCTGAATCAAGATAAAGTTCTGATGTGCAGGAACATTTTCTACGATTACCCACAGTTAAACATTCAACAAAGAGTGTTCATTTTAAGAAATCGTATGTGAAGTCATATCCATCTGGATCTTTCACTCATTATATGACCTTAGGTAAGTTACTTAACTTCTCAAAGCTTAAATTCACTGACCTATAAAATAAGGATAAAGGTATGCCACCTTGTTGTTCTACTGGAAGCATTTATTGAAATAAGCTCTACAGAGTTTGGCTTGGTGCCTAACATATAAGCACCCCAATATTATTGGCTACTGTTATTATCACTAGTTTTTTTTTCTTAATTTTATTTTTTTAGTTGTTGATAGAACTTTATTTTATTTATTTATATATGGTGCTGAGAATCGAACCCAGTGCTTCACAAATGCTAGGCGTTCTACCACTGAGTCATGACCCCAGCCCCTAGCACTAATTTTATAAGAAAATAATTTATTTTAATTTGAGGTATTTGAAAATGTAATCCTTTTCCCTTCCAGGGGGTCACATTGTTTAAAAACCTTCTATTGAGGATCTTTCAATTTTGATTCTTGCTTAAATGCATTGGAAGCAATAACATTTTTTTCTTTATTTCCTGTTAACATTTCAGTAGGAATCAAATTAATAACAGTAAATGCATTCAGTAGGGCCAGAGACTTCAGACTTCTGGAATAAAATGTATAAGTGAGAGGCTGGGGATGTGGCTCAAGCAGTAGCGCGCTCGCCTGGCATGCGTGCGACCCGGGTTCGATCCTCAGCACCACATACCAACAAAGATGTTGTGTCTGCCGAGAACTAAAAAATAAATATTAAAAAAAAAAATTCTCTCTCTCTCTCCTCTCTCACTCTCTCTAAAAAAAAAAAAAATGTATAAGTGACACAGAGGTAAAGCAAAACATAGACCTTGAAAAGGGAAATAGGACAAAGAAAATGTCACTGTCTATCATTTTGCCAAGGATGTCTCACTGTGAAAATGTAGGTCAAAAAGCTTGCCTTTAGGGGTAGAACCATTGACAAAGGAATTATAGAGTTTGGTGGTTTTGTTTTCAAGCTGTGTAAATATACACAAAGATAAAATAGTGATTTTGGTTCTTTTGACCGCTATAAATTATTCGGCTAAAACCATCCAGTTTCAGCAAAGAACCAGGTTGGTCATGCTTCTGTTTTAGCCAGAATTATCAGTGTAAATAGTTTCCACTGCTGACTAGGATCTGATACATTATAAAGTATTCACCCATGAGTGAAAGTGACAGAGGGGAAATGAGCAGCTGATGTTTGCAGTGTTTATTCTGAATGTGGAGGACACCAACCATTTGAAAATCTTGTAAAAGTCAAGGCTTACACGATTGTATCAATTGATCAGATTCAAGGAGGAAAACAGGGTGTTGGCACAAGAGCTGCTTAAAGAGATCCACACATTTTGAACAGTGCATCTATACTGAGTTTTCACTTGACATTTACCTTACTTAAGGCCAAATCAAACTGGAGGCTTTAAAGATGATATTAATAGGAATCCCTGGTGTTTGCTTCTCCCATTTTATCCCAATATTTCAGCTTCCCTCAAATCCCACCTCATTCCCTCAAATCCCAACCTTCATTATTTTGCAGATTCTTCAAGTGTGCCTTATCCAGCATCATCTTTTCTAGAGTTGAGCCATATCAGATGCTTTTAATAACTTTAATGACTGAAAAAACTAAGCAGTGGTTGTTGCAAACAGACCTAAGGTAGCCCTCATGATCCCTGCTTCCTGAAATTTGTGCCCTGTGTAATCAGCTCAGCTTTAGTGTGGACAGGATCTATCTATGACTACTTCTAATCAATAGAATAGGGCAATGTCACTTCTGTGATTATGTTACTAAAGATGGTAACATACTTTTGTGAAGGCCATGTTGGTGAGGACCATGAGGCAAAGAATTGAGGACAGCTTCCAGCTGGCAGTCAGCAAGAAAATGAAGACTTGGCTTGACATTACACAGGGACCTGAGATTAGAAGTGAATCCTTCCTCAGTTGAGCCTCATATGACAGCTGGCCTTGGTGATAACATGAGTATAGCCTCCTAGAAGATCCAGTTACTCTAAGTTTCTCATGACCCACAGAAACAGTGAGATAATAAATACCTGCAGTAATTATTATAAAAATTATATTTTAAGTACTTTGCTGAGTTTCAAAAAAGGAAAGCATAGATGTAGAAAGAAAGAATGAATAAATCATTAAAGCCAGATTTCATCCTGTGAATTTACTTAATACCCTGAATATAGTCAGTTTTGCTTTGACTTTTGCACAGGACATTGAGGGGGAAAAATTTCTAGGGATTTGCCACACAGAGAAATACAACAGGGCATCTGTGAAAAAAATCTAGCTGAATTTGTTAGGTGAAAAGGAATAAGAGATAAATAGCAATACATAAAAAGGTGCAATAAGCAAAATTGCTTTTCTTCAACTTGGCACTTAGTAAAGTAAAAATAAATAATCTGAGGAAAAAAATACACACCAATTTTATGAATTTTCTGTCCAAATTCATCTTACTTATATGGTCTGAAAAATCTCAAGTGGACAATTTAGCTTAAAGTAATCAAGACAGGTAGTGCCTCAGGAGAGTAGAAGAAGAAACTGTTAATCCTATTAATTGAAATTGAACTTGAATCTAGATAATAAAGAACAACTATACCATAAATAAAATTTCAAAGTTAAAGGGCCCCAAAGAGCAGTGAAGATAAAAACACACACAAAAAAATAGAAAAACAAAATGGAGAATAGAAACATAATAGCTTCCAATAAAAAGCTGTCAATTGTAGGGTATAAAATAATGATAAAACTTATTACAAAAAGAAAATATCAAAACTTATATATTTATATCCAGTGGAGAAAAAGAATTAATAAGTGAATAAGTTAGTTTGAGAGAGAGCAAATTAGATATTTTAAAAACAAAATACACGAGTTGGAGATTTAGCTCAGTGGCAGAGCACTTACCTAGCCTACACAGGGTCAAAAACATACATTTAAGCAAATTTCAGATTTGTAGGTAAGTAAGTTTGAAGAAATAGTCAGAAGGCTAACCATTAAAACAAGAAAATAGGAGAAGTTAGTGGAATAGTGAAGAATGAATAGAAGATCTAACATATTACTATATTATATGTATGGAAAAGTAGTAGTCAATTAAAGAAACATTTTAATTATACATACAGCCATTAAGACTTAAATTATAACAGGAAAATATATTTTAAAAGTTATGTATATAAAGTTTTAAACACTGCTTTAATAAATCCAAAGACTGGTATATAGTTCAATTGAAGAGCAGTTGCCTATCATGCTTGAGGTCCTGGATTCTATCCCAAGTGTGGCAAAATCAATCAATCAATCAATCAGTCAATCCAAAAAAAATGGACAGAAGAAAATAAAAACTCAAAAGTTAATGAAATAAAAAGCAAACTTATAATAAAAAGATTGCTAAATTCAATGCTAAAAGTAATTTCTTTAAAAGATAATAAGCTTGATAAAAATTCTTATGAAGTTAGTCAAGGAAAAAAAGAGAATATTCACACAAAGGATTAGTAAGAATGAACATAGAAAATAGATGTTGCCAATGTGAAACAATTAATTAAAGAATTTCTGAATAACTTTATATGTCAACTAATTTTTTAAATTATGTAAATTCATTTCCCAAAATTAAAATGTCAAAAAATTGCTTCAGAAGATATAAATACTGAATTATCCTTTCATTGTTAAAGAACTTATATCATCACTTAAAAAAAACTTTTTTTCAAAAACACTTCAGGACCAAACCGTCATTAAAGATAAATTTTACAAAAATAATTATAAAATATCAAAATCCAATGTTATCCACATTGTTCTGGGTAGAAAAAGTATATTTTAGTCTTCCTTGTTTATTTTATCAGGCTAGAATAATTGTCATAGAAAGATTAAACAAGAGCAAAACAAAGAAAACAGACCAGTGCACTCATGAACAACTGCAAAAATACTATGGAGACTATTGAAATTTTGAAAATGATAGATTATTTCTAAACAAGGCTAATTTTGAATATTCAGGGATGATTGAGTATCAGATAGCTGAAAAAAAACAGTTTACCATATTAAGGGAATTCAGGAAAATAAACACAGAATTACTTCAGATGATGTCACAAATAAACTGACATAAATTTTGATATCCACTCATTAAAAAATATTAAAAATTAAATGGAGGACATTTGTCCTTAATCAGATGAAGAACATTTACAGAAACAAACAAAAGTATAGCAAACAGCATAAGTAAGTCCGGCTCTACTTCTTTTAGTCAATATTCTGTTGAATTTAATAAGGAAAAAGAGAAAAGAAAGATTTTGGAAAGCAAAAACAAAACAGTCACTGTCTCATAGTGATTCAATTGTCCAAACAGAAAATCTAAAATAATCCACAGATAAATTTTAATAATTTTAAATGAATTTTGTGAAGTTGCTTTTCTGGAGGTTAAAATATCTATAACTTCTTGCATTCTCCATACCAGCAGCAATAGATAGTTATATAATATACATGCAGGGTGTGAGTGTATGAAAAGTACATATATATATATATATATATTTTCAAAATAGGCACAAATAAAATGAAAATATGCTAATTTTAATGGGAAAGCAAAACCATTAAAGAAGACCACATTAAGTTTATACACGGGAAAAAGTAAAATTGTGCCCCTATACTATATCATACATAAAATCAACTTCAAATGAATTAGAAACTGTTAACATTTTTAGAAATACATGTTCCTTTTAGAGAATATATTATAACCGGTAGGGAAATGATTCTTAAAACACACACACACACAAAAATGCAAACCATAAAGGAAATAATGATCAATTCAAGTACAGTAAAAATAAAGAACTGTGGTCATCAAAAAACAAATAAAGGCATAAAAAGGCAAGAAAACAATATTGCAGCAGATATGACCAAATTTATATACAACACCTGTGAATATGTAAGAAAAACATAACAAGTCAATAGGGAAAATAGCAAAACATTTCACAGAAAGGGAAATACATATGGCCTATAAACATATCAAAAATTTCAATTTCATAAGAAAGAAAATATATCTACTCATACAAAAAAAAAAAAATCACAACACAATTCACTCTAAACCTACCAGATGGATAAAACAAGAAATCAATAATACAAGCATCAGCAAAAATGTGGAGAAGTGGGGTAACTCTCACAATACATTTTGACATTGTCCAGTAAAGTTGTGTTATGCTTTAGATATGACCTGTACCCCAAAAACTTGCACATGAAACAATGCAAGAAGGTTCAGATGTGAAATGATTAGATAGAGATCCAAGATGGCAGAATAGAGCAGGTTGCAAGAAAACTGACAGGCAGCTTCTCCACAAGGAGAAGGTAGGTAAACAAAAAAAAAAAAAAAAAAAAATTAAAAAATGGGGGGACTTTACTGGAACCTAAAACTGGATGTTTAAGCAGACTGGGGACACAGGAGGTTGGATATAGTAAAATAAGGAAAAAACTCCCCAGCAGCACAGCTGCTACCACAGCCAGGATTGAAGCTCCAGCCAGAGAGTTCCCTCTGTGAGCAGAGTAGAGGGATAAAGGAATTAAAGCAACATATTTTGGGGAGCCCCGAGGAGTGTTTAGAGATTATTTAGAGATCAAGACACTGCCCAAAAAACCTGAAGGACTTGCTGCATGATATCTGTGTATGGAGAAAGAAGCTGCCATCTCTCTAGGAGGCATGTGGAGGACAAAGAAAAGAACAATTTTGCAATTGCAGCTATAGGGTTCAGCAATGGAGGAAGCATGGCAACCTAACCTTGTCCGGAAATACAGGCCCAGCATGAAATAGTGTGCGTTTAAGTGACCAGGAGAAAATTGAATGTGGAGAAAGGTTTACACAGGGGACAGCTGGAAAGCAGAAACCTACCCAGCTCTACCCCTACCCCTCCAATCCAACTACTTGCAGGACTGACTTCTGAGAAGTATGCCTTTTTACCAACAAAATACCCAGATCTTTCTAAGCGTTAAAAGCAAACAGACTTTTTTGTTAAAAATAGAGCGTCAAAATAAATACAGGAAAGCTTGACTCATTATTGTTGATAATAGCACATCGGCGATATCCCAAGCTTCAAAGAATAGGAAAATAGTGAAATCAATTATGAAATATTGACACAAAATATTTTTCCACACTAATGCTATGTAGGAGAATTTGTTTAAATAAAAAAGGATGATGATCTTAAAAATTTAGTTGAAATTTACAAAGGGTGAGATACATTTTTTGAGACTGTGAGTGTACACATGGCAGATTGTATTAACATTTTGTAATAGTAGTTATTTTGGGGTAATAAGATTATGGCTGGGAGTCACTTCTAATAAATAATAAGATATGCAAATTTAAAAGCTGCACAGGAAAGGGAACAATTAAAAATATAAAGAGAAAACCTGCAGATTGGAATAAAATCTTTGCCAGAAAATTTTGACAGAGGATTAATATTCAAACTATATAAAGAGCTCAAAAACTTATCACACCAAAAACTAAAGTCAATTCAATAAACACTTTTCTTTTTTTAATATTTTAAATTTTTTTGTTTTTAGATATACATGACAATAGAGTGTATTTTGACATATCATTTATATGTGGAGTATAACTTACTCTAATTAGGATCCCATTCTTGCAGTTGTACATTATGTAGAGATTTACTGGTCATGTATACACATATGAACATAGAAAAGTTATGTGTGACACATGCTGTTGTCTTTCTATTCCCATCATCCTCCCTTATTTTCATTCCCCTTTGTCTGATCCAGTGAACTTCTATGCCTGCCCTCATTGTGTTTTAGCATCCACATAGCAGAGAGAACATTTGGCCTTTGGTTTAGGGAATTGGTTTATTTCACCTAGCATGATAGTCTCCAGTGCCATGCATTTGCCAGCAAATGCCATAATTTCATTCTTCTTTATGCCTGAATATATTCCATGTGTATTGTTATTTTTTAAAATATGGCATTCCCCAAAAGTCACATGTAAGACAATGCAAGTTTTGGAAGAGAAATGATTAGGTTACAGCCTTAATCTAATCAGTGAATTAATCCCAATGGGATTAACTGAGTGATAACCAGAGGCAGGTGGTGTGTGGCTGGAGAAAGTGGTTCACTGGGGGAGTGACTATTGGGTATATATTTTATATCTGGAGAGTAGGGTCTTTCTTTGCTTTCTGTTCATCATGTAAGCTGGTTCCCTCTACCACACTTCTGCCAAGCTGTTCTGCCTCTGCTTTGAGCCCTGAGAAATGGAACTGGCCTTCTATGGACTAAGACCTGTGAAACTGTGAGCCCTCAAACTTTTCCTTCCCTAAAATTGTTCTGGTCAGATCTTTTACTCACAGTAGCAAAAAAGCTGACTAAAACATGTGTATATATCACATTTTCTTTATCCATTCATCTTTTGAAGGGAATGTAGTTTGGTTCCATAGCTTAGCTTCTGTGAATTGAGTTTCTAAAAACATTGATGTGGCTGTGCCACTGTAGTATGCATATCCTTTGGGTGTATACTGAGAAGTATGATAACTGGGTCAAATGGTTGTTCATTCCAATTTTTCTGAGGAATCTTCATATTGCTTTCCAGAGTGGTTGCACCAATTTGCAGTACCTCCGGCAATGTCTGAGTGTACCTTTTTCCCCACAACCTTGCCAACATTTATTGTTACTTATATTCTTGATAATTGCCATTCTGACTGAAGTGAGATAGAATTTCAGTGTAATTTTAATTTATATTTCTCAAATTGCTAGAGATGTTGAACATTTTTTCATATATTTTTGACCATTCATACTTATTCTGTGAAGTGCCGGTTCAGTTCCTTTGCCCATTTATTGATTGGGTTATTTGGTTTTTGTTTTGTTGTGTGTGTGTGTGTGTGTGTGTGTGTGTTTGTGTGTGCTTGTTTGGTTTTTTTGTTTGTTTGTTTTTTTGGTGTTGAGGTTTTTTTTTTTTAATTCTTTGTATATCCTGGAGGTTAATGCTCTATTGGAGGTACAGGTAGCAAAGATTTCTCTCATTCTATAAGCTCTCTCCTAATGTTCTTGATTGTTTTCTTTGCTATGAAAAAGATTTTTAGTTTGATACCATCTCATTTATTCATTCTTTATTTTACTTCTAGTACTTTAGAAGTCTTGTTGAGGAAGTTGGTTTCTAAGGCAAACTGTTAAAGAGATTTGGGCTTACTTTTTCTTCTAGTAGACCCAGGGTCTCTAATCTAATGTCTAGGTCCTTAATGCACTTTGAAATGAGTTTTTTGCAGAGTGAGAGATAGGGGTTCAATTTCATTCTACTACATATGGATTTCCAGTTTTCCCAGCACCATTTATTAAAGAAGCTATTTTTCTCTAGTGTATATTTATGGTGCCGTTGTCTAGTATGAGATAACTGTACTTCTGTGGGTTTGTCTGTGTCTTATATTTTGTTCCATTGGTTTTCTTTTTTTTGTTTGTTTGGTTGGTTGGTTTTGGGTTTTTTTGTGTGTGCCAGTACCATGCCATTTTTGTGACTATAGCTCTGTAGAATAACTTAAGGTCTGGTATTGTGATGCCTTTTGCATCAGTTTTCTTGCTAAGCATTGCTTTGGGTGTTTTAAGTCTCTTATATTTACAAATGAATTTCATGACTGCTTTCTCTATTTCTATGAAGACTATCATTTGAATTTTATTAGGAATTGCATTAATCTGTATAGCACTTTTGCTACTATGGCCACTTTGACAATATTAATTCTGCTTAAACACATTTCTCAAAAGAAGAAATACAGATGGCCTACAAATATATGAAAAAATTAACATCTTAGCAATTAGGGAAATAAAAATCAAAACTACACTGAGATTTCATCTCACTTTCTCTGGAATGGCAATCATTAAGAATGTAAACAATTGTAAGTGCTGATGAGAATGGGGGGAAAATGAACACTTATATATTGTTGGTGGGATTGTATATCAGAACACTACTGAAATCAGGAATGGACTCACCTTATGGCCCAACTATGCCACTCCTCATATGTATCTGAAAGAAAGTCAGCATACATTGTATCCTTGAATACAGCAATACATGAATACCCATATTTATAGCACACACACATGTATTGTATATTAGGACACTAAACATACACACACACACACACACACACACACAAAATGGAGTTTTATTTAGTCATAACGAATGAAATTATATTATTTGCAGGAAAATGGGTAGAACTTGAGAACATATGTTAAGTGAAATAAACCAGACTTGGAAAATCAAGGGTCATATGTTTTTTCTTGTATGTGGAAATTAGCAAGAAAAAAACAAAAAAAAAAAATAAATGGGCAGGGGGATCTTATGAAAATAGAAAGGAGAACAGTAGAGTAAAGGGAGCAGAGGGAAAGAGGAAGAAAGGGAAGGTACTAGGGAATAAAATTAACTAAATTTTGCTATGTTTGCAGGTATGAATATGTAACAGTCAATTAAACTATTATGTATAATTATAATGCACCCATAAAAACTCAAAAGAATAGCTATAGCTATTTAAGTTTTAATTTCTCTTTACCAATGACATTTCTTAAAGATATTAAAAGTTGAGTTGCAATTCCTACAATCTGATTTATATATTTGATTTTGTCAAATACATGATAATCCATGTTTTGTTTTTTAAACATAGGCCTTATATATAATGAACATTTATTAAATGGATGAAAACATTGAAAGAAAAATTGATAACATAAAATTTTAAACTGCCAATCATACTCATATAAAGGCTTAAAAGAACATCTAAATTTTAGTGTTCCTTAAAATGAAAAGATATTTTAAGTGTTTTATTAAAAGACAAAGACAATCCCTGTGAAAGCACTGAAATTAGAAAAACAGCGCTGTTTTATTATTTTTTTTTACTTGAAAGGGAACACTTGTTCATAACACAAAAGTACTTTTTTATTATGTTAACATTGATAATCAGGTACTGTTATTATTAGTAAATGTACAAAAGAAAAGGAAGAAGGAGTAGGAAGTTGTGGCACAGTGTAAGCTGGGATGAAATCTCCTGAATATCAGCCCTATTAAACCAAGATAATTTGCATTATTAATACTGCTTTTAATGGTATTTTTTCTTTATTTTTCCTACGTTTCTTATTTGCTTTACTTTAAGAAGATCTTAATCAAGCCAAATTAAAAAAAAAAAATAAAGATCCTATAACAAACAGCACAGCCGCAAACTCACACCCAATTACATCTTTCTTAGTCCAATGGATCCAGGGAGAATCTGAAACACTCACAGCAGCCCAGGGACACACTTTGCCACTGTGGACATGGAAAATGCCAAGTTAAAAAAGAGAGGAAAACAAAACAAAATAGAATTTTGAGCTTTGCCCACTGATGCACATTCAAATAAATATCCACTTACTGGAGTAGTATATTAGATGTTTGAGCCAAGCAACTGACATGAGTCTTATGATCCAGGGAAAGCTCTGCCAGAATTTCCTATTAAACTGTCAGTCACCAGATACTAGGTGTCAAAAAGGACAAAGCTACACATTTTGTTTCTTAATTTATTATTCCCCCAAATCACAGCACACAATGTGTCCTCAAACTTGAGAGTAAGAATCATAAAAAAATGACCATATTTGTCATTATATGGCCAAACACACCAGAGAACCACCTACAATTTAAGGGAATAGAATTTGCATGCTCTACTGATAATTAAATCCGTGTTAAAGTATGAATCAAACAAGAAATACTATTCTTAGTGTCTCCTAAGTTACAAACCACAAACTAAATTATTTTAGATATAGGATACGTATTTTGTTCATAGCTTTTTAAATCTATTATTAGAATGTTTTAAAAGAGGATGGAGAAATCATTTCATATTTATCAGATATTCAGCAAACCCGTATTGCCAGGCAGTGTGCTATGCACTAGCTATACAATGGTAGTGAGGAAAAATATATTTTGTTTGATTCACATTCCAGTCTACTGGGGATGGCATGCTATTTTCAGCTAAATAGATTAAGACCCATTATAATACTTAAGTATATAGCACTTAGGATAGGATTTTTTTATTTCTCTTCTTATTCTTTTTTATTTCTCTTCCTTCCTTCCTTTCATATTCTCTCTCCAGTTTCTCTTATCCAGTAAGATTTTGCTTGTGAGAGTGTATAAGGAAGGAATAGACATAGAAACAAATTCATGGCAATATTAATAAGGAAAACATTTTTTTATAAGTAATTTCCTCTAAAAATATCTGGAAGACCCAGAACCTCCTCCGACAACAAAACCAAGGGGCTACTGCCATCCTATCTCCCTGGAGACAAGAGCACAGGGATATACAAAAGATGGTGCCATGTGGGGAGAAAAGCAAAGAGAGAGAGAGAGTTTAGAATAGTGCTAAGAGATACATACCCAGCTGAGGTTTAGGCAACACAAAGAAAAAGCAATTTTTTTCACCCTCTTCTGGCTTCCATGGATCCATAGAATATAATGTTTTTTTTCTTTTTTTCTTGGCATTGAATCAAATATTGCAGGCATACCTGCAGGTATCAAATGTCTAACCAGAAAGTAAATAACCATAATTGAAATGAGCAGAGAGTTGACATTTCTTATAGAAGTACCTAGAGGAAGGGATGTTTTATCTGAGACCTGAAAGATGAAAAGATTTCATTAACAAAACTGAAGCATTATTTTGCAAAAGTTAGAGATATGAGAGAGGACAAGTTTAGGAGCTAAAAATATTGCTGGGAGTTAGAAGAAATAGATGTAAGGGGCATTTAAAGTCATCCAGGAAGAAGACCATACAATACTTTGATAACATTAAGTAGTTTATTCTTCACCCTGAGATTATGGGAATCTTTAGAAGACTGCAGGAGGGGATGTGACAGGATCATCAAACATATGTTAATGTTTTAACATAGTCATTAATAAGATCATCAAGAGTATATATTAATATGATCATATGATCTTTATGAAAAAGTTGTAGAACACTGCAGAGGGAATAATGGGTAGCAGCAATTGATTGTCCCAAGAGGCAAGGGCCACTCACACCAAACATGTTTGCAGAGGAGATAGAGGACAGTAGACCCAGAGGTATTTGGACATTAATTTAACCAAAATAGGTAATTAATTATGGAGGTAAAGGCAAGAGAAAGGGAAGACACAAAAATGATGTGTCAGTCCTGGCATGTGATTTGGATGAATGCTGATGCCAGTAAGAAGGAGAATATGGGACCAAAATGGTTTGGGAGGGAATTTTAAGACAAATTTGAACTCACAGAGCTAAGGCACATCTGATGTAACATATTTAGGTAGAAGTATTGAGTCTGCAGCAGAATTTTCAGACCAAGAGCTTTTTATACAAGTTGAGGACAGAAACAGGTAAAGCAGAAGAAGTTTGAGATTTGGGACCATTCAAGCAGCATTTGCATTATTTGTTCTCAGACACCTAAAAGGAGACCAATGGGAGAACTATCCAGGAGTGTCATCCTTGCTGCCTCTCCACTACAGTTTCCAGAAGTTTCTGCCCAGGCACTATAAATGTAAAAACTATTTTTGAAGTGTTGTATAAGACTTTCCCCCACCCCCAAAGTATAGTGTGTGTGTGTGTGTGTGTGTGTGTGTGTTAATTGGCAGAACATATTTGCTACATCAAAAAAAAATCAATAAAATTCATGCAAGAGGTTCTGTTAAAAACTGCTGCTGGTGATAAAATGCGTAGTAATAGCAGATGTTTGGTGAGATCTTCCTCTGGAATATCCATTTGTCTCAGTATTTTAAGTGTTAACTCATTCATCCTTAAGAAATCCCATGAGGGAAGTGAAATCACTCTCTCCATTTTACAGAAAACCAGGAAATATAAAGTGACGGTAACTCACTTACTTGTTGAGTAGTAAGTCAAGGGTTTGAAAGTCATGCAGATTGACTCTGGAACCCTTTCTTTTCATTACTATCTCATCATGGGAGGTAAGATTTGATAGTCTTACAATCTTGCTAAAGATAACACAAAGATAGAGTGAAATTGAAAAGCCTCTCATGACTTAAATCTTAAAACTCAGGAAATTCTTTTGTTGTAATGATGTTTAAATACTCAAAATACTGCAAGTATCTCAGATAGGATAAGCTAGGATAAACAGCAGAAATAATCAATCCAAAATACCAGTCACTTAACAGAGAAAGCATATTTTTATTACTACAGTAGTCTCCAAAATGGGTCAACAGAGGAGCTCTGCTCATTGTTACCACTCAGAGACCCACTTGGGATAAGACTCCATATCCTGCCTTGGGTTGCCATAATCTCTTCAAAGGAAATTGAAATGTGAACTATCATGCCCCAAACAGACAAACATCACTTCTTCTGATCATATTTCATTGGCCAAAGCCAATATGGTCATATCAAACTCCAAGAAGCTGGAGAGGCAGAAGTGTGGTATTTGTCAATATTACTGTAAGTTACTCTGCTGGGCTCTCAATAAACTCTAGAGATGGTGGGATTTCATTACTAGACCATGACACAGATGAGAGAGAAGATGGTGAGTCCTGTGACAAGAGTGTTCCCTGCTGCAGCTTTCTGTTGAATCACTCTAGTCATAGCTCTTAAGCAGAGGTTCTCAGAGAATCACATGGTTCAGAGCCACTGCAGGTCAGAGACATTCATTAGAATAAAAAAGTATTCCACTTCAAGATGTGATGTTGAATGTCAATCCGAAGGCAAGTAGAAAAGATACAGGGATAGAAGCAAAAGTAATTTATTAAAATGTAGAAAACAATTATCAACAGATCTAATAAATATATATCATTACCCATGACAAGACATGTTTTACTTTACGGTCTTTTGAGGATGCTAGAATAACTTTATAAGAAGAAGAAACCAGACTGGCTGATAACAGACTTTAAGAAAGGGAAATATATTTTATCATACTATATTTTAATATTTTTTAATCTTATTTTGTATTTGATACATAGAAATATAAAAATTGAACACACTAATGGCACACCCTGATATGTGTATACATTACATAGTTAATCAGGTTAAGCATTTTTAATTCCTCAAACACTTAACATTTCTATGTGGTGAAAATTTACAAAAAAAAATTTCTTCTAACTTTTAGAAATTCACAGTATGTAATTGTTATCAATAGTGACCCAACTGTGCAATAGCCTACCATAAATTCTTGCTCCTAACTTATTACTCATTGACCAAAAATTCATCATCTCTTCCCTACTTCTACTCTTTTTAAGTCTCTAGTAATCGCCTTTCTACTCTCTAATTCTTTTTTAAAATTTTTGCTCTTTTTAGTTACACATGTCGGTAGAATATATTTTGACATATTTATAAAAACATGGAGTACATCTTTTCTAATTAGGATAGACACAATGTTGAGATTCACTGTGATATATTCATATATATAGGAAAATTATGTCAGAATCATTCCACTCTCTTTCCTACTCTTTTCCTTCCTTCCTCCCTTCCCTTCATTCCCCTTTGTCTAATCTGCTGAACTTCTTTTCTACTCTGTACTTCTATAAGATCAACTCTTTTTTAGATGCCACATAAAAGTGAGATTGTATGATGTTTGTCTTTCTGTGCCAGGTAAATATTACCTAATCTACAGTTGCATCTCTACTATTACAAATGACAGAATTTTACTCTATTTATGGCTGAACAGTATTCCATTGTGAACACATACCACATTTTCTCTACCCATTCATCCATTGATGTACACTTAGGCTGATTCCATTTCTTGGCTATTACAGAGAGTACTGAAGCCAGGCATGGTGATACACACCTATAATCTCTGAAGAGTAAAAAATGTATAGGAAATATAAATCCCAGTTAATACACTTATCAGGGAATAGTTTCAAATATTCACTATTTGAAAAAAATAAATTTATTATTAATACATGCCAGAATTTGTAACAGATTCAATTGTGAAATTCAATCTATTTTGCTAATTCAGATCCAAATAGAAATTAGAACAAGGAAGCCAGCTCAAAATAAAGATACAAAAAGCCTAGCATTATGACATCATTCTTTATTTTTTAATTTTATTTTCTTTATTCTAATTTATTATATATGACAGCAGAATGCATTACAATTCATATTACACATATAAAGCACAATTTTTCATCTCTCTTGTTGGATACAAAGTATGACATCATTCTTTTTTAACACATGTGATGATTAGGAGAAAACTGGCATTTCCATATTCATGGTACGTCACTTTTTTAAAATCATGTTCATGGACTGAAAAAAAGATCTTTCTTCTTAATCTGTAAAACATTTTATAAGAAACAGAAGGTACTGGGTTTTAAACAACTTTTGAAAGAATGATATATATTTGTCATCCTGCATTTTGATAATAAATTTTCTAAATATATCACCAGATTTTTTGGAAAAGGGGGAACTTATATAGGCATAATGTATAGTTTTTTCATCTCACAGCTTTTAAAATTTTTTCTTATTTACCTCTAATTTTAAGCAACTTGATTATTATATGACTCAGTCTAGCTTTATCCATTTCTTAGATTCTCTATTCTTGGATCTGTAGGTTTGTAGCTTTTTGTAAAATTTGAAAAATTTTCACCCATTGTTATTTCAAACACTTTCCTACCCCTATTTTACTTTAGGGACTTCAATTGCACATGTTATTAGGTAGTTTGATAATGTCCTACAACTAATTGATAGTCTCTTCATTTTTTTCAATACTTAAGCATGTTTCATTATGTGTAGTTTTTATTGCATGTCTTCAAGTTGATTAATAAATTCTTTGGAAGTATTTACTCTGTTATTAATTAAAAATTTTCATCTGTAGAAGTTACCTTTGGGTCTTTTTATAATTATTATTTATTTATTTTTGTATTAGAGCTTCATGATTATACTTTGTAGTTGGTTTCATCCCAACAAACTCATACATGGAAATTTATGTCAGTTCATGATTCCCCCTTTTCCCTCCCATTCTCCTCCTCCTTCTCCTTCCTCTACTATACTTCCTTTCACTTGACTATTAATTTGTATTTGATTGATTCCTATGTAACTTATCCTTCTCTCCCCCTTTCCTTTATTTTACTCTAGCTTCTGCATATGAGATAAAACATTTAACCTTAGAGTTTCTGAGTTGTCTTATTTCACTTAGCATGATATTTTCCATTTCTACCCATTTAAGAGCAAATGCCATTATTTTATATATATAGTTTCTTAATCCATTCATCAGGGCTGATTCCATAATTTAGCTATTGTAAATTGTGCTACTATAAACATTGATGTGGCTATGATGCTGTAGTATTCTCATTTCAGATCTTTTGGGAAAATACCCAGGAGTGGGAGAGCTCTGTCATATGAGGGTTCCATCCTTAGTTTTTGGAGGAATCTCCACACTGCTTTCCAGAATGGTTTTACTAGTCTGTGGTCGCCACCAACAATGTACAAGTGTTTCTTTCTTCCCACAACCTCACCAGCATTTACTATTGCTCCTATTCTTGATCATTGCAATTTTAACTGGAGTAAGTTGAAAATGAAAATTGAAACCACATTTTAATTTTAATTTCATTTCATGGATTGTCAGAGATACTGAACATTTTTTCATATATTTGTTGGCTATTTGTGTTTCTTCTTTTGATAAGTTTCTGTATAGCCTCTTGCCCATATAATGATTGGGTTTTGGCATTTTGTTGTTGTTGTTGTTGTTTTGGGGGTGTTAAGTTTTTTGATTTCTTTGTATCTTCTGGATATTAATCTCCTATTAGAAGAGTAGCTGGCCAAGATTCTCTCCCTCCCATTTTTTAGGCTTTCTCTTCATGTTCTTAATCATTTCCTTAGCTGTAAAGAAGTTTTTAATTTAATGACATCTCACCTATTGATTATTGGTTTTATTTTTTGTGATTTAGGAGTCTTGTTAAAGAAGGTCTGTGCCAGCACTTATATGATGGAGTATTGACCCTTTGTTTTTTAACAGTAGCAAGATTTCTGGTTTAACTCCTAAGTCTTTGATACATTTCAATTTGAGAGAATCTAATTTTATTTTTCTACATATAGCTATCCAGTTTCTGCAGCACCATTTGTTAAAAATGCTGTCTTTTCTCCAAGATATATTTTTGGCACCCTGTCAAATATGATGGCTACATGTTTGTGGGTTTGTCTCTTGTGTCATCTAGTTTATTCCATTGGACTTTATATCTATTTTGGTAACAATACTATACTGCTTTTATTTTTTTTTACTACAGCTCTGTAGTATAATTTCAGAACAGGTATTGTTATGCTTCCTGCTTAACTTTGCTTATTTATTATTGCTTTGACTATTCTAGGTCCCCTTTATTCCAGTGAATTTAAGATTTGTTTCATTCTAATTCTGTGAAGAATGTTATTGATATTTTGATGGGAATTGCATTAAATCATATATTGCTTTGGTAATATGGCCATTTTGTCAATATTAATTTTGGCTATCCAAGAACATGGGAGGTCTTTCAATCTTGTAAGGTCTTCTTCAATTTCTTTCTTCAGTGTTCTATGATTTTCAATGTAGAGCTCTTTGACCTCCTTGGTAAGATTAATTCCAAGTATTACCTTTATGTTATTGTGATTGGGATGGTTTTCCTGATTTCTTCCTTTACCCAATCACTATTGAAGTACAGAAAAGCTATTGATTTATAGGTGTTGATCTTGTATTCTGTTACTTTGCTAAATTCACTTATAAACTCTAGAAGTCTTCTGGTGGTGGTGATTTTTGGATCCACTACATATAAAATCATATTGTTAGCAAACAGAGATAGTTTGATTTCTTCTTTTCTTATCCCCTTGATTTCCTTTTCTTGTCTGATTTCCTGAAGTTTCGAGGAAACTGAATAGGAGTGCTGAAAATGGACAGCCTTTTCTGTCCTGAATTTAATGGACATACTTTTGTCCATGTAGTTTGATGTTGGCTTTGGGTTTTTCATAAATTACCTTTATGATATTAAGTTCCTTCAATCTCTAGCTTTTCCAGCAATTTTTAACATGAATGGGTGTTGAATTTTATCAAAGGCCTTGCCTGTATCTGTTGAAATGATCGTGTGAGCTGTGTTCTTCATTCTGTTTAAGTGAGGATGCACATTTACTAATTTCAATATGAACCATTGCCGCAGTCTGGCTGGGCACAATTCAGGAGCCACTTGTCAAAAGAAACAAACTTTATTTTTAGAACTACAAACACCAAACAAAACAGCTCCTCAGGAAAAAACCCTCAGAGCCCAACTGCCACCACCGGCTTCCCATAAGCCTCTCACCCACACAAGCCTCACCACCTCCCACAATCCTCCTGCTCTTGAGGCCGATTGGCTGGGTCGTGTGGGCGGAGCCAAAGAAGTCCCCCAATGAGCAGCTCCATGGTCTGAAAGGGCAGGGAAATAGCCCAATGAACATCACCGCAGAGGAGCCAATCAGCTAGATGTTGCTGGGGCCGTTGTGAGCCAATCATCAGCTTTGCAGTCTGAAGGGCGGGGAAACAGCCCAATGAACATCACCACAGAGAAGCCAATCAGCTAGATGTTGCTGGGGCCGCTGTGAGCCAATCATCAGCTGGCAGTCTGAAGGGCAGGGAAACAGCCCAATGAACATCACCGCAGAGGAGCCAATCAGCTAGATGTTGCTGGGGCAGCTGTGAACCAATCATCAGCCGGCAGCTGGAAGTTTTCTGGCAGCTGGAAGTTTGCTGGGGCCCCTTTGGCTGTGGCTCTCAACAAACCATACTTGCATCCCTGGAATGAAATCCACTTGATTATTTTCTTCATATGTTTTTTAATGCACCTTGTTAATATTTTATTAAGGATTTTTGCATCAATGTTTATCAGGAATATTGGTCTGTAGTTTCCTTGATGCATCTTTATTTGGTTTTAGTATCAGGGTTATACTAACTTCATAAAAAGTATTTGGGAGTGTTTCCTGTCCTTCAACTTTATGTAATAATTTGAGAAAGACTGGTGTTAGTCCTTCTGTAAAGTCCTGTAAAGATCAAATGAGAATCTATTTGGCCCATAGCATTTTTTTCCTTAAAGGCTTTTAAATGTTCTTTCAATTTCATTACTTAATATTGGTCTGTTTAGGATTTCTATATCTTCCTGGTTCAACTTGGGCAGGTTATATGAGTCTAAAAATTTGTTCATGTCTTCCAGATTTTCCAGTTTATTGGAGTATGAATTTTCAAAATAGGATCTGATAATCTTCAGGATTTCAGAGGTTCTATGGTGATATCTTCTTTTTCATCTCTGATCTTCTTGATTTGCTTCTTCTTACTCTTTCTTTTGGTTAGTTTTGTCAATTTTATTAATCTTCTCAAAGAGCCCACACTTCCTTACATTGATCCTGTTTATTATTTTCGTATTTTCAATTTCATTGATTTCAGCTCTGATCTTAATTATTTCCTGTCTTTGACTGGTTTGAAAGTTAGTTTGTTGTTCCTTTTCTAAGGCCTGGAGGTGGAGCATAAGCATATTTATTTGGCATCACTCTAATTTTTTTAATGTAGGCACTCAGTGCTATAAATTTGGCCCCAGAACTGCTTTCATACTGTCTCAGAGATTTTGATATGTTGTATCTTTATTCTCATTGATTTTTAAGAATTTCTTGATTTCTTTTCTCATTTCCTCTTTGATCTATTCTTTATTTAAGAGAATATTGTTCAATTTCGATGACTTTATGTGGATTCTATTATTATCTGTTGATTTCTAGATTCATTCCATTATAATCTGATAGGATACATGAGATTATATCAATATTTTTATATTTGTTAAAATTTCCTTTGTGTCTTACAATATGATCTATTTTTTGAAAAACATCCATACTCAACTGGAAGAAGATAAATTCAGCTGTTTGGTGGTAGAATATTCTGTAGATGTCTGTTAGTTCCATTTGGATTTTAATGTTGTTTAGGTTGGAGATTTTTAGTTGATTTTTTGTTTTATTGGTGTTTATTGGTGGTAAGGGTGTATTGAAATCTCCCAGTATTATTGTGTCGGGGTCTATGTGGAATTTAATTCCATGGAGTACTTTTTCCATATAATTGAGGCATTAACATTGGGACATAAATGTTTACTATGGTTATATCTTGTTGTATTGTTCCCTTTACTAGGATGTAATGGCCTTCTCTGCCCTTCCAACTTGTGTTCCCCTAGGTACAGTCCACTCCACACCCTTTTTCTCTTGTGTTATGCCACACACCCCTCGATCCCTTGATAAGGTGCCTATTTGTGGTTTATTTATTTGCTCTTTTATGATCTCCTGAGTCCCTCAAATGTCACTGGGATGTGCTCACCCAAAATGGCTCCAAAATGAATGCAAAGCCTCAGTCTCTGCATTCAGTCAAGGTGGAGAGTACGCTTATTTAACACCCAAGTACGCTTGACAAGGATCTGCACAATTTTCTGCCTTTTAGGTTAAATAAGTTAAGGCAGTGTTTTTGATCTTAGATTTCTCTGCATCAAGACCCAAGGTGGCAATGTCTGAAATGTGGCTTCCTCTTGTCTGCCTCTCTTTGTTGGTGGTGGGTAAGCTTAGGCCTGTGGCTTCTTACTTTATTGTATCCAACCTTCTGATTCCCCAAGCTGCTCTGAGTGTCCAGTACTAAATCCCAGTGAAATCTGTCTTTCACCCACTTCACTGAGAAGCTGTATTTCTACTATCTTGATCTCACACCATGACGCAGCCTGGCATGCAGCCTTCTCCACTTCACCATCTTTCACCCCTCTCTTCGCTTTTTAAACATATATATCTACTTCATGGGCTCAATCTTCCCTCTACGTTCCTGAGTATGTTTTTCATATATTCTGTCCACTTTTCTGGTTTGTCAGGCAAGAGGAAACACTCAGCTCATGTTAGTCTATCATTACCAGGAGCAGGAGTCATGTATATTCAATTTTCATTTTTTAATGTAAAGGATCTTACCTCTGCATTCAAAAATGTAACTGAGCTATACTCTCTTGTGGAACCATAGTTCCTAGGAAGAATATGGCAGAGAGTGGACATGGGTTAGGATAGAGGAGTACAAGTGGAAATGGGGATCATAGATTACAGAAAGCAATTATAAGCAGAGAGAAAAAAATAGGAATAAAATTCTGCAGGGAAGAATTCAACTTGGCATTGGTAATAATGAATGTTGCCTGAGGTTTTCAACCATAGCTGTTCATTGATTTTACTTAAAAAAAAAAAATCCTAGGCCCTGGGTTCAAGACTACAGCCTATTTACATTCAATCATTATATGAAAAGAAATTGGAATGTGCATCCCTTGTTCCAAGTGGCCAATCAGGCATATCTTTGTATGAACTAGAAAAATGCACCCCTTCTCAGAAAATTTAGCCTAGTCTCCAGGCTTCTATTTTTCTCAATCGCTGAGAATCCTTGTACAGTGAACAACTGTCTTTGGAAGCCCCATCAGGTCCCTGTCTAGAACAGATGAAGTTGAATCTCTCAGGAGGGGAGAAACATTAGAAAACAGTATTAAAAAAAAATCTCCTAAGATAGTCACACTGGAAAGGAGGGTTGAAAAATTCTGAAACAAACACCAGGTAAAGGAGATCACAGTACTTTACTCATTCTCCATTCATTCATTTGGCAGGTAGTGAATGTATATTTAACATATATACTTTCAAGAATATAAAGTTGATGCACTTTTCTGCAGTGATGAGACTTCTTTTGAAGGTTTATGTACAGGTAAGTATTTCTACACATTTTCTACACATGGTGATGGTATCCCACAATCTCTGAGAAATAAGGTAACTTCTCCTTCCACACTGAACATGTAACACTATTCTCTTATGATCAGTAACCAACTTCTAGCTCTGCTGGGTGTTTCCTTTCAAGGTGACCCTGAATCAGTAGCTATAAAGGGACTGACATAATGAGCAACATATGTCCAGAGAAAAGCATTCCATCCTCCTACCCCATCCAGATTTAAGACCTCAGCCCTAAAATTGCCTATCAGCAGAAGGATTAAACTTCCTGGTGACAGATACAGAGATAAAGTTGTTATTAGAGAATTTATGCCATTCCAGAATAGATACCAGCATTCTGGGGAATGATTTACTTTATTCCACTGTAGCTGATAGAAAAAGCCTTCATTACCACCCAAGTGGACTGCCAGACTACAATAAGAATAAATAACACATTAAAAAAAAAAAACAGGTTTTGAGTTGGGTATATAGCTCAGTTGGTAAAGTGCTTGCCTCACATGTACAAGGTCTTAGGTTTGATCCCCAGCACCACAAAAACAACAACAAAAAGAACAGATTTTGAATCACTTTATGACCAGAAAAATGATATTATTTCCTGAAACTTTGCCACATTTCCAATAATCCAGTGATACCCACTGTTTACAGTTTGGTATATTTTCTTATTTAATTAATATGTATCAGATAGTACAGGCATTTTGTAGTCTCTATTTATTTAACATCATGAGTGTTATATTTCCTTAAATGTGCTATTAAAACATGAAATGTGCTATTAAAACACGAAATGTGCTATTAAAACATGATATTGCTGGGTGTGGTAGCACTTGCCTATAATCCTAGCAGCTCAGAAGGCTGAGGCAAGAGGATTGCAAGTTCAAATTCAGCCTCAACAACTTAGCACGCCTCTAAACAACTTAGCACGCCTCTAAACAACTTATCAAGACCCTGTGTCAAAACAGAACATTAAAAAAGGGCTGAAGATGTGACTGGTTAAGCAACCCTGGGTTTAATTCCTGGTACCAAAAAAAATTATATTAAGTTGCTAAGTGACACAGCATGGTTCAGGTTATAATATGTATGTTGTTAAACAATTATCCAAATTTTAAAAAATATTTGTCTCCACCAAGAATGGAAGTGTGCTTTTTCCTCCTACTAGTTTCATCATTCTGGGGTTTTTTAAAATATTTTTTCCAATTTTTGAGGTATTATTTTATGCTTCTATGCTTTTTACTTTTTGTTTCTAGTAAGAATTTTTTTCATTTGCTTATTAATCTTGGTTCTTCTGTAAATAATTGAAAACATGCATTTGATTGATTTTAATGTTTTTGATAATTTGTATTGTTGATTCAGAATAACATTTAAAGTAGGAATTTATTCTGTTTTTATCATATACTACATTTTTCCATTTTACTTTTAAATTTAACTTATGTATTCTTTAGAATAGAAAAAAAAATCACCCATTCACTTGGCTTTTTTAACCTGTGAATTTATACAACATACACACACACACACACACACACACACACACATACGCACATTTAATTTTCATTTTTCAATGTAAAAAATGGGAATTAAACCCAAGGGTACTTTGCAATTGATTTAAATACTCAGCCCCCTTTATATTTTGGGTCAAGTTCTCACTAAATTGCCCAAACTGGACTCAAACTTGTAATTCTCCTTTCTCAGCCTCCCAAGTCACTAGGATTATAAGCATGTACAATTGCGCCTTATAGTACATTCATATTTTTAAATTAATTACATAATTCATTCTAGAATCTATCATGATCAATATTAGGAGGTACAGCTATAGTTTTATTATTTTTAACTTCTTATTTTAGTTTACAAATTTGCCTGCTTTACCAATTCATACCATATTATCTGTGTCCTAAATTAAATTATTGCCTCCCCAGAATAGGGCTGTTTCTAGTCCATTGATCTGTTTTTCAATTTTGATGTCGAATTGTAAGATTTATGAGGGTCAGTTTTTCATTCTCTTTTTCTTTTCAGTATTTTTTGTCTATTATTAGTTTTTTCAGGTTCATTTTGGGATAATTTAGTTAAATCCTTTCCCTATCACCACCCCACCACTCAGTGACATTTTGATTTAAGAAATTATGTTCTTCTAATATTTATTGATCCTCACTCTACTAGAATATTACAAATGCAAATCTTTCAGATTAATTTAATTATGTTAAACTATGGTTCTGGCTACTTGATAGATATAGTAATCAAGTATAGGGTTTTGAATTAAATAATTTGGGTAGTAGAATGAATCAGACATTACTATCTTATGTGTATGCATTATTACACAAGCAATGCAATTCTACATCATGTAAAAAAGAATAAGAAGTTATACTCCCTACACATATATGTCAAAATGCATTCTACTATCATGTATAGTTAATTAGAACAAATTTAAAAATTAAAAAATAAAACCTTAGGTGGGGAAAAGTACTTTGAAATTGATAATAAATACTGTTGGAATAAAATATGTACTCAAAAAATATAAATAAATAAAATAATTTGAATCTTACTAGACCAAACTCTGAACTGGGCTACTATAGCTTGATAGAAACATGGCCACCAAGCTGAAGAAGGTGTGTAAGTTGAAATCAGGGGGACCCTGAGTTCTTTCCAGCTGTAAACTTGTTATAGTTGCAATGCATGTGGGCCTAGGGAAGGTAATGGGCAAAAAAAATCAGCTGATATATGGCTTTCAAAAGATATTTCATTGTCCATAAAAATTTAATAATGTTATTCAGTTCAGTCCAACCAACTATAACATATATTTTTGATGGTCTGCTATGCAGTAGAACATCTGAGTAATAAAAGTAGCAGGGTAGTAGAGCCCTACCATAAAGACTCATGCAATCAAAGGGATGATAATGAAAAATTAAAGGACATGGGGAGAATCCCTTTCAGGAGCTCCCCTCAGCTTCTTAGCAGCATGCTCAGAAAGGCTTCAAACAAAACAATATCAAAACCTGGAAGGCATGTTTGCCAAATGTAAGATACTAATAAACACTCAGAAAACAATTAAAAGGAGGGATGAAAGATGGCACGGGAAGCTGTCATCTGAGTCTCAGCAGTTGAAGAGCTATAGAAGGAAAAGAAGCAAAAACATGGTGGTAAAGGGACATGGAGAGCACTGCTTATTTCCAGAGAAAAGAAGCAGAGTTAAGACATCATCCTTCCATTAGACCTAAGCTAGTGAATTTGAGCTCAAGAGCACTCATGTCTACTGCAGAGCTCTACAGAATCCACATGTGTGCTGGAGGCTGTCTTGTGCCCAACTCAGTAACTCAGCACTTTGGCTTTCCTTTCCAAGGCAAAGGAGCTAATATGAAAGGACATGTCCATAAGTATGCGCACTTCATAGGAAACAACATATTATCTGAAATGGTAGAACCCATCTTTCCCAAGTTAAAAGTAAGTGAATGTAAGACATGAGTAGATCACTTCTGAATTCAAGATGAGCAAAGAGAAAGCTTACAAATAAATCAAAACACAACAAAACCTGCATATGAATAATTTAGAAAACAATGTGAACTGGGGCAATGAACATTATCTTGTAGTCAAAATGTAAAAATAATACTTCTGAAAAAGATCAGAAACCTAAAACAGAAGAACAGGACAATGAGACAAGGGATTAAAAATCTTACACTCATCATAATGGCTAATGTTTAAAAAAAAACTGACAATATCAAGGGCTATTAAGAATGTGGCATCACCAGAAGTCTCTCATTCATTAGTGGAGTAAATATAAAATGGGGCAGCCACTTCAGCAAAAGATTTTGCAGTTTCATTAAAATTTAAACATATAATTACCACATGACTTAACAATCCTACATCTGTAATAAACAAACAAAAAAGACTTCTCTGCATAAAAAGACCTAAACAAGATCATGTGAGTAGTTTTCTACACAATGCCTCAAACTGCAATCAACCCAAATATCTTTCATAGGGGAAGAGACACATCATGAAAGAGTCAAACAGTGGAAAAATATTCAACAGCAAAAATGAACAAACAGATAATGAGCACAATGACATGCATGAATCCCACAAATGAAACAGTGATAAAAGAAGCCACACAAAATAGTTCACGAAAGATGATTCAACTTTATAAATTTCCTGCATAAATAAGTCTAATTCATATTTTTTTAAACTGAGAATTGAACCTAGGGGCACTTTACCACTATCTCTGAGCTACATTCTTAGTCCCTGTTTTTTGTTTTTGTTTGTTTGTTTGTTTGAGACAGTCTTGCTAAGTTGCTGAGACTGGTCTCAAACATGCAATCACCCTGCCTCAGCCTCCTAAATTGACAGGATTACAGACAGGTGTGTGCCACCACACCTAGCTCTAATTCATAATTTAGAAAAGGAAGAATAAATGTGTCTCTGGGATGGGGCAGACATTGACATGGAAGGGTTGTATAGGAACTATCTAGGTTAATGTAGAGAGGAGCCTGGGTTACTTAGTATGTTAGTCAAAACTCTAAGTGGCTTATTTAAGACTTAATTTAAGTTTAATCTCAAAAGAAAGCAGGAATGAACTTTGAATTCTAGTTAATTCTGTGCACACTGAAGAGTTTAAGGAGGAAGAGTTATCTATTTCTCTGTAACAAATTGTCCTAAAATATGGTGCTTTAAAACAACAAGCATTTATTATCTCACCATTTTTATAGATGAAGAAACTGATATCAGTTTAGCCATGTGGTTGTAACAGGTTCTTTCAGGAAGTTGAAATCAAGGTGATAGCAGAGGTTGTAGTCACCTAAAAATTGCACTGGCGCTAGATGATTCTCTCCAGGTTCATTCCTGTGGCTTTTGGCAGGAGGTCTCAGTTCCTCCTCACTCAGGTTTCTCCACAGGACTGTTCATTACAGTCATCTTACCCAGAGTTAAATACTACACAGAGAAAACTTAGTTCCTGTGTGATCTTACCTTAGAGGTCATACAGCATAGTGTTTAATCATAATTTGTTGGTCATGTAGATCAACTCTGATGTAGTGTGGGATGGGACAACACATGAGCAAAAGCTTCAGGACATGAAGATCATTTCAGAGCTGCCTACTAAAAGAGTACCGATATTTGTCATTTCCTTTAAATGCATGACAATAGAGATGGATTGACTGATTATAAATGATTGAAAGTATTGATAGAATAAGATATAAAATAGAAAAATATTAATAACTGTGAAATCTGTGTAGTAGGGAGATATGTTACTGTATAAGTCAGTAAACTTTTCTATATGTTTGAAATTTTTCAAAATAAAATAATGAGGAATCACTTAATCCTAAGAAGACATGGGGAAACATGGCCTCCTCTAAATAGAAATCTATAAGAGCTCTGTCTAATTGGAGGCAGAGATGCTAACAGGTGATGGTTGTAATAAGGCATAGGTGTTTTTGCAGATGGCAGCACTGAATGGAATGCTTGCATTGTATGTCCAGCAGAAAAGCTTGAAAGAGCATCAGAGTGAACACACCTGTTAGTCCACAAAATACTGTGGAGGAAAATAAGATACTTCCTATGGGTGCTGGTGACTTGAATTGTAGCAGAATGAAGCCAATTTAGGACTGTTATTTGAGAGAAATATGGATGACCAGTGTTAGTGTGAACTGATATCTGAAGACCAGATCGGAGCAAGTAGCATTTATTTTAAGAACATGATAGAAAAAAAAACTGTACAGAGAAGGAAATAGCCTCACTTGGAAATTACCACCAGTGTTATAATGATATTTTTTAAAGACCATGTGACTTTTCTCTCAAAGGGAAAAGTTCAAAGAATTTTCTTAAGAATAAGACTGTTCCTGACAGGTGTGGTAATGCACACCTGTAATCCCAGTGACTCAGGAGACTGAGGCATGAGGATCATAAGTTCAAGGTCAGCCTGGGCAACTAAGTGATATCCTGTCTCAAGATAAAAAATTTAAAAAGGGTTTGGGGATGTGGCTCAGTGGTTAATCACACCTGGCTTCAATCCCCAGTACGAAAAAGGAAAAAGAAAAAAGAGTAAAACAATTCATATATAAAACACAACAATGAATGCAAGTCCTAGGTCTGTGTTGAGGACTTATTATTATTATTATTATATTTTACCAAAAACACCACCAAAAAAGTAATATGAATCATTGCATATTATTAAGCTACATATTAATAGGGACAAACAGAAGCTAAAAATCACAGGAACCACACAAGAGCTGAGAAATGGGGAGTGACAGACACAAGCTAAAGATAGTCCTCTGGCTTTTGTTCTGGTTGTGTGTGAACTGCTCCATGTTCTCTCACACAGTCTGCACGGGGATCTTGGTGACAGACAGCAAAAAGAAGCACATACAGACAAAGCAGTGCAGAACAATGTGTGCAGGACACTGTGGAGACCGAGACTGCCCTCCCATCTAATTGCAGTAACTGAGATGAAACATCACGAACCCCAGGGCCAGCATGGTTGCAGGGGGAGGGAGATGCTCAGACAATGCCTAAGAAGCCAAACCCAAGTCCAAGAGGCCAGTCTCTCATCTCTTAAGGGATTCAGGAAGATTTCTTGACCATGAACATGTACTTTGGAGAAAGCATAAATACCAAATATAAAAGAGCAGTCACTGAGTCTGTGCCAAGGCCATGTGTTCACATTTCATTTTTTGTTTGTAAATGGTCTTACTTCTCTTTTTACTTTCCCTTATTTGTCAAAAGACCTGCAGTATCTCTCAATGAGCAAGTAACAAACTCTGAGATGACCTTCCTTCCTATATCATCCCTGATAAAGGGCAGAGGAAGCTGGGGAGAAGGTCAGCCTGGTATTTATGCTGGGACAGTTTGTCCCTGAAGCTGAGAGAAAATTCAGTCTCGACTGGATTCATCATCCTGTTCACAACCTGCAGCTTTGTGAGGACCGTGTTCACAGGTGTACAGGATTTCCTGAAGCCAGTGACCATGTCCCAGCACTAGCTGAGAGAAAAATAAATCCTCACCAATTAAAGTATTCCATGGAAACAGAGAGAAAAGCACTGTTTTAGAATCTCAATTTTTTTATTAAAATAAAGAAACTTTTGTAAATGAATAATCCCCTAGTATACTCTACTTGCTCCTGGATTCCAGATAGGATTTCTTAAAGCAGGGCCAACCTTAGCTAATGATGTCAGTTGCTACAGGCAAATCCTACCTCCTCACACCAACACAAGAACAAGGTCTCCCAAGGAGCATCCTCGCCATGAACTCCAGTGTCTAAGGACACATTAAGGCAGCTGTCTGTTCAGAAGACAAGCAACAAAATATTCTATAAAGACACCCAGTTAAATTTTCAATTAAAATGATTGAGTGCCTTCATTTTTTAAGTTTTCCCAAGGTTTGCTGATGACTAAAATTATGTAATGAAGCTTTCAAGGTTTTAAATCTGCTAATTAATCTCTGCACCTTTTATAATAACCCAAAGCAATAAAAGGCACAATGAAAAGGAGCAGGTTAGCGTAGGAGTGGATTAACCCTCGGGAGGCTGGTCTCTTCCAGGCTGGGGGACCAGTGGTGTACAGTGGGTCAGAGCATCATTTGACCGTGGTAGTATGCAGGGAGCAGCCTCATCATCTGGCAGCTGTGTCAGAACTGATTCTGAGTCCCCGCAATCCCTGCTGTGATGCCTGCTGCATGCCAGACCTCTGAATCTCTGAGTGAAAGGCAAGGGGCAGTGGGAGGGAAGCCCTGGGATCTTCATGGGTGGAACTTCCCGATACTGAGTTCAGAGTGATTGAAATGATCCTAGACACAGCCCTACAGAAGCCTGAAGTTCTAATGTACTGTTGCACAGAAAGGTGACTGTAGTTAACAATATTGTACTGAATAATTCAAAATAGCTAGAAGATTTCAGATCTTCTCCTCACAAAGAAATCATCACTGGAGATGATAGATGACTTAAATATCCTGACTTGTCAGCAATATATGAAACATCGCAATGTACCCCATAAAAATGTAAAATTATTATGTCAATTAAAAATAAATTTGAAAATGTTTCTAGAAAAGCTCAAGGGATGAGACTCTCTAAGGAGGATTCAGGAAGCCACAAGTGGTGTTGAACAAATGAAAATATGAAGTGGAAAACCACTGGCCAAACAGCTTTGAGGAACAGATAGAGATACTTTGAGGCAAAAAAAAAAAAATGATAACCAATATCTATAACTTGAAGCTAAGTTTTACCTGAAGGAGTATTTCTTATCCCCAAGCAGAGCTGACAAAGGGATCACATATATTAGCTCCACTGTGTCACTGTGGTTTACAATGAGCACATAATGGTGCTCACTGTTTACCTGTGGCCTCTCAGCTCCATGCCCACATGCTGGGGCTAGAGCCTGCAGTGGGTATTTTCCAGGCTCCCTTGCCCAAACCTGCAGGTTTCTGTTTAGGTTCTGCCAATGGAAGATACTAAAGCAAGAATGGAATGGGGAAGCAGAGGAAGAGGATGCTCCTCTGCATTTCCAAACCCTGTCAGTGTCATCAAGCAGCAGGAGGTTGCTATTTGTATATTGCTCTTACTGGGAGGCAGAGCTGGGATCTGTTCTGTGTAGTGTTTCCCTGATCCTATATTCCCTCTCCAGTGGGACTAAGAAGACAGAGAAAACTAGAGTTTTCTCTCTAAGAAGGATCAGGAGGGTGGACAGCAGTGTTCCATGCCACAGAGAAAGTGAGAACAGGGAAAAGCCTGATGGACCTGGAAGTTAGGGAATCAACCATGGCTCCGTGGACAGTCGGCAGAGTAAGGAAGATTGCCACAGGGAGAATGAATGCCTGCCTCCATCTCTTGGGTACCTGATGTTGCACCCTCGAGTGAGGGGAAGAAACTATAATTTGTATGGCAAAGGTAAAGACATTGCAGATAATTAAGGTCCTTAGTTAGCTTTGAGCTGATCAAGAGAGCTAGGCTTGGGTGGGCCTTCCCTAGACAGGTGAGGCCTGGCAGAAGTCAACAATCTGCTATACAGTAAACTGCCCATAGAGAAGGCCAGACTCCAGGAGCCTCCAGGAGCCTGGAGGAGCCTCAGCCCTTCAACTCCAAGAAACTGAATGCTGCCACCAACCATGTGAGTTTGAAATAGGTAAAAGAAATGCAGATGAGTTGACAGCTCTGTCCAACACCCTAATTTCAGCCTTGTGAAATCCCAAGCCGAGAGTTCAATTAACTCTAAGTCTCAACTCCCGACCCAGGGCAACCATAAGATGATACATACGTGCTAAAAGCTGAAGTCCCTAAATTTGTGGTTACTGGTTATGCATCAATAGACAGCTGAGATAGGGACAGAAGCCAGATTTCGGGCAAACACATATGCACATGCTGCATACACACACACACACACACACACACTGTTCCTCTAGTCACTGACTGCACAAAATCCTGACGCAAAACAGATCCATCATCTGAAATTATGCTGTCACAGCCCACCTTCCTAAAACAGCTTATTGCTAAGACCCAGTCAGCACACTGGGCCTCTTACTGCTAGCAATCTCCTCCCAGATGAAAACGGGGATCCTATGCCCTCTGGAAGTTTTTTTTTGAATTTCTGGCTCTCACCTCCATGCTCCAGCAGCCTGTTCTTTCCTCTACAGTATGTGAAGGAAAACAATGTCAATGTCGTCTGAATATTTTTATTATTTTCATTTGACTGTAGACGCAGAAGAGGCAAAGGAAGCTCTTCAATTAGGGTATAAAGGATCACAGAACAAGAACAAAATATAACTGTGCAAAGAAAGTTAGTAATCACAACACAAAAACTAAAGGTCAGCCTGATCATTTTGAGGCCTTGGCAATTGAAATGGAAATTAACAATGTTGCTGAATCTTTCTAGGTAACCGGGAATGTGTTCTCTCTACCATGAAATACTTCTCATGTAGACAGTGGTGATGGCAAAAGCACCCATGACAAATCCGCAGGGGGAAGCACAGAGACCCCTACAATAAACAAGGCGATACAGAAACTGGGAGCCTCATCATGTACAGCTGAGCCGAATCTCCTTAAGAAAGCAATCTCAATAACCTTGTCACATCCGTTCTCCACACCTTTCCTTTGGCAGGCGTTCTGTGTCCCTGTGAAGCCTCATTTCCCCATGTATCGCCAAAGGCGACCGTTTCATATCACACATCAAAGCGTGAAAAATGTCAGGGTAATGAAAACTGACACTGTGGCGAAGAGAAGGTGCACCACAGCCATTGTGGAGAGAGCTGGGTCAAGGTCCTTCATCATGGCCCTGGTTCTCCTGCAGCTGTGCTCTGCCCGTAGCTATAGGTTGCAGAGCAACCTGCAATTCCAAATAAATCCCATGGCAAGATGGACAAAATGGCTTCTACGTTCAAAATTGAAGCCACCCTTGATCTTGGAAAGGTTCCTGGCTTAGTGAAATAAACTCATTCTTTAGCTTTTATCCATGTATCTGGTCAAATTTACTTAAATTTTTCTCAAAGCAAAACCTATGATAAATTTTGAATTTGATTTATTAGCCACCTTGTGCAGAAAAATGCTACATAATGAGATATTTGGGAAGTCTGAAGGCTTTAGTTTTGTGTACATATCAAACACTGATGTACACTGGGTCTTTGGCCACGTCATGGAATTTCTTTATTTGGGTTTCAATTTCACAGAGTGAACTCCATTTCAGACCTTGAATTTTTTCTAGCTCAACTGCCAGGGATTCTCTTTTGCAAAAAGATGTTAGCATATCATCGACTCAGAAAGGACACTGGGTCTAGCCAAGTGGTTTAAGCAATCAGCGATGTTCACGTGGAGTGTACTGATTTCGACAGTGCGCTCACACACCGTTACAAAGCCTCCTGATGCTGCTCAGGCAGGCAAAGCCACTGATTGGAAGCTTATGTTGCTCCTAGGCAAAATAACTCAAAGAAGGATAATTTTAGGGCTGAGAAGGTTAATGTCTTTATTATTTAGAGAGAGGATGGACTCCTGATTGAACATGCAAAGGTCACATCTGGAATAAAATAATTTGGTAGCAAAACAGAAGTAGAGATAGAAAACTAACTTTCAAGGACTCTATGCTGGTAAATGGAGAATCCGTGCTTTCTCATTCATTAGTCTTTTGTGTCAGTATTTGGTCTCAGAGCAGGATTATAAATAGTATGATGACATTTCCTGTCCTGATACATTCTCTTGTCTTGTCTTGGATTAAATTGTAATCCACATCCCCCACACCTTCTTAGGTAAGAGATGTACAACAAAGCTCTGGATGGAGACCAAAGCCCTGCACATGCTCCATCTCGTGATATCTGACCAGCTCACTACTCTTCAGCTCTCTGCCCAGTCACTGTGTACAAACTCGACAGAGACAGAGACAGCCAAGTTCATAACATGCCTCCCAATTCTGAGTTATTTACTCTCACCAAGCAACAATAATTCATCATCTCCATCTCCTCCTCCTCCTCCTCCTCCTCCTCCTCCTCCTCCTCCTCCTCCTCCTCCTCCTCCTCCTCCTCCAGGGAAGAACTACTCTGGATTGAACCCAGAGCCCAAACATGCTGCACCTCTTAGTCAAGTAATCCAATGCTGTATCTCATCACACCATAATCACTAGTCTGTGTGAGTCTTCAAGTATTCCCTTTGCATTTGTACTTTTTTCTCCAGGGTGAGGACATCACTCCACTATTGAAAGCCCCTCCCTGCTACCATCCACAGCAATCTCCTCCCTGCTGCCTAAATCACTATACTTTTAACACTGTGAATCTTTTCCCTCCTGGCTCACTGAACCTCCTGTGTCTCCTCTACATGATCTGAGTGATTTCTAATACTTTCTTTTTTTATTCAGCAATGGAAAAGAAAAAAATAACCATCACTCTAAACATATATTCTTTAAATAAGGCCTAAGTTAAGAAATCTCAGGAGGTTCACCTACATGGTAGAGGGGCAAGTCGAAGATGAAATGGAGAAATCAAGGGTGATAACAGGGACAAGAGATTTGATGCAGTGCAGAGAAATGATGAAGACCCAAATGACCTGTAGGAAATGAGAGAGGATCCTGAAAACCAGAACAGACCAACAAGAAGCTGCATAGGACACACTGCCAATGACTGCCTTGGCTGAAATTCTCTACTAGAGAGCATTCTGCCCCGTGCAAGGTGTTTTTAATATGCAGCCAGAGTTGATAACTACTGAGTTACCGACACTGTTGAAAATCCTCCTCGAGGGGAATTAAGTGTGTATGTAGAAAAAGACAAGAAGCCAGCTAGAGACTGGGCTTGGGAAACAGCTCTTGGCAGCTGATTCGTTTTTTTATTTTCCTCATTATTTCACAAATTTTAATGAAGTGGATCTTTGACTGCAAGTGAGATGGAGCTTTGAATATTTGATTGTTACAAATATTTAAGGAGGCCCCCTATCTTAAAATATTAAATCCTATTTTTTTGTTGTTGTTGTTTCAGTTGCTTTCTCTATGAAATGAGAAGGTTGGCTACAAACCCCAAGGGTCCTTCCAGCTCAACCATCATGGCTTGGTATTGCTGAGCCTGATGAAAAAATACGAGGCCTTGTGCTTCCCTATCACCTTTTTCATTACCCAAGGAGTGTGTTGGAGATACTGTTGTTTTGGAGAGTACACATTTCACACTCTTGTGGTGCTGAACTGGGCATCAGAGCAGTGGTCTCTGGCAGGACTTTACAAAACCAGCCCTGTAAAACAAGGGCACTAAATGTTACCTGAAGACGGATGAACAGGCAGGACCATCTCATCCCCCAAGGACAAGGACAGAGTAGGTACTTCACTAATACTCTGCAGCTGTGTGGAGAAAAGAACTTGGCTGATGGCTTTCCACCTGTCTCAGAGCAAAGGAACATTTTTGAGTTACTTATTCCCAGAGTGGGGGCTTTTCCTGAACAAGATCTAATCCCACAGGTGGGGATATACTGCCACCTGCTGGCCCTCTGCTTGTTTGCAACAGGGAACACTTTTCAAGACCAAAGCAATGGAAACTTTCCCAGACAGCATTTTAGATACATCAGGAAACATCAAACGTCACCAATCTATTAACTGTGAATATCTGACCAAACATTGGCAGTATTATAGGGTACAATGTTCAAAATAATTTCTCTGTGTATATTTATAGTCACACAACTGAAAAAGCTCTTGACTAACATTAGTAGCCAATTGTTGAATTCCTTCAACAATTTCTAATAACTCATTAATATATAATAGGAACTTTTAACAAGTAGGGGTATTTTCAATACATTATTTCACATGAGATTGCTGACAGAGGTTTTACACTTGGAAGTTACAAATATGCCACATGACGCTAACAAAATTATATTCTTGTTAAATACTTCTGGCATTTGGTATTGTCACTAATTCAGATTTCCCCTCCTTGATTCACACTATTAGGTTGTGTGATTAATTTTCTGCTATTAGAATGGTATGGAGGTTAAAAGTTAATATGGATATAAATGGAACAAGCTCTGTAATTTTATCAGGAAAGTGGTTTGAGGCTAAGGGTTCAGTAGCATTTTATTTGAAATGGCTTTTGTGTTTCACTATCACTGACAGTGCTCTTTCCTCCTGGAACCTCTAAATGTTTTCAACCACCCCCACCCGTGCCCCAATTATTTAGAGAATGTGACACTGACCAACCGCTGCAACACTGTTGAGTAATATTTAATAGCAAAGTCCCCATCTTTCCTTCAGTCCACCTTGAATTTAGTCCAAAATAGAAATAACATTTATATTATTATATAGGCAAACCCTTATTTGCATGTTATCTTGAATTTCTGTATTTTGAAGGTAGATTTTGGCTTTTGATTTTTGCCTTTACATTTAAAGGGTATGTTAAAATGTTATTTGTAGTCCTCCCCCCCCCTTAATCTGTGCCTACAGCAGAAAGAAAAAAAGTCTTGACATGTCCAGCCAATAAGGCTTTTAAAAATATTGATGTCCAGTCTCAGATCATCCCATTTCATAAGCCTAATTGGGGAAGGAGAAAAAAAAACCTACCCATCTTCAACCTACTCATCTTTATCCTCCTACCACTCTGCCATGGTGTCCTCTCTGGTGCCTTGATTTTTTGGGGGGTGGGGTGGGGGAAGTACCAGGAATTGAACTCAGGGACCCTCACCCACTGAGCCACATCCCCAGACCTATTTTGTATTTTATTTAGAAACAAGGTCTCACTGAGTTGCTTAGTGCCTGGATTTTGCTAAGACTGGCTTTGAACTCATTATCCTCCTGCCTCAGCCTCCCGAGCCGCTGGATTACAGGCCTCTGCCACTGTGCTAAGCCCCTCTGGTGCCTTAAAGCAAACAGAACTCTCTCAAGTTACAGAAACATAATAAAGTCAGTCCCATAGATGCTTCTGACATGCATCTTCCTGTATGGCAGAACCTCCATGAACATCCCAACAGGTCGAGGCCATTCTCAGCTGATGGTCAGGCTGATCATGGGACTCATTTTGTGTACCTGGTGCTCACATTTACCTCCTATTGTATACCAGGCTCTTATCTGGCACCTAGACTTCATGCTCTAGTTTGGTAGGCACTGTGGTGGAAGGGAGGGAACCCTGACTGTGGAGAGCTTCACATGGGGTTTGCGGGCCCCTTCTGCTTCTACAGTCCTGGAGAAATCACAGAGGCCCTTAGAACCTTCATTTCTACCTTTCTACAATGGGCACAACAGTACCTACGTCACACAGTTCTTAAGACATGAGGATAACACCCTATCTATGGAGCATTTTTCTGTGCCAAGCACTGTACTAAACACTATCCTTGAATCAGCTTTCTTAGACCTTTTTCTTATCATCCTCCCCACTTTAAAGATAAGGAACTAGCACAAGGAACAGGTTAAGCCATTTCCCCTGAGGTCTGAAGGCTCAAATGCAGTAGGGCCTCCCACCAAATCAGATCTGACTCCAGAGACAAGACATGAACTTCTCAGCCTAGATAGTGCCTGGCAACTAGTAAAGAAGAAAATAATAAGGATGTTAAACAAGCACACAGACCAAATCTATGCTTTTCCCATGACTCTTGACGTTATGTTCTATACATAGGAGTCTTTAAGAATGAAGACTTATTTCTTGTTCATTTTAATAAGTATTCCATAAATACGTACATATACATATAAGCATTTCCTTGGGTTTTCATCACAGACCATTAACTGGGTAGCTTAAAACAACAATAATTTCTTGTCACAAAGTTATGAAGGGGAAGTCTGGAACCAAAGTGTTGAGAGAACCATGTCTCCCTAAAACTAGATGGTTTGGGGGGACTGTTTGGTGTCCTTGGATTATAGATTTTTGTTCCAATCTTCCATCTTCACAGGGCATTCTCCCTGTGGCTGTCCTCAAAAGGCTACCTTCCCATAAGAACTCATTGGATTAGGGGCCTACCCTGCTCCTGTATGGCCTCATCTTCAAAGCATGATTTCTCAGTTACAATTCTGCCGTTCTGGAAGTTAGGACTTCAACACACCATTTTGAGGAGATACAATTCAAACTATAAGAAGAGCCATCTCTCCTTATTCCCACACAGATAATCTTAAGAAAGCAACTGAAATCAGAGAGCTCAGAATCAGATTTAGGATAGGCATGATTCTTTGGGAAAGATACTTCAGTGACTAAGGCTCCTGGTAAATGAGGATGTTAAACAGCACTACCACAGAAAGGTGATGTGAGCCTCAAGTAGGATGCCCAGGACCCTGAGCACTGTGCTGAGCACAGGGTAAGCCCTTTGTTCTGCTACTTGTGCTCTATTCCTGGTGGGGAGCATCTCTTGAAATGAATCTCAATCCCAAACAGACTGATATCTAGAACATTCAGTTAGGCAATTATATCTCCAGTCTTTTCTCCAGCCTCCTTCTGCTCTCTTTTGAAAAACAGCAAACCATATCCGCCTACCTATAACACAGAGTCAGAATAATCACTCTGATTTAAAAGTCAGAAGTTTCACTGGCTTGGAATCATCCTTGGAGACTTAGCAGCCCAGACTAAGTCAACTTTGCCTCTCATCATTGTCAAATACAGCTTCCGAGCACCCTGCTGTGCGACACAGAAATTGGCTGCAGCGAGATGGTATCACTGGAACAATTGCAGGGCACGGGAAGTGAAAATCATTGGCTTCAGACACGCCTGCTCCAGAAGCCAGCAGATGAAAATTAACCCACCTCTTTAATCACAATTTTGCATCCCAGAATCTTCAGTTGACAGAAATGATAATCATTTGGTTCATTGATTCTGGGATTAATCACTGAAGTTAATCTTGGCATGTATTGATTCCATTTCTGCTGGCTGTAACTAAAGTGTTCAAATTATTTATTCCAACTCTGACAGGAATGGGTTCCCAAAACAAAGGAAGTCAAAAATGAGCTATTACACCTGACAGTTCCGCACAGCACCTAGTGACAGTGCTGACTACCCATCCTTCAGCATGAGGGGCCCCTAATAGGGAAGGATCAAGCACCTGTTCTTCTTATTATACACTGGTGTTTCATAAAGTTGATCCATCAGTGTCTAGAAGAATTGAAGGTAGTTTTATCTCAAAAAAGCTGAACTCAAAATTTGGCTGCAGAGGCAAGCAAATCATGTAGGCAACGCAGAAAAACAGGAGCGTTTCACCAACTTGACTTCCATCAGAATACTCCAGACTCTCTGACCTTACAGTGCTGCAGAGTTGGCTAGTGGTGCTGACCGGTTTTGCAAAAGCACAATTGCAAAATGACAGTGTGGTATATCACACTTTCCTTAAAATGCTAAGTGAACTTCTGGTTTGATAGATATGATGAATTATTGTTATGGTTTGGATACAAGGTGTCCCCCCAAAAGTTCCTGAGTTAATGCAAGAATATTTAGGAGTAACATGATAAGATTATGAAAACTGTCACTAATCCACCCAGTCCACCCAGTTTGAATGGAAAAACTGGGTAGTAACTGTAAGCAGGTGGGGTATGGCTGGAAAGGTAGGTTACTGAGGGTGTTCATCTTCCTTGGGGCCCCTTCCCTTTGCTCTCTCTGCTTCCCATTCTTGATGAAAGCAGCAGTGTTCCTCCACCACACTCTTCCACCTCACCTTGGGCTCAAAGCTCACCCTAGACTAAACCTCTAAAACCATGATCTAAAATAAACTGTTCCTCCTCTAAGTTGTTTCTATCAGGCATTTTGGTCACAGTGATGCAAAGCTGACTAAGATGCTATCTTTTATTAGGAATACTTTTGTAGTGTATACTGAAAGAGTCACAAGGAGCCATGAGCTTGAGTCTATGGCTGAAATAGGTGTTCCAACTGACCCTCTTTCTATAGTACAACTAAACCCAAAAGGATACCATTTTTGTAGCATGGCTCGTTTCACAAAAGGTAGGGAGAGTCACAAAATAGAGGAGCTTTAACAATACAAGTTAGAACTAAAATACTGGATGGAAAGAGCATGCCTCTAAGGAGGGACAATAATTCCAAGGGCCTCATATTGATCTGGTGGAGGATTCAGCTATGCTTTAACTCAATGTTTCTCAACCTCAGTGCTGCTGACATTTGGGGTTAAATAACTCTGTGGGTGAGGAGCTGTACCATTCATTGCAGGGTGTTCAGCAGCATCTCTGTCCTCAATCCATTGAATGCAAGCAGCTCACCTCTAACCCTTTATAACATGGAAAATGTTTCCAGGCATTGCCAAATATCCCCTGGGGCAAAATAACCTCCAGTTAAGAATGACCCATTGAAATTTACACACTTTTTAAAGGTAAACATACATGGCAGAATTTTAATGAAATCCAATTAAAAAAATTCCAGAAGTTCTAAACAAATTGAAAGAAAATAATAAACTAAGGAACAAATAAATAACCACAAAAAACTTAACCATTAATGAAGAAAAATATATCAAAAAATACGACATCAAAATGACATCTTAAGATATTATCCAAAATAATGGTAGAAAGCAATCTGGAGGTTTCTACCATTATAGAGTTCCTCTTCCACAAAGTTGGCATGAGGACCCACATTCCACGAGATTACTTTTCAATGTTTTAAGTCTCTAGAAATTTCATACAGCAAATAATATATATATATATATATATATATATATATATATATATATATATATATTTTTTTTTTTTTAAATCTACTAAATCTTAGTGGAAACAGTGAGAGTGGTTGGCACCGATCCATGACAGCTCCTTCCCTCACTCTGCCACACAGCTCAGCCTGCTGGATTCATAGGGGATTAGAGGCCAAGTCAAATAACCCCTCCATGCAATCAGCCAAATTCAGAAGACCCCAAATTTACAGAACAAATGGCATTATTTACCCATCATATAAATAGCAAGGGGGAAAAAAGGAGGGTAAGAGCCTGATTTCTCTGCCTGATCCATGTTGTTACAGGGAATTTGATTCCAGTCTCAAGTGCCAGGACAGAGTCTCCAACTTTAGCTAAAGCAGTTGACCCAATTCTCCCCCTGACTCCAGTGAGTGGTTCAGAGGTGACTCTGGGACCCAAGAATTCTAAACTAGCCAAACAAAAATAAATTTCTCAACTTCTCAGAAATATAAGGCAATGGTATATACTACTTACACAGGATATTTCAGGGCATCACTGCTGCAAAATTTTGGACCATAATGGAAATAAATTTAAGGAAGATGCTAGTAAGTATACAAAAACAGAGCTAAGAGAATCCCAGAAGAAAGGGCCTGGGATCTTGAAGAAACTGTTCTGGAACCCCATGACATAACTCTTTTCAGTTATGTTAGCTAATGCATTTCCTTCGTTTTGCAAGCAAATTTGACTTGAGAGGGCCTGTTAAGTTTTATTTGCTATCTTACACGTTGCTCTAAATTCTTAGGTCATATCACCTTGCCAAAGAATAGATTAAGAATAAAGAGTCAAGAGTACTACTTATTAGGTACTGGGTTTCCTAAATGATTAAGCCTCTCATCCATTTTAAGTAAGAAGGAAGGACAGACCTTCAGAGGCTTGAGAAACACATCTAAATGATCAATATCAGGCTTGTTTTGTTTGTTTTTATCTAATGTACACGTATGATAACTTTTAGGTCTTTGAGACTCATGAGTCTATTTTTGTTCCCATTTTTCTGAGGTTTTTCTCATTTCTGTTTTCAGATTAATTTCTGCTCAGGTCAGAAAGTATGTATTGCTCTCCTACTGTTCAAAGTGCTGTCGGCTCAAAGACAAGCATGACTTGACTCTTCCCTAAAGGAACTAGAAGAAGACACAGACACCATTCCAAGACAAGCCTCAAACTGTATTCTAATTTCCATCAAAGAGTTACAGACAGGGGACAAGAGGTAGAGATCATGACTAGGTACATCAATTGAGCCTCATAGTGTAAGTAATTATTTTTCCACAAATTGAGCAATCACTGATACAGATAACTAGCCATAAGAATAAGAATTATACAAATTAAACGATATTTTCCCACAGGACAAATGAAAGCTCACTTCTGCCAATGTCTTGGCTGGGCACAGAATCACGAGCCACCACACATCTTGTAGATTCAAACAGCAATTCTTTATTCCCAAACTCACACCGGCCTCTACACACGTTATGGGGAAATCCAAGTTCTCCTGCCGCCCAATTCACCTACTCCACGAGGCTTTCTTCCCAAAATACTTTCTGAATCTCCCGAGAACTCAACGGGAGCTCAGGCAGCAGGAACGCCCTATTTCCAGCAGCAATAATCTTCAACCTCCAACTTCCCTAAAACCCATATTGTCTTCAACCGGGAACACCTTAAACTTGTCTTAAACCGGGAATGCCCTAAACCCAAGGACAGGGATACTTCCTCAAACCTGATCAGCTCTAAACCCGGATCCGCCCTGGTCCTTGAGCAAGGTCACCTTACATGCAATGTCAACAGCGAAATTCCAAGGCAAGTCCATTTAACATGGGGTACGCTGGCAAGGAAATTTCGATGCGTCATTCCTACTTGGCAATGGCCCTCAGCACACTTCTATGTTAGATACCATCTATTTAGTCAAACTAAATGTTACTTTTAAAAGAAGGCAAGAAAAAGAAGTGGCAACAACATAAAAATTGGCCCTAATGCCTAAATTTTCTCTGTTATCAATAGCTTTCAAACTGCTAAGGCCAAATTGTAATTCTCTGCCCCAAACATTGCTATATTTCCAGTTTCTGAGTCTTGGTTTTGGTTTCTGACTCGTCCAATCTAGTAATGATTTTAATATCACTAAGTCCAATTTAGTAATAGTACAAAATTTCATGCGGTCTTCAAAAAACCAGAGCCAAACTTGGATATTTATTCCATTTCTTCTGTGTTCAAGAAACTTCTCAGTCATCACGATACTCTATTTGGTAGAGGTTGTTCAGTGGATTCAGTGGTAAGATTTTCTAGTGATTCATAATTCATTATTATGTTTACAACTTCCTATTCTACCTAAGTGCTTTTCTCCCTAATAAAATCCCAATTATTCTCTTTCAAACCTTTTGAAAACTGTGAGAGGATGTTCATTATATATCACAATCTCCTATGAACACACCCATTTATGAAACTAAATACCATAAATATAAATTTGTTATCTTTCTTAATGTTTTTGAACTCTGGTTGCAAAGCACCACACTGATTTCTCTACCCATAATATTCTTTTCATATTTTTATTGGTGCACTGTAGTTGTACATAGTAGTGGGATTTGTTGTTACATATTCATACATGCACACAGTATAACAATATAAGTGGCCGATATCATTCCCCAGTATTTCCCCTTTCCCTTCCCTCCTCCCTCCTCCTGGTCCCTTTCCTCTACTCTACTGATCTCCCTTCGATTTTCATGATCCACCCATAATGTTTTGATGACAAAGCTCCAAAGATTTTAATAAAGTATCTAATTATGGATTTTAGTATCCAGGTTTTATCTATTCTTTAATTCCTTCTAAGAGTGTAGGTGCATAATTCCTCAAATAACATTAAAATTTCTATCAAATATAAAGATGGCATGGTAGTACAAAGTCTTCCCCAGAGTGATATATCTAGATACACCCTCTGTATGTAAAAAAAATTCAGTTTGTTCTCTTAATTTTCTGCAAATATTTGGGACAATTTTCTGTTATTTGTTACTCCCAGTTGTCCACAATATTAATTCACTGTCCCTTGCTGGCTAATCATTTTAACATGGCTAGTTTTCTGCTTGCTTTCCCATAGTGTCCACACATCATTAGTGACATGGACATGGAATCCACAGTGTGATTTTCATTTTCATAATCACCGCCCACAGTTGTACAACACTGCCGTCATAAATTTAATTTACAAATATTTCAGAGATTCTTCAACCCACAAAGTGGCTGCCCTTTTCTTTTTAATTTCATCTAACTGGATGTACATATAGTCGATAAATCTGACAAAGTGCACAAAATGAAATATTCATTAGAAACCCGAGCAGTGTGCCAAACTATGGTGTTTAGCCATATGCTCCAAGATATCTAAATTCTTTAGCATTCTAACCCTCATGCAAATTCTAATATTCAATCCAAAAAAGTCTGCCAATCGATTTCTAAATTAAAATTTTAAATGACTTAAAAGCTTTCAACCCCATTCCTGGCTCTCAGGTTTGCAAAGAAGCAGTCAAGCTGACTTGCAGCAGATTGGACAAACACTGGTGTAAGGGCTCTTACAATCATCAGGAGTCTAATCAGTCCCAAGACCTGGCTCCCTAGAGAAGGCCAGGCATGGAGCATGAAGCCTCAAGGAGCAGGCTCTCAGATTGGTCTCCCTCCAGTTCCATCTGCCAGTCTTTCAGTTGTCCTTAGAGAGCTTGCTTGCTGCTGTTTTCGATACCATCTTCCCCAAGATTAACCTTTTCCTTTCTATTCCAACTTCCTTCTTTTGGCAGATGAACTAGTGATAGATTTTTGCCTTCACTACTTCTAACAGCAGCTAAATGCTTTAAGCACTAATAATGTGCTATGGGTTGGATGTTTTCATCCAGAAATCAAATATTGAAACCCTAATCCCCAATATGGAAGCATTTGGAGAGGGGAATTTGGGAAGTAATAAAGTCATAGGGGCAGCCCTCATGATGAGATTAATGTCCTTATAAAAAGAGACACAGCTTGCTTTCTATTACTTTCTGCCACATGAAGATACAGTCAACAGACTACTGTCTACAGACCAGGAGGACAACCCTTACCAGACACAGAATTTTCAGGTACCTTGATCTTGGACTTCTTAGCCTCTAAAACAATGTAAAATACACATTTGTTGTATAATCCCCCCACTGCATAGTATTTAGTTATAGTACCTCGAATGGACTAAGAAGGCAAGGCTCAATTTTAATTAACAGGCATGTATTAATTCACTTAACACTTACCTCTAAGGGGTACCAATTGTTAGTATGTCCCTTTAAATGATGAGGGAAGTAAAGTATCTTAAAGTTAACTATTCAAGATTACACAGCCACATGCTGGAAAACCAGAGAGGCTAAACAGAAAACATGGTTCCAGAGATGGGATTCTCAGTAACTACATTAAAATAAAGGCTTCTAGGCTGGAGACTTCCTCACTCTCCTTCACATCCACACATAACTAGTTTCAAAGAAAACCTAGCATTGCAAGGAGAAGAAAACCTGAGAGGAGAACTTAGCTCTGAAAGCAGAATTCAGCCCTATGATGAGGCCCCAACGGGGTCTGCTTCCTGCTTTCTGGGTTGATGCAGTAGTCACTGACCTTCTGCTGAGTGGCACCCTGTATTCTTTGTGACTGCGTGATGGTTCCCTCACCGCAGACACCTGCAGCTCATGTGAAAAGGACCTTAGGCCATAGGGTCATTGCACACCCCTCCCACTTTCTGGGATGGGTGCGGCCTAGGCTCCTAAGCCTGGCATAGGCTCTAAGGCTTCATATTAACTGAAGAGAAAGTTGAATATTGTTGATTAAACAACTTTCTCAAGAAGACAGAAATTTATCAGTGATGTTCTGTAGACTGGACACAGAATTCTTCTGAATGTTACCTCATTGCCCTTTCTTTTGCCCTCTGTGCATATCTGGAAATCTAGAGATTAACCCTGCAGAAGTGAAGTAGTGTTTACCGGCCAAGTGCAGTTTCCCTCCTTTCTTCCTACAACCCTCCCCTCCCCCCCTTCGCTCCCCTCCCCTTCTTTCTCCCCTGTTTTGGATCAACCGAGATCTCTCCAGGATGCTTTTATTGTCAACCGGAACACCTAGTCTTTGTCATTTTAATGCCTTCCACTAGGATCATTCATTTGTTGAGCGATTAATTACCAGAGCCGGAAAAGATGTGTTTTGAGTATTAGAAATACTTCTGCGCCTTTCCAAGCGGCCACCAGAAGGAGGCCCCCAAATCCTGCGATCCATTCCGGGCCTCTGAGAGATGTAAAAAGTACCCTGCGGCGCTTTACCAACAAATTCTTCTTAACACCCTAAATTTCTATCCCTTCCCACCCCCAAAAGGTCCCTGCTGCTTCTCTGGGGACATCCCATAGTCTTCTCCCCAGAAGCCCATCAAAGCCCCTAGGTTTTCAGCTTTGTATAAACCGCACCTGTTTAGAACTCAAGCTCTCTGGTTTCCCCACCTTGTTCCAGGCGCAGATCCTGGTGTCTCTGTCTCTGCCATCACCTACCCCAGCTCGCCAAGATGATGTCCTTAACAACTAACTGTCAAAAGCCCACATGGGGGACTCTTCTGTGGCCTTGGTCTCCACATCATCTTACCAAATGCCCGCCTTTAGCCAAGACTCTGTCTTCCCTCAAATTCTTTGCTGCTGAACATTCCTGTCGCTCTGAATCTTCTCCCAGCAGAAGTCACTGGGGACGCCCAGGAGGCCCGGCACCCAGCTCCCGTGAGGGGGCTGCTCTCAGCTGCCAGCGGAAGGCCTCGCGCTGCGCAGACTGTTCTCCGCCCTTCTCTGCGCATGCGCGGAGAGCTCTGGTTCAGCACCCCCCCCACACACTCCCAGGGTTTGTCCGACAGTCCCTCAAATCTTCCTGAGATTTCTAAGCAGTCCTAGGGACCTAGTCCTAGTGGACCCTGGGTTCTGCGTCAGTTTGTCTCCAAACAGGTCCTGGTGCTGGTTCCAAGTCTTGGCCAGAGACGCCCAGAAGATAGGCCCCAAAGCCCAGTCCCTTGTGGTGCCAGCGCCTTTCCAGTTCCCAATTCTTGCTTGTCTCTTGGACGCACGTGGAGGCTACCCCTCTGTTCCCTCAAGAACTGCTCTGCTTTTCGCTTTCAGCTACCTTTCTACTCTAAACGCTCAATGATTTCCTCTTCCCAGGAGATTCAGGCCCTAATGGTGGGTCCATAATCTCCAGTTCTGCACAATCCCCTCCCACCCCAGTGACTTCTATGCCAAGTGAACTGCTATAAGTAGTTTGCTCTTTCGCTTCTGGGGACCCCCAGAGCTCCTTCTTGGAGATTTTAGGGTGCTCTCTCGCCTACGCTTAGACAGCCTCCATGACCGAGGCCTGGTGCCAGAGCAGTGCCCTTACTGACCCACTGGGATGTACTGGTTGTCTTCTCAGACCCTGGCCATCCTAGTCTGTCTCCAAATTTCTTTCTCTGACTGGATCCCAGAGGGGCTATTCTGAATTTCTTTTAAGACATAACCACCCTCTAAATATCAGTCCATCAACATTTTAGCAGATTCCTGTTTTCACTTGCAATGGTAGGACAATGACTCAGCCCTCACAGGACCAATAGGAAGATTCAGTGGAGTCTTTTGCAAAAGAAGTTTACAACTGTCACTTGTTAAGTGTTTAGTATGAATTAGTCATTAGCATTGTATCTCAGGGCCCAACAAAACCGAATGAATTCTCTGATCTTTCCCTGGTGTCAGGGGGGTGCCCTTCTCTGCTAACTTCTCTTTCTCTCCACAGACACCAGTTCTTTGGTTGCTTGCTTCCTTCCTTTCTTTACAAAAGCCTAAATGTCTACCTGCAAAAATTCCTAATCTTCAGAGCCTACTCCAGGAAAAATGTTGAGCTTCAGTGAAAAACTGGAGCATGCCCTCTGGTTCTCATTATCATTCTAATTCTAAGGCTCTGCTCATTGTCTTTGAGCTGTTTTATAACTCCGTGAATTGTAGATTGCCATGGAAATGTAAATAACTTTTGTTTATAGACAGACTACTAAATTCTATTGGGGCAAACACTCCTCAACTGTTTGTAAAAACACCAGTGTTTTCATCATATGCAAATTCATCTGGCCCTCCTGATCTAAAAATAGCCCAGCTTTATGACTTCTCCTTTAAATCTCCAATGATCCTGTTCCTGGTTCCCTTGCCTAATAATGAATTAAATAAAATATTTGACAAGTTCATTTTATGTCTGTAGTCATGATTTTATCCGTCTTAAAGTGTCCTTTGACAATATCTATGAGCCCAATACTATTATTATTTTTCCCTTTTAATTTTTTAAAAAGAAAAGGAAGGCTGTGATTCCATCTGAGAGCAGGCTCCACTTGGCTAACCCTAATAGAGACCCTGCCCATGTACTTCTTCACAAATCCAATTCTTTTCTAAGAAAAGATGCCTCTAAAGGACCCCCAGTGATGGCCTACCTGGCAGCCTGCTGGTCACTGGGAGAAGGGAAAGTCTGCATCAGTTCCCTGTGACCACCCAACCCCACAGAGCCTTCCCCATACCCTGCAAGCAATTTTGTTACAACTCTCCTTCTAGTAACTACTATCCCAATTCACATACCTTAAATACCCCCAAATTACTATAGAGCTGGGTTCCAGAAAAAGGATGCCATAGCCACAACCTTAACCAATCACTAGCCCCTCTCTGCAGTGCAAGGGACCCATCTTTATCAGCACCTACTTTGCCATCCCTCCAAATTCCTACTTTCTGTCTTTCAAATTGAAGACCAGTGTCCTCTCCTGGACATCACATTCTGTGCATCTTAATTGGCTTTGCCCCCAGTCTCTACCCAATTCCACTCCCAACTCCCAATTGGAAATCACTTTCGTCTGACTCCTGATCCTATGCCCTTATATAATCTATGACTGTTGAGAGCCAAAGCTGAAGGGACCCAGCAAACTTCCAGCTGCCAGCAAACTTCCAGCTGCCAGCAAACTTCCAGCTGCCAGCTGATGATGGGCTCACAGTGGCCCCAGCAAACTGCTAGCTGCCAACTGATTGGCTCCTCTGCAGTGATGCTCATTGGGCTGTTTCCCTGCCCTTTCAGACCATGGAGCTGCTCATTGGGGGACTTTTTTTGGCTCCACCCACACGACCCAGCCAATCGGCCTCAAGAGCAGGAGGAGTGGGGAGGTTGAGAGGCTTGGGGGAAGCCGGTGGTGGCAATTGGGCTCTGAGGGTTTTTCCTGAGAGCTGTGTGGTGTGGTGTGTGTGTTCTAAAACTAAAGTTTGTTTCTTTTGACAAGTGGCTCCTGAATTGTGCCCAGCCAGACTTCGGTATATGACGTTTAAAAACCAGGGACCAATGGACTTTGGCTATTGAAGCCTAAAGATAGTAATGATAATAGTAATAGAAATATAAAGCCTAATGCTATCAAAGACAACACTAGAAGGTCACCATGTATATAATCCAACAATCTCCATATTCTAAATTGTAGATAATTTTGTCCTGGTCTCATAACAATGGATGTAGGTTGGTATATCTCCCTCAATGTTAAAAATGTTTTGAATGTTTTCTTTGGAAAAATATAAAGAACTTTTTCCTAAGAGTTACTTATATTTGAAAACTTATTATTATAAACAATTCCTCTTCTAATCCCGATTCTCTTATTTCTTCACCCCCTTGGTCTCCAAATACAAATCATAGTAAGTTGAAATAAAGACATATTAAACTTTACCTTCATGGAAATTAAAAAATCAATTAAATAAGTAACATAAAAGAAATAAGCACATTTGAAGTATGTAGTTTTGGCAGGTTGACCAGGTGAATTGCCTCTTCTTGGCCACACTGAGGCATTCATTAAATGCTGACTCTGAGCTAAATCGTGGAGAAAGCTGTGTCTCTTAAAGATTGTGAGACTCAAAGCTTGGTGACTTCATCATTTTGAATTCTTACTTCTATCTGCTACATGGCTTTGGGGACTGAGAAGAATGTTGCATTAGTTTTCTATGAAACACAGAAGAATCATAGGATCTTATATTTGGAGGGTGTCTAAGAACTTGTGAGTTCACCTGCACTTCCCACATAGGAGCCGTACCTCGGAATCTCCTCCAGTGTCCAGTGGATCCTGAAGACCGGGGCTGGACACCTACTAAAGCATCAGGAATGAAGAAAGAGTGGTTATGTCGATGTTCATGATGGAGACTCTGCCTTTTCGCAGCCAAACATGGACTATAATTCTTATAGAACTGTCTCTGGTAAATCAATAAAACCTCTAACACATGTAGAACACAGATTTATTGTTCTATTTTAAAATGTATATGTGTGAGAGGAAGTTAAAGACCAAAGGAGAGGAGTCAATAAAACCATCTCTTTCATTCCTGGCCAGGACATTACTTTGGATGATGTTATTACCTTCCAGTGATGTGTACCAGCCACTGTAGGAATTTCACACGCCTCTTTAAAGTGGAGTCAACATGTCATTGTGGCTAATCTGAGTTGCAAGGCTTTGACCTGCTACTCATTTCTGGGGTAATTAAAGAAACAAGGTAGCATGCTTTAAAATAGACAGCCTTGACCACAAATGCAAGTTACAGGAATCCCTTGGGAGTAGTGTGCAAGTCCCTTTTGACACCGCCCCCCCCCAGCATCTTCTAAACCAGCTAAATGTTGCAACTCTACCTCCAACATTTTTCCTTGAAGAAGATAATTCACATGCCCTAATTTAAAAAGAATTCACAAAAATCTGCTTAAACAGTAGATTTCAGCTACTCTGTCACACAGAGAAAAGTAACTATATAAGGAGATAGTTTAATTTGCTTGATGAGAATAATCATTTCATTGTTTCTGCATATCAAAATATTATACATCTTAAATATATAGAATTAAAATAAAATAAAATAAATCATCCTCTGTCCTTCAGGCTTGAGGACCTGAGATTTATACTCTCAGATTGGACCACCTTAGGATAAGAGGAGAGACACTGACTGAACCACAGGAAGTGGGTATACTTCAAGGGAAGGAGGTCTACAGAGTGACAAGGAATATGTGCATGTACATGTGCACCTTCCTCACTCAAGTGCAGAAGCCTTAAATGCTTTCAGATTTGGAAACAAATTTAACAGCAATTTACATAGTATTTACATTGCATTATATATAGGTAGTGGAGAGATGATTTAATGTATATGGAAAGATGTGGGTAGGTTATATGCAAATACTACATGATTTTTCACAAGGGACTTCAACATCCACATATTTTGGTATCTACGGGGTTCCTAAAACTAATATCCTGAGGATACTGAGAGGTGACTCTATAATCTCAGCTTCAATTACCAAACCACAACATCTCTCGCTACCACAGTTCTATCTTCCACCCTCTGACCTGCCCTTGGTACAGGGCTTGGTTCCAAACTGTTGATCTTTCATTTCCAATGTCCTGGGAAAGTCACCAGACTTTCTTAGCAAAGATCTTCAGATATGTCAGTTATCAGATGCTCCGAGATGGAGGTACAGAAATGAAAACAAACATTTCAATTTTAGAACTGAAAAGAAAGAGATCTTCAAACCAGTCAAAATACCACTTGTTAGAATTATTGAAAAAGGTCAGAATCGAACTGAGTCAGGCTGACACACTCCTCATCAGCTGCCCTCTGTTAACTCCTACTTGAATAACAGGTTGACGCAGAAATCTGAGCAAGCATTAAAATCAGAAGAGAAGCCCAGGTCTGTGCTTATGGCACAGCATGTGCTTATGGTGCCCTCTTGTGTTTACTTTTAAGAAATTCAGGATTTCATTCATATGAACTGGGCAATTTTTTTTTAATAATGTTGTATTTTTTTATATTTTTATTTTATTTATTTATATGTGGTGCTGAGGATTGAATCCCTTCTTCCTTCCTTCCTTCTCTCCTTTCTTCCTTCCTCCTCTCCTTCCATTTTTTTTTTTTTTTTTTTGTACTGGGGATTGAACCTGGGGTGGCTTTATCACTGAACTATATCTTCAGCTCCTTTTTTTTTTTTTTAATTTTGAGACAGGATCTCACTAAGTTGCTTAGGGCCTTGATAAATTGTTGAAGCTGACATTGAATTTGTGGTCCTCCTGCCCATCTTCTGAGTCCCTGGGACTATAGGTGTGTGCCACCACACCCAGCAATGGGCAATTATTTTTAAAAAGTTTATGTTCTCATTTTTTAAAAAAAAATCATTTGAGTTGTGTGATTTAAAACCATTGAAATTGCAAAAAAGGAAAATATAACACCATATCCCAATCTCATATCTGTCTCATGTTATCTCATTTTATTTTTTAAAATGCCCCTCTGACACACAGAACGTGGGTGCTCTGTGCAGGAAGGCCCAGGGGTCTAGATCAGGGACCTCATAGCTGGAAGGTGAGCAGCTGTGACCCACTGAACTTCAGCTACAGGTTCATATGGGCTAAGTTACTGCATCTCTTTTCCTCCCGACCACAGTCACACATGTGTTCACATGTCTGCATCTCTCCCCCCCACACACACACACTATTTAAGCTGTCTGGAAGATTCCTCGGCTATAGCCTTCAAAATTCCACTCATTTTTTCAAAGCCAAATTCTAATGCCATCTCAACATTCTGGCTTTCCCTGATCTTTGCATCTCCTCCTACTAGCCAGTCAGAGTCAGAGTCAGTCTCTCTCTCTCTCTCTCTCTCTCTCTCTCTCTCTCTCTCTCATTTGATCTTTCATTTCCAATGTCCTGGGAGAGTCACCAGACTTTCTTAGCAAAGATCTTCAGATATATCAGTTATCAGATGCTCCCCCCCACACACACACACACCTCATGGGCATGTTTTGTTCCTATTTTCAAGACATAAACTGTTCTCTGAATGAGATTATTTGTCTCCTTCATAATCTGTAACATATTGAGGACAGAGAGTTGGTTCTCATTGTATCTGGTGTTGAGAGAGGGGTACCAGGAACTACAGAAGTGACATACATGAGCTTTGGACCAGACAGATCCAACATAGACTCAAACCTTCTTGGCAGATTCTTGTGTCTGTAAAATGTGGTAACAGTAGCTCTTATGAAAATTAAGTGAAGCAATAGATATAAAGCCTTTATACATGGCAAACAGCAGCTTTAACATCAACAAGTTCAAAACCTTAGTTACAGCAACAAGGAAACAAATCTGATTAGGAATAGAAGTGACTTGCCCAAGGTAACATAGAACTTCTAGGACCCAAACCCAAACTTCTGAGTTCCAGATCAGCACCTTGTAAACTTGAAAGGGTGAAGTTTCTAAGCTGCAAAGCCTGAGTTAAAATGTAAAGGACCAGGCATTGTAAACCTGCTTCTAAACTGCAAAGCATGGGTTAAATTCCTGAGGCAGTTAGGACAAGGCCCTACTGGCCATTTAGTTGAATTATGGCCTGGGGTCCTGTGCAACTCCTCACGTAAGCATTCAAGACCCTGTGCTGCTTGTCACGTAGACATACAGGGTCCAAACCAATCAGTTTAAATGTAACCCCCTCCTTAGGAATGACCTATCACTCCAGCCAGCCCTGTTCCCGCCAATGAATGTACTAATCAAGTCTAAGAATTGTTGTTTGATTTTCCCGAGGTGTAAGGTGATTTGTTAAAGGAAGCTGTGATGTATGCAAAGCCCCCCCCCCCCCCCCCCCCCCGCCTCCCCAAAAGGTGTACTTAAGCATTGTTCAACCCCTGCTGTGGGCTCTGGGCTGCTCTCGCTTCTTGAGTGGGCCTAGAGTCTCAGCGCGCTGAATCGGGATCCTCAATAAAAAATCCCCGTCTGCTTATTGCATGAAGCCAGTCTCTTGTGGTCTCTTCCTCCGACGTTTCGCCGGTCCCTTACAAACTGACAGGTTAGGGACCAATCCTTTAACACATGGTCCTTTGTGGGACATTTAAGATTCAAATTATAGCAACTACTTTCTACATTTATGCCTATTGTCCCCTTTCTTCATTAAAAAAAAAAAAAAAAAAAGCTCTCTAAAAGCAGAGACCAGCTCTCCTCTTTCCCTGTTCTCTCTATGGCACGGCCTAACACAGGAAGTGGCCATGATAGGATCTGGAAACACTTGCACATCTCCACATACCTCAGTTTTCCTCAGCCTCAGTATCTAGATCATATGCGACACTACCAACCCTAAGTTCACCAAGCTCCCACACCCACCCCCTTCATCCACGTTGGCACTGTTTGGGTTCATGCTTACTCTTCACCTGCACCTGCTGGGTTTCCTTGGGGTGATGCCTGGAGGTGGGTCCTGGGAACAGAGCAGAACTGGGAAGTTACTTCCCACAGCGTCTAAGTGTTGGAAACCACCTTCTAAGGCCAAGTCAGAGGAATAGTAATCTTCCCCCAAAATAAGAGCAAAGTCAATTGCATGAAAAACCAGCCCACACAGAGTTGAGAAGGAAGTGGGAGGAGGGATGGGGGTGGACTGAACAATTGCTCAGTGGAGTTTAGGGGAGACAGAGGCACCTTTATTTTTATTTATCTGTTTCTGTATGTATGCTACCATCCACTTGGTAAATAAGTGGGCTGGGCTGAAGATAGCATGGGAACATCTCTTTCCTGAATATTGCAGATGCAAGCAAAACCCTAGCTTCAGGGTTTTCAGCTGGACATCCAAATAAAAAGTCTCTAACTTCCCTTGATCATGAGAACACACTTTATCTCAGACCCTGTTTTCTTCCCTTCGCTCAAATCATTTCTGAGTGGAGGTTCCAGGGCTGACTTTGCTGGCAATTCAGCTGGATCCTCTTTCTACCCAGTCTCCTCAATGTTTCTGGTTTATGAGCCAGCAGTTTTCCAGGGAGAGCAGGGAAAGCTGCTTTGTAAGCATCTCTCTGGCCCCTGAGCTTATTCCTAGACTGGCAGCTAAGTTGTACCCTAAACTTAAGTTTTCATCCGTGGTCTAGGGTCAGAGCCTGAGCCTCTGAAGACCTATGACTTGCCTTTTGAGATTTCTGGGACTTCCCATGGTTCTAGTCCCCAAAGAGACAGGAAAGGAGAGATCAGCAGAAGCACTCCACAGCTGGTGCCCCTCACTGTTGCAGATGCTTCAAGGGCACATCATGCAGAAGTGGACCAGTCAGTCTCCCTGTGGTGCCTATCAGTGCAGGGGGCTACCCACTCCCTTCCCCGGTGCTCTGTTTGCTGTTGCTCAGTCTCTCAGGGCCTTTCCTCTCTCCTGGAGATGATCAAGTCTGTGACCTAATTATAAACTGACGTCCTGCCAAGGTCAAGCTAACCTCCCCTGAAGGCTCCTCCTCCTTATGCTTCTGTGTTTGTTTTTTTTTTCCAACTTCTAAAATATTTTCTTTTAAATTGAAGGTGTAGGTGTTTAGGAGGTACCATATGATGTTTCATACCTGTATACATTGTGTAATGCTCAAATCAGGGTAAACATATCTATGCCCTCAAAAAATTTTTTTGTGGTAAAAATATTCAAAATTCTTTCTTCTAACTTAATTTTGAAATATATAGTGATTACTTATCTATTGTCTGCCTATTTTACTACAGATACCAGAACTTATCTCTTCTAACTCTAACTTAGTACTCATTGATCAATCTATTTTCCAATTATTTTAATGGATATTTACTGCTTATATCATTAAGGAAAAATCAAACAGCCATTACAAAAACAAAAGTTTTTTGTGTTTTTGTTGTTGTTGTTTGTTTTTTGTTTGGGTTTTTGATATTTTTAAAAGTTAATTGCTACTAAAAATGTTTCCTTATTTTCTTAGAAGATACTCAGAATATTCTGTGGTGCTTGCTCTCAGATCAGCAGATAAGTGATAGAGAATGAGTCTTTAAATGACAACCCTCCAGGAAATCAGTTCCTGACAGCCACTGAAGAAGGCACAGAAGGTCATTAGACAGCAAAGGACCAGATCCGGAGCCTGGTCATCACTCCAGCCTCTTCTTGTTCAATCAAATTAGTCATAACTACAGCAGCAGGAATATTGATTATTCAGACCCCACACTTGAAGCCTGACCTTTGAAGAATGCTGAAGAGATGAAGACATTTTCGACAACAGTAGCAATGGCAAGTATTTACTGAAGGCCTATTATTTATTAGAATCAGGTACTCTACTAAAATATTACTTTATTGAAGAATGTCTATCCTGTGAGCTAGGTATAATTCCTCTTAGCTAAGAAAAGACAGGGTCAGAATGCAAACATCTGCCAGACAGATTGTAAAGATTGTGTTGTTTGACAATACACTATATTGTCTTTTGTATAAGAGATGATGTATAAGAAAGCACTAATTCAGCATGAAATCCAAATATGTGCTTTCAAGACATACACAAAGACACCTATTCACCAGATGAATACCTAATAGATGATAGACACATCACATGATGATGCTTTAGATCTCACTAAACCCTCATCAAGTATTAAAATAACCATTCCAGTGATTAAAATAGCTTCAATTTTGGAAACTCACATAAAGATATGAATTACAAAGGTGAACTCCTTCTAGAAGCATTTACTACCAATATCTGTTAAAATCTCCATGGCAAGTTGTAGATCTGCAAGTTGCTTCCACATTTTTTTTGGACAGCAGCATCTCTAGGGCAGAGACAGGCAAAACTTGATCCTTAAATATATAACCAAATTGCAAGTCCTTCTTCCTAGTTAATATGGTCTCTCCACTCTGTACTTTGAACTCCTTTATCATCAAAGATTTTCAATAAGAAGAAACCCTCTTCTGTGAGGTACAGTGGCACACACCTGTTATCCCAGTGGCTCAGGAGGTTGAGGCAGGAGAATCACAAGTTCAAAGCCAGCCTCAGCAAAAGTGAGGTGTTAAGCAGCTCAATGAAATCCTGTCTCCAAATAAAATACAAACTAGGGCTGGGGATGTGGCTCAGTGGTCGAGTATGCCTGAGTTCAATCCTCAGTACCAAAAAAATGAAAAAAGAAAGAAAGAAAGAAAGAAAGAAAGAAAGAAAGAAAGAAAGAAAGAAAGAAAGAAAGACTCTTCCTAGAATTGAATTTCACAGGAAAAGTTGTCATTGGAAAACTCCTTTTTAACTTTTGGAAAATGCCATTATTCATTGCACCGAGCCATGTTTTTTCCTGACCTTAATAATAATAATAATAATATCATTTGTCCATTTGATTACAAGTATTTATCTCCTCATAAATAACAAACTAGCCATGAATCAGATGAGCTTTGAACTTTTCTCTTCCATTCTTGCTTTGTCTTTATTAAAACATATTCTGAAAATGTGTTATTTTTCCACTTAGTTCCCCCTGCTTAATTCAATTCCAACATGAAAAAAAAAAAAGTCTTAGCCAGGAAAAGGGAAACCAAGTGATGTCCTCATACCTCATGAGATCCTTTTAATAACCATTTAATCTTAAGCTGTGTTCAAAAATTCTGATTACAAACATTCTTAATTTTGCATGTCACCCACCACGGTTGAGAGCAATTCAATTTCTTGGACTTTGACATAATGTTCTATTACTACATCACTAGCCTAGGAACTGGGAGGAGATAAACCTTTTTTACTTTCCAGTCAGAGAAGCAAAATGGGTCAGCAGTTCAAGACAAATAAATCAGTATCCATCAGTAGGAATGTGGCTTGGGGTATAAGAGCCCTTGCCAGAGCATGGGCTGGGACCTCAGGCAGCAGCAGCTCTGTCTGAATTAACAAATCATTTGAATTAATTAATTAATTACCAAGTGCAGGGAAGTGGAATCATCCAGACAACTAGCAGATAAGTTAAGACACAATTTTCACCTTCAGAGATACTTTACATTAAACAGAGAGACACTTTCCAGTTTATCAAGGCAAACTATGCTAAGAGATATGCGACTGGCTTCAGCAAGCAGTGATGTAAAACAGAGAGTTCTTCAGGCAGAGGAAGGCAGAGGAAGAGGGAGAAGGGATTCCAAGCAGGGAGCACAGCATGAGAGGATTAAACTCGTTCTGGGTTATTTGCAAAGGGACTATAGCCTGTGGACCTATTGAGAGAGGCTGTGGGCTATGTTAAGGATTATCATCACAAAGTGAGGATTATATTTAGAGAAGACCAATGGCGTTTTCATAATGGGGTTGGACTTCATCTCTTACAGGATCACTGAAGTACCCTGGAGATGAGAAGTGGAACTTACGTGCAATTGCATAAGATGTGTTCCCATGCATAGATGTTTCACTCTGGTCTTCAGCTCAGTTGTGTAGGTATGTTTGACACTGAAGCCAGAAGCTGTTGTTCTTCCCTTATTGTGTCCCTTCTTCCTAGACCTGGCACCCCCATACCCTTTGCAGGAATCCAACTTGAGCCCCTATCAGAGTCTCTCAGCAATTCATGGCAAACTCTCAGCAATTCATGGCTCATCACCTCCAAGATGGAAATGAAAGAGGTGAGGGCTCTTCACCTTCTTCCTTGAGAGGATGCTACATGCTGCAGCATTCACTTTTAAAAACATTTTTATTGTTTCTTTTCTACATAAAAATAGAATTCACTTGACATAATCAAAAAACACAGAATATAGGTTGTTCAAATTCAGTCCCCAGTATTCCCTCTTTCCCTTCCATCCTCCCTCTCCTTCACCCTTTTCTTTACTGATCTTTCTGATATTTACTGTTAGATATATTTTTTTTTTTTTCTTTTTGGAGTGTGTCAGTTCTTAACTTCAGTGCAACTGTAGTATGGGTACAATCAGAGCTTCAGTCCTCCCTTGGATTGCAGGAAATGTGGATCCTTCCATAGTCAGAGGCAAAGCTAGAATTGCTGATGTGTTCACAGCTGGGATTGACAGTCATCACAATGAGGGGGTGATGGGGGTGCAGGGGGGGCAAGATTCAGAAGAGGCAGATGCAATAGATGGAAAGATGCAGATCTGAGTAAGGAGGCACAGGGACCTCAGAGCAGGAAAGGGACAGAACAGGAGGCTGTGGAGCAAACTATTCAACTCACCGGGCACCATCCTTCTCTACAAAGTGCTTGCACACTCTATGAACTACAGCTCAGAAACAGAAAGCCACGTAGCTTTCTTTGTCTAAGAACATTCTCCTCTTGATCTTCACCTCTCATTGTCAAGGACAGTAGGAAAAAAGAAATAAAGGAACTCTTAAACCTGCCAATCAAAGAGAGGGCATTTATTTCTAGCTGAACCCTTTTCTCACAGGTAAATAGACCATCAAGTTGTATTTAGCGTTTGCTTATAGAGAACATTTTTTTTTTATTGAAGATGAATTTCTATAAGACTTCTTTATCTTTGATAATGGAAATATTTCAAGTCATGTTAAGTATAGATAAAAAGGTTAGTTTGTAGAACATAAGTGTGCTGAGCATAGATAGGAAGGAACGGGAGGAACTGAAGATATCTAAGAGTCATGAGGCACCTAAGCACTAATGCTGGTTATATACTAAATATTTGGTAATCCTAGAAGGCACTAAATACATATGAACATTGAATATTGCTGAGGCCTTAATTCAGTTGTCCTTTGGAGACATCCATTCTGTTTCTATTTATCCTCGGCCCAAGAAACACAAATAAAATAAAAATTAGCTGTTCATCCAGCTAATTGGCAAGCAGCAGCAATTAACCTGGTTTACTTCTCCCTGTGTCTTTTTCATAGAGCCAGTGTGTGCCACTGATCCAGGTGCTTTCATCTGAGCGGCTTTTTCTTGAGTTTCAACCCTGATCCCTGTAGCCACATCACCATGGTGAAGGCCAAAATTGCAAAACAAGGCTGGACATATGAATACAAGGAATCCAGGATTCAGGTCTGTGGTCCTCCCATCCCATCCTCCCACCCACCTCTGAAGTCACTCTGAAGTGGCTACTTATGCCATCTTTTTCCCTTTGCTTTCCATTGTGTGTTTCTATTGACTTAATGAAGGTGTGATTTGATCTGGGAGTCTTTCTGCACCAGGGCCTCTAGGTAGCCATAGAAAATCAAGCTGATTTCCCACAGAGTGCAAGTCAAATTTTGAGTTAGGCATACTTTTTCTACTTTCTCATGAAATCACTCTTTATCCATATTTCCTTGATACTCCAGGTATAGATAAAAACTGAGCAGCTACTTGGCTATAAATAAAGTGCTTCTTGTCCTCACTGCCTTGAGTCTGTCCTGTCCACCTGATTTGAACATTGATTGTTCTCTTGGATGAAAGGTGTGGCCACCCCAGCTCACTCTCTCTAGGGTTAACTTGGCTCCTGCTGACAGTGAAAGTGTTCTGGATTGGCTATTTGCCTCTGGTCACCAAGTCATTGCATGCTGTAGCATTCCCATCTGAATCCCAGGCCTTCTTCAGTCTATCCTGAGGACACTGAATACCATGTTCATTCCACAATCATTTAAAGGAGCCAGCATGGGCTGAGTACATTGGGAGATACATATGAGATTCATCCACTTTGACACTTCCCTTTTATAGGAATATGAACTCCTTCTTACTATGTAGAGTATGGCAGGAAAGAGAAACCACATTGGATAATTTCAAATTACTTCTTATCTTCCTGACTGTTTCATTTTTATGATCTGTGTTACTCAGTTTTCTGTTACTATAACAAATACCCGAGTTAATCAAATGACAAAAGATAAAAGGTTTATTTTGACTCACAGTTTTGGAGGTTTGCATTCATGATCAGTTGGTCTTATTATTGTGGGCCTGTAGTGAGGCACCACATGATGGTGGGAACATGTGACAGAACAAAGTCATTCACCTCATGGGCAGGAACAAAAAAGACAGAGAGGAAGAGACTGGGGTTCCATAATCCCTTTCAAGAGAATGTCTTTGATGACCATAAAACTCTCCTCTAAGCCCCACTCCTTACAGTTTTTACCACCTGCCAATAGTGTCAAGCTGGACACCAAGCCTTTAACATGTAGGCCTTTAGACCTGACTATAACATCATTTTATACCCCCCCCCCCAAATCCCAGCCCAATGCCTAGGAAAATTAAGTTTCAGCTCAGGATGAAGACATCATAATTCATCCCCATTTGAAGATTTTGTTTTCTTTCCAGTTTTTGAGAATCTCTTCTATATCTCACCATGCTGTTTCTTAGAATAAAACACATTAGGAAAACCTTGAGGTTTTGCTCTTCAATTTTTTTTTTAATTTAGAAATTTTTTCACTTAAAACCAATCTTAAACTTTAAGACTACTGCCTTGCAATAGACTTTGAGCCTTGAAGCAAAGCAGAGCTCTCCCTAGTTCTAGGCTGGATCCATCTTTTCCATTGACCCCAGGAGATATCTATGCATAACAAAGGATAATCAGGAATGCAAATATAATCAACTAAAATCCCCCTAATTACAAGGTGCACCTTAAGCTTGCATTTTAATCCTAACACCACTTAGCTCAATTCATTTTTTAAAATTTATTTTTATTTGTTCTTTTTAGCTATATATGATAGCAGAGTATATTTTGACATATCATACGTACATGGAATATAACTTTCCATTTTTGCTGTTGTATATGATATGAAGTTACACTGGTCATGTATTCATATTTCCTATAGGAATAAAGAAAAGTTATGTCTGATTCATTTATTCTACTGTCTTCTCCATTCTCAGCCCTTTCTCCTACTCCCCCCTGTCCAATCTGATGAACCTCCACCCCCCCACCTATTGTGAGTCAGCATTCACATATCAGAGAGAACATTCAGCCTTTGATTTGGGGGGATTGGCTTATTTCACTTAGCATGATAGTCTTCAGTTCCATCCATTTACTGGAAAATGCCATAATTTCATTCTTCTTTATGGCTGAGTAAAATATATCTCATTATGGGTATGTAATACACTTTTCTTTATCCATTCATCTGTCAAAGGGCACCTAGGTTGGTTCCATAACTATTGTGATTGTTAGCTTGATTCATTTAATAAATATTCCTTGAGGGCCAACTATGTTCCAGGAAGTGTGCTAAATATTCAACAACAATAATAAAGATAGTCTCAGGATTACAATCCTAGTGGAGCTTATATTCTAATAGAAGAGATTGACAAGAACTAGATAATCATATTTTTTCCTTTTTTTCCCCTCAGAATTAAAGCCTGAATTTATCAGAAGGGCTAGGAGAGGGGAAAGAGGGAAATTCTCAAGGGAGACGGTTGAATCCTCTCAGAGAGGAGAGGACTAGCACTAGCTCTTATCCCTTCTGCCCTCCAGTATTTGGGGGGAGTCCCAGGGAAGTTTCCACCCAAGTCCACCTTTTGACTTTTGACTGACAGCCTAGTAACTGCATGTCCCACCTCTGAGAGAGAATGCTGTTGTGTCACAGATGGAGTTTTTAAGGAAATTGAGTCCCCTGTTTTTTGCTTAAATTTCCTGCCCCTCTTCATTAGTTTATTGCTCTTTTGAGTTGTCTCCATCAAACTTCCTTTGTGAGGGTCTTGATGTTTTAGTTGCCATGGCAATTGGGGATGTTGTGATAGTTTCTGTGATAAGAGGGGAGAGGCCACCTGGTAGGGTGTGACATGATCTTGAAATAACAGAATGATGGTGCTGCAGATGGAAAGCTTCAGGCCTTGTGTAAATTCATTTGGGAGGCTGGGTGGACAGTAATGAAGATAAAGGACATCATGGGGCCCTCTAACCAGGTGGATAGTGATACAGCTTGCAGAAATGAGGAAGACTAGAGAAGGGCTTCTTGAAAGCTTTGGGGAGATGAGGAAGGAAGATATTTCAGACCTGCCACCTTTGTGATGACTATTGGGCAACTCTGTGCTGGGGAGGCATTGTCTGAGGGACTCCTTCTTGGTTGGGACCCCTGCAGACGCCTGCATATAGTCCACAGCCCACTCCAGCCAGCCATAAATAGCCCCTCCTATCAACACCCTACTACCTCTGAGGGCAAGTCAGTCTGCACAGATGGAATCCCCTCCCCTGACCTCTCCTGAGCTGAGCCACCATTTCTAGATTATCTGAGACAGGTTTTCCTCTGTCTGCCTGAGAGTTATCTATCATCTAGCTGTCAGGTGGGCAGGGAGGGAGACCTGGAATCATCAGGGCTGCACCTCAAAGCAAAGGCAAACAGCAGCACTCTAAATTGAAAGCCTTTTCTCACCATCTGGAAGCTGGTACCCTGCAGTCTATGAGGTAGGGGACTTAGAGTTGGCCAGATGCCCTGCCCTCCCCTCTCCTGCCCAGAAAGAGCTGCCAAAGGAGGATTGAGTGCACATTCACATCGAGGGCTGCGTTCTTTATCTCCTTCCAGGATCTGGACAAGGAATGGTTCCATGAAGGAAGTGATAAAGAAGAATTGTCACACTCACCTAAATTTTACATTTGCTTCCTCCTGCCAGGGATTTCACCAGAATGTTCCCCTCCCTTCATATCATCACCTCTTACACTTATAATCTGTGCCAAGAAATATGTTCCTCATTGCTCTTTGATTATCGACTGTTTCCTGGACAAATGCTCTCTTCTTCTTCCTTTTAAAATATATTGCTGATGTGAGCAGGGTTGAGGCATAGCAGGCCACACAGATGCCATGACACTCAGCTGCGCAGACCAGCTCTGGCTCTCTAGAATTCACACATTAGTGGTGGTCAGAAGAAAAATAAAGGAGCCAATAAGGGTAATCTCAGAGAGAGTGCTGCGAAGAGAAGACAGTGAAATGCAGGGGCCAAGAGTAGGGTGGGAGCAAATTATATAGCGAGAGTGAGGGAAGGTTTGCCCAAGAGGTGATATTTGGGCTGAAAAGGAATTGATGAGCACAGCTCTGGGAATAGCTGATGGTCAGCATGGTTCAGAAAGCCATCTAAGTACTGGTGAGAACTGGGCATGCCTTGTCAGATCTTGAGACTCTGCTCATGCTCAGGCACCTTAAGGCAGTAATCACACCTCATCTGTGTGCCATTTCCACGGGGTTAGGCAAATAGAAATCATAAAAGACACAGTTGGAATCAATTGGACCAAACTGAAGTAGAATGGGAGAGGAACTGAGGGTTGACTAGCAAGGGTTCAAAGTGTTCTTCCTTGCTTCATATGTTATATGCCAGCGTCACCAGATAGCTTGTGGCTACCTGTGTATACCTGCCTGTGCTCTCTGTGCCCTCATTGTTTGGAAAACTTGCTTCCATATTCCTCTTTGGAATTAGCTCCTCCTCACCCCCTCTTAAGACCTCTCTCAATATCATCTTCTCCTACTCTGAAGTTGTGATAGCCAAAAAAAAAAAAAAAAAAAATGTCTCCAGATGTCATAAAATCCCTGAGGGATGAGAGTGGCAAAATCACTCTCAGCTGAAATTCACTATTCTATGCCCCCCAAGTCCCCTGCTGCCACCACACTTCACACACATGCACATCAACAGACCTCCTGTTAAGAGAAGGAAGAGGAAGAAACATGTTGGGAAAGATAGGCAGTCCACATCAAGTCTTGTTGTATCATTACAGAAGAGTTGTAGGTTAAACCCACCTTAAATTAGTGCAGCCTGAAGCACTTCAGGTACAAAAAGGCACAACTAATAAGAAAAAAAAAATAGAGAATGAGACCCATTCAGGAACTAAGTCTCTGTTTTTGTACCAATAACTCCAGATAACACTGTTAAACTTCAGGTCAATGAGGTCAGGACTGCACTAAAAGATATTATCATTATCTTCTAGTTGTTATTAATTGTTACCTAAAATTGTTTGCATTTTGATTAGTGGATTGAATTTCCTTGAAAATACGTGGACTTTGGTATCTGGCCCTGATAAGACTTTGTGTTTATAACTTTTGCCAACCCATACTCTTGGCCGATATTTTTTACCCATGCCCCGAGAAGTGGGGCCATCATCCCAGAAGCAGCTGTAAATGTGTATCTAAATGACAAGGAGGTTAAGAGGAAGCAGGACCTTGGGTGCTGATAAGAGCTCCAGGGATCTTTCTTGGTAACTGGAAAAGGAAGGGCATGGAACTGGAGTCTGGCTGGCACCCCCAGAAATCAGAGTTCCAGGGACTATGTCCAGGCTAAGCTATTCATTTCCTCCTCCATGTTTCCTAAAGAATAAGAGTGTGTTTGGCTGAAGTCCTCTAGGTCTTAAGGGATGCTGTAGTCTAGGCCTCTGTGGAAGCCTTGCTAATACTTGTCAACACTGGGAGGTTGAAAAACTCTGCTCACAGTCCCAAAGTTGTCTTTCTTTCCTGTTCATTCTACCTCTTAGCTCCTCCTCCTCCTCCTCCTCCTCCTCCTCCTCCTCCTCCTCCTCCTCCTCCTCCTTCTTCTTTCTTTTTTAAGAATTTTAGCTAGGCTTACTGGTGCACACCTGTAATTCCAGTGGCACTGGAGGCTGAGGCAGGAGCATTGCGAGTTCAAAGTCAGCCTTAGCAAAAGTTAGGCACTAAGTAGCTCAGTGAGACCCTGTCTCTAAATAAAATACAAAATAGGACTGAGGATATAGCTCAGTGGTTGAGTGCCCTTTGAGTTCAATCCCCAGGACCACCCACCCCCCCAATAAAATAATTTTAAGTTTTTTTTTTCTTTTTTCTATCTTTCTGTCCCTTAAAACCCAATTGCAGGAAGAGCTCTGAGATGCTCATTCCCTAAGAAATTACAAGCTGAAAATAACTTAATATACTGTCCCTTTCAAGAGAACCTACAAATTATTTTATCATGGTAGAATTGATCAAATCCTGGGTATAAGACAAATTTCCTTTTAATGTTTTTAAGCATCTTCATGATATCGACAATGTTTCATCTCTTTTTAAGGCTTTGATATGTTTTTTAAAAAACCACAATTAATAATTAGATGGAGCTGCCCTGTCCAATGTGGTTAGTATAAAATACAAACTGGGTTTTACTGCCTCAGTGTGAACATGTATAAAATATCTCAGCAATTTTTATATTGATTATATGCTGAAATAATATTTTGAGTGTATAAATTTAAATAAAATATGCTATTTAAGTTTAACTGCACCAGTTTCCTTTTCCTTTTTTATATTACTAGAAAAATCCAAAGTTACACGTGTGGTTTACACTGTATTTCTGTTGGATGATATTGATATATTTGTACTCCATCAGTGTATTTTAATAGTCATCTAGTATCTAAGGACTTAACCATTAGAACGTGTTATAAAAAAAAAACCCTGAGTCTAGTAATTTGCTTGTGATCATAAAGCAAGCAGCAGAAATAGATCCTGATTCTAGTCTCTATGCAAAAATGCAAGGACAACGTCAACTCTTGCTATATCTCTGAACTTAGTTCTCAGATAAGCAAACTCCAACACAAAGTTTCTTTTCCCCAAACTTTATAAACCCCTTAAAGAAATTGTTCACTTTTTAAGTCAGAACAGCAGAGACAGATGAAGGATATGGAAATTGCATCCATCGAGGGCTCAGAAGATTTCTGCATGCCTGGTAAATGGTACTGTGGGGCAATGAAACAAACAAAAACGACCAAAAAAAAAAAAAGTGTCTTTTTCAGGTGATAAAAATTAACTGAGCTGACTGCCTGGTTATTTTGCCTCAAACTCTTGCCTCACTTTCTCAGCCTGGCAGAGATTAATTACTCACATCTTGTATTTCGCTGTTACAGTCTCTGAGCAGAGAGGCACTTTGCCTCTTTCTCCTCAACACCTGCCACATCCTCCCTGCATCAACTGTGATGAATATTAGATTAGGCTGTTGCCATCCCATCCTGGCCAGAACCCATGTGGTCATGTCCCCTCATAATGGCTGAGTTCAAAATATGGGGCTACAGAAAGGCTAGGGCAGGCAATCAGCACACCTGGCCCAGGTAAGTGAGTTCTCCATCACTGGAGATATTTAGGCTTTTGACATAGTTGATCTGGTCAAAATTTAGGGGATTTTCCATCCCAAATAGTGAATAGAGCTGGACATGGTGGCGCACATCTGTAATCACAGCAGCTTTGGAGGCTGAGGCAGAAGAATCACAAGTTCAAATCCAGCTTCGGAGAAAAGCAGGGTGCTGAGCAAGTCAATGAGACCCTGTCTCTAAATAAAATACAAAATCGGGCTGTGGATATGGCTCAGTAATCGAGTGCCCCTGAGTTCAATCCCCAGTACCCACCCCACACACAAAAAAAAGTGAATAGATCTATGTCAAAGGAATGCTTCAGAGGAAAGAACCCCTTAGAACTTCCTCCTTGCTGGTGGCCCATGCCTGATGGTCCCCAGTCCATTTGCCTTTAAGCCTTGCTGTTGAGATGACCACCTCCACTTCTGCTGAGGTATTTCTTCCTGGTTCCAGTATAACTGAGTCTCAGGGGGAAAAAAAAGCTGAAGATAAATGCAGCCACTCAGGCTAATAAATAAGCAGCCCTGATAATGGAGCTCAATCAAGATCTGTGTGCTAGGAATTATTTAGGGATTTGAATGCAATTTCAAAGGTCAATAAACTTGCCAACCAAATTCGGCCTGAAGCTCTACACACACTGAGAGCAGCTTGATGGAGTTGAGACTATTTTTCCATTTCTCCCAGGATTTTTTTCACATTTCTTTTGCTAAAAGAGTGTAACAGTTAATCTTGAAATTATCATTGTATTTCTAAAATTTTCATAACAGTGTAACATCCTTTTGTTTTTCTCTTTATGGTTCTTTTTGTTCTTTTTTTCCCCCTCCTTTTTTTAGTAATCAGAGATTTTATTTGCAACATAGCAAGAGCAATAAGCCATAGAGCCTTTATTTTTTATTGACATTATTCTACATGTCACAAAGAGTTGGATCTAGAGAAAATATCCAGGGATCAAGAAATGACCTAGGTGTCTAATTCTGTCAGACTTTGAGGTTCTCTGTACCCAGTCCTGTACTAGTCACTGTGGCACATTGAAAGGCAAGGACACAGTCCCTGCTCTTGAAGAGGACAGACATTCTTGGAGAGACACAAGTGGGAGGAAGTATGAAAACCACAACTGTTGAGAGACACGGCCAGGTCAAGATGGTGCCTGGCATTTTGCTAGAAGGGGCAGCTCCTGCTGCCTCCGGTGCCCGCTACTTTTGAGTTCTCCCGGAGTTCCTGTAGAGTTCGTCTGGGTTCTGGAATAAAGTTTGTTCCTGCTTGAATCTACAAGTGGCTCGTGACCTCCTGGTTATTTGTGCCCAGCCAGACTGTGGCACACAACATCAGTGGGCGGAAGAGAGCCATAAACATAGCTTCCACTTGGGCATGAGGGATGGGATGTAACTGCCCTCCATGCCTTCTTACTGACTGGAAGTCACTGACCCTGTCATCATTCTCTCTCATTTACTTCTCTTCTCCACTCACCCACACCAGTGGATTCAGAGATCACCCATAATAAATGAGTTCTCTGTAAAACCCTAAATCTGCCCTTGTTCCTAAGATCCAGTCTTACATTTCCTGTTGAAATTCTTAACAAAAACCTGAGTTAACTCTCCCAAACCAAATTGATTTCAAGTTCCCTTCATCAAAATTATCCTGCAGGTGTACATGTAACTCCTACTTAGGTTCTAACTCAGCATTAAACTCACCAAAGATTTGTACTTGGATAAGACATGTCCCCCCCCACACACACAGAGAGACTCAAGTTTTATCACATGTTTATTTGAATTACTAATACCCATCTGAATTTCCTTTGACCCACATTGTTAGGAACTGATTTTTTTTTTTTTTAAATGATCTGATGTGCCGCAGTCTGGCTGGGCACAAAATCACGAGCCACTCAAGCAGGAACAAACTTTATTTTTTGAAACTGCCGCCAATGGCCAATGCTCAGTCCGCGCCAGGGAAGATTGCCGATCCACCCACGCTGCGTTCTACCCGCCTCCTCCAGGGACCCCCGGAGCAAGTTCCTCCCCCAGAATTCCCTCCTACTGCACTTCCCCAACCAAGGGGAACTCTCCAGGAGTCCTGTAGCAGGCCGAGGTGAACAGCAGGAGTCCAAAATCCATATGAATGTAAATCTTAACATAACCATATCATCTCAAGGGCTAGCTGGTGTCACCTTTCAACCAAAAATGCCATGCAACATATTACTTGGCTGTGGCTCTTAGCACTGATGAAATATGTTGCAAATATCAAGCATTATTTATAATATTGTGATGGTGGTTTGGATCCAGTCTGTCTTGCCTGTGTTTTTACCCCTAGCTGATCGCCCCTACACCAGTATTTTAATTCCTATTCATATCACTTTTCTTCCAAGGTATGGAAAACTTGTCCTGAGTTTTGGTGTTAGTGTTACACCCCTGGGTATCAGAATGTGATTGCCTGTGTCTTGAGCTCAGACAGATTTTAGCATTCATTTGAATTGCTCCTGCCGATCTGAGCCCTATTTATAAGGAGCTGAGGAGAAGCATCCAGAAAACAGGATTAGACAGAAAATGCTGACTGTTACAAGGTCTAGGTCATAAGGGAAGAGGAAAGGAGTGACTAAATACAGTGTGGTAACTATCACACCAAATCCGACCCAGCCCCACCACTTGAGCCATGTCTTTTCCTCAGGAGATAGAAAGACAGATGATATGTGACCAGACACAGAAATGGCTGCTTCAGTCAAGTGCACTGCAACAGTGGGCTCAGGCATAAGGAATGCCAGGGTAGTAAGAGAACTCAACACTGCTTTGGGAGTACTCTAACCACATTTAATGTAAAGTAGGGAGATCCATCTTCCACTTCCCACCCTGTGTACACTTTTTCAGTCCACAGATGAATGTTGTAAGTCCTCCTATGGAGCATCAGTGGTGACATTGGCCATGGGCAAACCATACATCAGTGGTGGTGTCTGGTGGGAGAGTTAATGGAGACCCTATTGGAAATTGGGAGCGCAGCATCAGAAGACATGCCCACAAACCTATGTCAAATTACAAATTTGCAGAAACTCTTTGAGATGAAAGGGAGATTTAACAGATGTGCCTACATTAGCAAGAACAGTGGGATTACAAGTGGCACATGCCTGTAATCCCAGCGGCTCAGGAGGCTGAGGCAGGAGGATTGAGAGTTCAAAGCCAGCCTTAGCAATTTAGTGAGGTCCTAAGCAACTTAATGAGAACCTGTATCAAAATAATATAAAAAAGGATGGGGATATGGCTTAGTGGTTAAGCACCCCTGGGTTCAATCCCCTGTACCAAAAAATAAAAATAAAAAAATAAATAGTCAAAAGCTAGTGAAATTCATATTTGTATTACTAATGGAACTCCATTCAAATCCTAATTATTGAAATTCAGGTTACATTTTTAAGTCCCCAAAATAGCCACATAAATCCCCACATAGAGAAAAACCTTGAGTGAATATGATGACTATCCATATGTTAGCTAAATAACACATGATCTGGTGTCATACTGATGTTTTGTGTGGCCCATTATGAATGTCCATGGAAAACAATTCTCTTCATAAATACCCAGAAAACCAAATATACACACGTACACATGCACTCATATGCACACACACACATACAAAAGAAATGAAAGGTTCAAAGAAAAATTTCCCCAAATAGCTTGTCATGGTATGTAGAATGAGTAACTTTGAGACTCTTCTTCATGCTTAAATAATGATGTCTCCATTGAGATCTTTTTATTTTAAGTTTTGTCTCATTATCACTTAGTTTGAAAGATTACCTGATTGTTACTTAAAAAAAAAAAAAAAAAAAAAGCCGGGCATGGCTCAAACCTGTAATCCCAGTGGCTCTAGAGGCACTGGAGTTCAAAGCCAGCCTCTGCAACTTAGCAAGGCCCTAAGCAACTAAGTCTCTAAATAAAATACAAAATAGGGCTTAGGATGTGGCTCAGTGGATGAGTGCCCCTGAGTTCAATCCCTAGTACCAAAAAAAAAAAAAAAAAAAAAAAACAGGAATCTAATTCTGAATCAAGTAAAACCAAATTGGTTGGATAACAAAGTAAACAAAATAGTCTTGGACATCGATTTCAGATGGTAAAGGTTGGACCAGAAGGTGGACTGTGATGGTGTGATGGACAGCTATGGACTTAATGATACAGCAGAAACACTGGGAGCTAATGAATTAAGAAGAGAGGGTGCAGAAAGTTGGATCAAGGGTCAGGATTCAGAAGCTGTTAGCTAGCAGCAAATATTTGCTTATCTTAAAAAGGATCCTGGATAGTAAATATCACCATCATCCTTTAATAGAAGACAAAAACTTACAAACTAAAGTTAAGATGACATGTGAGCATTCAGCAAGTTAGAATATGAACATTGGAATGGCTGCATCCAAAGCACCCGGCTCCAGCCTCTTAAACCTCATGTTATGCTTAGAGAGTCATCCATGTATCAACATTTATCTTTGATTCTCAGAAGAACCTTGAAATATTATCTCCATCTTTTCACTAACAAAGGCAATGAAGAGTCACTTGCCCAATGTCATACAGCCAGACATTGTCAGAGATAATATTCAAATCCATTTCTGACCTCAAAAACCCAATCCTTTTTTCTTTTTCACAACTACTTTGAGGGTAGGGCCAGGAATGGATCAGGTTGCTCCCCTCCAGAAAATGGAGCCACATCCCTGGAAATTCTTGGTGGTGGAAATTGCTTAGTGAATATAGTTAGATAGCAACCCTGTGCCTGTTCTGCTTGCTGCATGCCAACATTTACGAAGTGAAAGAACTTTAATGCCATTTAAAGCATATATAAAACCAGAGGGACAAAACTACTTAGTTTGCCACCAACCATATCCCTGTGACAAGATTAAAATGTATTATAGAGAGCATGACTGAGACATTGCTTATGGTGGGGACAGGGGTGATTAATGGTGATAATTACTGATTCAAGGTTGTCTGCTTTTGCTTTAAGCTTAAGCCAAGAACACCAAGGTAAGCATGTTCTGTTAAATAATTCAAACACTCTGAGCTTTTCCTATTGCCTTCTCTATTTGAAAGCAATGTCCCTGGCCACCCCTTAATCCCCATTAGTAATGCTAAACTGTGAGTCATATCCTCTGCAGAGAGAAAAAAAAAAGCTTTATTAAATCAGGCACCTTCCCTGCAGGGTCAGTACCTACCTATATGAGCCAGCTGGTAGGGTAAATTCTTAACTTTTTTCAAACCAGATGGGCTAATCCACAGGAGGCTAGGAAACACACATCCAAGGACTCAAGTTCCTATTGCTGTTCCCCCTTAATAAAGTAGAACAAGTGGAACTATCCACTTAGTTTGCTTAGTAGAAAAATATAAGTGTTCATCATTTAAAATTTTATATAGGAAGAATTTTCCTGAAGGAATTTGAAGCCAATTTCATTACTATTGTCGACACTGAGTGACTCATGAGTTGTTTTAAGATAAAAAATAACACATAATTTAAAAAAAAAGGAATAAAAATCCAAGCCCAAATGATCTCATAAGATAAAATGAATCTTGAGATGTAAACAATTTTTAAAAGAATAATATCATCCATAATATTACCCACATGCTTTTTCTTGGTTACTTTGTCTTCTCATGGCATAATTTGCATAGTTGGTCTTATTAAATTATCATATCATACTTCTGAAATAAAAAGGATATATCCTAGTTGGAGTAAATCCATAGGTCTCTCTCACCCTTGAGACAGATTTTGTTTTAAATTCTTATTTGTTCTGTTAGTCTATTCATCATGTATGAGTTTCAGCCTTGTCTTCATGATTTATACTAGAGTTTTGCAGGAGTGCACAGTCTAGTTTTGAAAATCCGTTCTATATGGCTCCAACAAAACCTTTCCCTAAAATTGCTGATATTTCCTTGTGTTCTCAGATCTTCCAGAATCAATATCAACTCCTGAGGTCTAAAATCACTGTGATTCCCAAATTTGACATTTATTCTGAGTTTATTTCCTTGTACGAAAATAGCTATATCTCATGGACTTTGGTTTGTTCTCATCCCTTAGATTTATTGTCATGGTTTTGGAAGGCTGTTCTCTTAATGAGTTCTCTCTGTCCCCTAAGCATGCTGATTTTCTTATCTCCTCAGTGTTGAGTGATTTCCTAGAATATACTGCCATCAAGTTCTTGTAATACCCAGAACTGGAACAAATTTGGATGGTATCGTTTATACCATCTAAAAAGCTCTTGAAACACATGCTAATTTTGCCAAAGCAAAACCACCATTCTGAGTCTATGTTCACATACCTGTGCACCTAAATTCACACACAGGAGCCTTTAAACATACCTAAGAAATCCCAATGACTTACCAAGTGTCGTGGTCTAGCTACAAGAATTAGAGCAATTTCTATTTGCTCTCAGAAATTAATTACAGCAATCTTCCATGAAGTAAATATCTTTGTATAAAATGGCATTTAAACTCCATGCAAGGTTTTGAAAATGTAGCTAACCAATCACCTGCTGAAAATTCTATTAGCAGAAAGCAAATAAGATGTTCTAAAATTAATGAATCCATCATCTGGAGTGAAATATATCAAAAACCCTCTGAGACACAGAGCAATTAATTGGGTCTTTTCAGAATTGAACTCATTGCTGCTGAATGCCTGAAGAATAATTGAAATGAAATAGTGTGCAGTCTGGTATCAAGAAGGATGAATTCAGGGAGAGAATTCAGTGTTCTCGTCCTGACCTATCCACTACCGTGGAATATGACCTAGACTAAGTCATTCACCTTTTTTGTTCCTAAATAAATCCATTGTAATGTGGAATAATTAACTCCTGCTCTAATATACAGGGTAGTTTTTGAAGATAACAGGATCTAATGAACATTATTGACACTATGGACAGTTGTCTACATTAAAGGAAGTGGAAACACATGGCATTTGGATAATTTATAGGAAGAAGAAGAGCAATATCAGTTCTTTTCAAGAAACAAGGAATTTATGATATTGTATTTTAAATAAGTAAAGAGAATCTGGTAGCTCCATTGAGCACATTCTTTTTTCTTAGCACTCATTAGATGAATGTAGCTTAGCAAATAACCATACTTAGCTATTGAACACAAGATTTCCCTGGTGTTTTCAATTCCTTCCCTGTATAAGAGAAATCTGATTTCCTGAGCTTTGGTCTTCTAAATGTCAGATGCATCCCACTGGTAAATTGAACACCTTCAAAAACATTTCCCCTGTCATGATGTAGTTTGCTGTGCAGCAAACTCTCCAATACCCTACTCTTTTTTTTATTTCCCAATCTCTTCCTTCCAGAAGCTGGCAGCAGTGATAAAGAATATAGCTTTGGTGTTTAGTGGTGCTTTTGGGCAATTCTGACCACATGTTCAATCTCTAGCTTTTCATTGCCTTATGTGAAAAATGAGGGTAAGTGTGGATGTCTTAAAATGATGCTCTATATATTAAGTATGATAATTTATGTAGAGCTTTGAGCACAATGCCTGGCACAAAATGAATGCCGAATAAATGGTAGTTATAATCTTCTTCTTTTTTCTTTTCTTTTCTTTTTTTTTTTTTTGTACCAGAGATTGATCCCAGGGGTATTTAACCACTGAACCACATCCCCAGTTCATTTTACTTTTTGAGACTGGGTCTCACCAAGTTGCTGAAGCTGGCTTTGAACTTGAAATCCTGCCTCTGCCTCCTGATCCACTGGGATTACAGGCCTGCACCACTGCACCTGGCTACATCTGAATACCTTTCAAAAAATAAATACAATTTTATTGCATTTAAACATAGAGTGTAGAGAAAATTGGACAGTCCTCAATGACTTGATTTCCCCAAGGAAACACTTTTAAAAAATTAAAGAACAGGTTAAAATGATTACAACTAATTAAAAACTACAGAAATGATTCAGATGAGTTACTTCTCCATGACCTCTGTCTGCAGATTATATTTCTGTCTTTCCACTGAAAATTATTGAGCATCTACTATGGCATTACCAGGCACTATTATATGTAACAATATCATTATCTGCCATTTACTATGTGATCATATGTGCTAGACACTTTGACTGATGATATCCATGCATCATTTTAGCCATGCATGAGATGGATCTGATTTGATAGCATAACTCCTTAACCAACTGTGCTTTATGCTGCTGATCCACTATTTGGGCTGGCGTGAGAACAAATGTACATGAGAATGGGGATCTGAGGGCTCAGGGAACATCATAGGTAATAATGAGAGCACCTCAACCTTAGCATCCATAATATCTTAGATAATTTCCAAGCTAGGAATATTATTGGGAATCCCAACCCCTGTTTCCCTCATCCAACATATCTTGGTTTCCTACTCTGGCTCAGTCACCTAATTCCAATTATCCCTTGAGTTCTGGAGCTGGTGTTTCTAACTATCTTCTCAGCAAGCATTGTGTACCTGAATTTGTCTTAGGAGTGGTCTGCCTTCTGGTGAGACATGCTGTTTTTCTTGGAACTCCTTCGTATTCTTAAATAAACCCTGGAGTTGAGATACTTTTTTTTTCCTGTCTACACCTTAGATTGCCATGTGTGTTTCCTTTATCATCCTTACCTAATCTTCATTTTGCTCCAGTCCTGTTGGTCTTCCCTTCAATTATAATGGAATCTTCTTGTCTATTATTCTCTAAGCAATGGAGATTAATAAACGTGAATCTTAAAGAAAACAGTAGGAAGGAAGAGTATAGAAAGGAAAGCCTTGGATGCTACCCACTGGTTTAAGCAGTATATTCTGTGAAATTCATTTTTTTCCCTCTCTGTTGTTTCCAACTTAGACCATGAAATGTGAGGACCAAGGGACACAGTTTCCTTTACTCTTGAGTTCTTAACTCTAGCTGGCTCACAAGATTAGATATGCCAAGACACCCTAGATTATCTGATGGGTTTTCTTCATGAACTTGATCCCTTTGTAAATTTTACCTTTTAGTAAATTTTGTCTAAAAGTAACCAGCAGAACACTTTCCTCCACAGACCACATTTCTGCATTGACCTGTAGTACCTATTCTGCTCCTTGATTAAGCTCAAGTATATGTACCAGTTGCCATGTTAAGTCCTTTATTCAAAATGCTCTTTGTTTTAAAGCCTCATAGGGAATGAGCTCAAACGCTTAGCAAATAATCACTCTTTGAATAAAGTTATTTAATCTAAAGTGCTCTGTGGCGATTCTTTAAAATTCTATTTATACAAATATACAAGGAGAACCCTAGGGTGCCTGTTTCCATTTCAGAAATAAGTTATTTCTAATAGCAAATATAAAATAATAAAGTGGATAGTCTCTGTAATAGCTTCTTTTCCAGGCTGGTTTTATAATGTTTCACTTTTTTGCAAAGCTTGGTCATAAATGATTTCTCTGGTTCCATAAGAAAAAAGTCTTCCCAAAGATAGAGATTTTAATAAACAAGCAGTGAGACTTTTTTTTTTTTGTTTATTTGTTTGTTTGTTGTTATTGTTTGTTTTGTTTTGTTTTAGGAAATTTTATAACCCACACTCATAGTATTCCAGCATTCCAGCCAACAATAAGAAAACTCTAGAATGTACCTTAAAGAGTTTTTGGTTAACATTTCACTCAAAAATTGAGAAACATAGATCAAAGGTGATAAATTTGGTTGCTCAAAATAACACATCTAATGAAGGAAACAAAATTCAAATTCTGCTTTTTATAACCCATAAAACATTATGAAGTTAAAAGCAGCTGCTATAATTATTAAAATTATTGTGAATGAATATGCTAATTTATTCAATAAACATTATTGAGGGTTTTATGCTCTGGGTGCTGAAAATATAAACTCATGTTTGGTCAACAGAGAATGGCAAAAATTACATTATGTGATTTCTTGACCCAGATCTAAGAGTATTTTCATCTTCTGCTTTGCCCTCTTGGAGCCTTGACCCACAAGGGGAGAAGTGCTGCTATCCTGATACACCCATGCTATAAGAAATACAAGTCGCTCGGAAAGACCTATATTGGAACAATAATTAATAAACAGTCCCAGCTGAGTTCTCAGTCAATAGTCAGCACCAATTACCACCCAAGTATACAGTCATCTTTAAGACCTAGTCCATTTGGTCTTTTGAATGACTCCAGCTCCCTTCATTTTCAACAACTACATGAGAGACCCCAAGGGAAACCACAAAGATAAACCCATTTGCCTCGCAGAAACATGAGAAATAATAAATCGTTGTTTAAGCCATAAATTTTGGAAACATTTGTGGTGCAGCAATAAGTAAACAGAGGAATAAAAAATAGAGAAATCACTGAGAAATTGAAGCCAGACAATGATAATCAATTTATATTCATTATTGAACTTTTTGAATAGATAATGACTTAGGATTGGACAGTAGAAAATAAACCCCCTGTTACCCTCCACATGTCCAAGTTTATGTGGAGCTTGAGGGCTGATGGATAGAATTGAATAAAGTTTCTTCTTCAGCATACAAATGGCATTACATATTTTTAGCAAAGTCTACTATGGAGGAAAAAGACCAAGCCCCTGACACCCGACTTGTGACCTGTGCCTGCTACGTATCAGGTTCCAAAAACAGTTCCAGCATATGTAACCAACAGGAATGATCATGTGCAATTTCGGAGGCCATGTTTTAAGTGGCATAGCTCTTACTTTGCTTGGGATACTCATGCTGGGAGAAAACAATTAGCATGTTCTCAGGACACTCCAGAGACTCGATGGAAATGTTCACATGGTAAAGAATTGAGGTCTTCAGACAACATCCAGCACAAATTTAGTAACCAAGAATAAGACATCTTGAAGCAGACATTCCCGTCCCAATCACACCTTCATGAATGACTGTAGCCTGGTCAAATTCTTAACAAACATTTTATCTAAACTTTAGCAATTATATTAGTTTGATTTCTGTGGATAAACTTCAATTAATTAATCTCAGCTATTTCTAGCATTCATCCATCAATTCAATTATTATTATTTTCTTCACTTTTATATATTTTGTATGTATGTAGAAGATAATATATGAAGCATGTACATGATTAAAGAATACTTTTTAAAATTCAAGTACATGTTACTCTATTTTTAAAATATGTACTCGATATATAATATTGGAAACTACTTTGTTCTCACTCAAATCATATCTTCCCTTCACCCAGAAGTAAAAATTCTGATTTTGAGTTTATCATTCCCCCTTCTCAATATAATTTCATAATTTTATTATACATAGATCCCTAAGTAATATATTGTCTGCTTGTTTTTGACTTTTTAACAATTATTATTACATGGTATATAATCTTCTATAATCCATCTCTTTTCCATCAATCTTGTATCTTAAAAGTTAATGCACACTGAAGCCTGTAACTGGTTCATTTTCACTAATGTAATGATTATTTAAACCCCAACATATTCAAGTAATTTCCTGTTAAAGTTCTTTTGCCTTTAGAAATAATTATGCCATGAACATTTGTGCACACTCACCTCTTTCTAATCATGTTAAGGCTGTATATTCCTCCAGTACAATGATTAGGTATCAGAGTGTAAGAAAATGACAGTTTTCCCAAGAAATTGTAGCTCCAATTCATATCTTTGATATAAAGCCTCAACAAAACTTTGGAAAGTCAAACTTTCTTACTTTCTTTTTTTTGCCACTATGGGATGTAAGAAATTATATTTCATTTTTATTTTAATTTTAATCTCATTGATTGGTAATGATGTTGATATTGATGTGTATATATGTATACACACACACACACACATATATATATTTTTAATTTAACATCCTCTTTAATGAAATGTATCCTCTTTTTTGTTTTTTCTTCCTAAATATATTATTCACTATCTTTTGATTTTAAGAATTATTAACATACTCTAGATAATTACTCCTTTGTCAGTTATGTTTATCCAAAGCATTTTCTTCATTTGTGTCTTACACATTTACTTTTTATTTTTTAAAGTTTTAATGTAGTCACATTTAGCAATTTTTTATTTTATAATTTGTGCCTTTTGTCTTAAAGAAATGTATCTAATCCAAAGTCAAAACATATTATTTTCTTTAATTTTAGAGCTTCAGTATTTTTATTTTGTTCTATTCCCATATATAAATGAACACACACACGTGTGTGTGTGTGTGTGTGTGTGTGTGTGTGTGTGTGTGCTTGGTTCTTGTTCTATTTTCAAGATGTAAAGAGGTAGGAATCCAAATTGCATTTTTGTTTCTATGCATAATAAATTAAACCAAACCATTTAGTCTGTCCTTTCTTTTTTATTTATTTATTCTAATTTATTATACATGACAGCAGAATGCATTTCAATTCATAGTTCACATATAGAGTGTAATTTTTCATTTCTCTGGTTGTACATAAAGTAGAGTCACACTATTCGTGTCTTCTTACATGTACTTAGGGTAATGATGTACATCTCATTCCATCATCTTTCTTACTTACTAATTAACTATCACCCTCCATATTTCCAGTTTCCAGATATCATGCTTCTGGGTCCTATATTTTTTAAAATTTTTTCTTTAATTTTTAGTGCACTAGAATTATAATTATACATAATAGTGGGGTTTATTTTGACATATTCATAAGTGCATATAACATGGCTTTTTCCATTTCAATTGCCCTTCCTATGCTAATCTTACTTCTATTTATTTATTTTTTAAATTAATGCACTGTGGTATGTTCATACATGCATCTTGTATAATTTGGTTAATTAAATAAATTTGCTATCCTTACACATGTACTTTGTAGTAAAAAGTTTTAAAAAAACAAAATTCTTTCAATAAAACAAAAATCTTGTTTTTCTTCAGAAGTTTTTGACTATTCTTGATAATTTGTTCTTCCTTATGAAGTTTTAACCTAGTTTAAATCAGCTCAATTTACAAAATCTAAGCTATGGAATCAACCTAGGTGCTCTTCAACAGATGACTGGATAAAGAAAAAGTGGTATATATGCATAATGAGATATTACTCAGCCATAGAAGAAGTGCATATAACTTTATGACATTTGCTGGTGAATGAAAAGATGTGGAGACTATTATGCTAAGTGAAATAAGCCAGTCCCCCCAAAAAAGGTTGATGTTCTTTCTGATAAGTGGATATTAACACACAACAAGTGAGGGGGTGTGGAGAGTAGAAATTCAGTGGATTAGACAAAGGGGAGTAAAGGTTTAAGGGAGAAGGAATAAGAAAGACAATGGAATGAATCTAACATAACTTTCCTATGTGCATATATGAATACATTGCAGTGAATCTCAACATTGTGTACATCTACAAGAATGGGATCCTAATTAGAATACTCCATGTTTAGATAAATATGTCAAAATAGACTCTACTGTCATGTCTAACTAAAAGAACAAATAAAAATAAGATAAAATAAATCTGATTGCTTATTAAGTGGTGCAGTGAAGCATTTAAATAATTATTATCAGGCAGTCTAACAGCAAAAAAAAAAAAAAAATCCTCTCCTTTTCAAAGCATACTTTCCATAGCATGGTATTAATGAATAGAACCAATGAAGAAATTTTTACAGTACTGATTTTTAAAAAATTTTTGTAGTTGCAGATGAACACAATACCTTTGTTTTATTTATTTATTATTTTATTATTTTATGTGGCGCTGAGGATCGAACCCAGTGCTTCACATATGCTAGGCAAGCGCTCTGCCACTGAGCCACAGCCACAGCCCTTCTAGTACTAATTTTTAAGAAAATCTTTCCAGCATTTTATCCTTGAGTTTCTTCAGAGTTCTTTGTCATATTAAAGCTATTCCTAGCTTTCTCTTTTTTGTTCAGCATCTTTTTTCTCTTTAAGATTTTGAATGTGAGAATAACATTATGATTCCTCATGACTAACTATCTTTACATTTCTAAGGTTAAATCTTCTTTCTCTTCATTTATTATAAATATTGGATAATTTAATTTGTTTAGTAATTTGTTTAGGAACTTTGCATCTATGTTCCTTAGCAAGATTGACCTTTAAATTTCCTTTCCTTGATTTTTCCTTCTTCCAAGCTCTTTTCCCAACATTTTATGACAAAAATTCAGACAAGCCCAAAGAGTATAATAAAATGAATTCAATGTACATGTTACCAAGCAATAACAGTGGCCACCTCACGGTTTCCTAGTCTATCTACGTTCCTCTTTCTTTGCCATTAGCACACAGCAGTATATTGAAGCAAACTCTGAGTAACATATTCCATTTGCTTGCATCGTATTATGTGTCCTGAATGATAAGGACACTTTAAAGTTATATAATCTTAATATAATTTTAACACCTAAGAATATAACCCCTTAAATTTATCAAATGCTTAATTTTACCCAATCATCTTATTATTTTCCATTTGGTTTGTTCAAACCAGAATCTAAATATATTGATTTAGCAGATATTTCTCCCATATGCTGAGTATTGCATTAATTCTTTAATCTATTTATTGGAACTCTAGAGTCATTTTTACTGTAGGGGTTTCCACCTTTTGAACTTGACACATTATATGTGTTGTAACATAAAATCTGTTTCCATCTTCTGTATTTCCTTGAAACAGGTAGCTAGATGTTAGTCAGGGATTCTTAAACGTTTTTCATATCGGGACATGTTTATACGTGTAAAATTTATTGAGGATCCTGAAAACTTATCACTCATCTGAGTCATTGATAGTACTAGATATTACAACAGGAATTTTAAAAAATATATTTACCAACTCCTTTTGATAACTTTTGAAGGCACTTCAACACAGTACACATATGTAAATAACCAGTTTATCTGTCAGCTTGTTTTTCATGTAAAGAAGACATTAGAGGAAACAATGAATAATACCTCATTGTAACAATGCTTTTCCTCAATACAATCACTGAACTTCAGTATGCAGATTCCCGTTTGGTTACACAGAATAGTAAAGATGTGTGTTCAAGGACTGAACTTCACTCATATTAACCATATCCATTGCTTCCTCAAGTTCAGGTATATGTTTAAGTGAAAGTTTCTTTTAATGACTCTACCTTCATTAAAACTGAAGCACCAGGACATTTAATAACCATTTCTTTGGCCCTGTCATTGAAAATGTCAACACAATAGAAACAATAAACAGCATTATATTCTAATAATGAAAATGAAGAGTTCAAAACCCTCTGAAAGAGTCTTGAAAATCCCTGAGCATATAATAAAAATCTGAGGATGCTACTCCAAGAACAAACTACCAGCTCACAATTACAGTGAACCAGGAACTGCTTCCCAGACCTACCACACAGAGGCAGCTGGAAGGAAAATCCATTCAGCTACTGTTCCTGAGAGCCTTGCTGGACAATTGACCTTCAAGATTAACTCCAGTTTCTAAGCCATTACTTCTTACCTGGGTTTAAATTCTTTCTTTGCCTTCAGTAACTTCGTGCTCACCAATACTTCCAATTGTTAACCCTAACCCACCAATTCATATTATTAACCTGTATTATATATTACTAGACAGGTATAAAGAAATGTGCATATATGTCCACAGGAACTACTTTTTGCTGGTTGATCTAAAAGGTACTGCTGATATTCATTTTTCTTTCAACATCCAAGGCCATAACATTTGCAACACTGTAAAACAGCATAATCTGTACCATAGGGTTGCATTCATTCTCTTGAGTTTCTCAGAATGGGATATCTGGGAGAGGGTGGGGAAAGTTCAAACTTCACCTGCCCTGGAGATAGAGCTGGCCTGCTAACGGGAAGCAGGTAACAGCTGTGCTGATTCCCAAGCTTTGCCAGGAAGATTCTCCTCCCCCTGATGGGAATCTCTTGAATCCATGCCATGAGCCCTGCCTGCACACACGTTTCGCCCCCTCCTTTCAATGCCCCTCCCTCAGATCCTCTTATAAAAGTCCAGCCCTCCCTGCCCAGACAAAGCATTCCAGTTTCCTGCAAGACAGGTAAGTGGGAGCTGAAAGGAGCTGAGGCTGAAAGAAACTGAGGCTGAGCCCTGCAGGGGTTTGACCTCACACATCACTAGAGGGTGGAGGGGGACTCAGTCCTCAGAGAACATAGGAGTTCAGAGACTAAGCAAAGGCTGGCCAGGGAGCTTTCAGGAAGACCAGAGAATACAGATTTCCCAGTTCATGCCAGGTCCATGGGAGGGCATGGATAGCACTCAGATCAACACATCTGTACAGGATTAGACCAAAGAAAGGCAAGAAGCAGTGGGGTCTCTGCATGTCTTCTGCCTGAGCACATTTCCTACAGTGAGCTGGTTGTCTCCTCACTCACAGACATGATGCTGACTCCCATGGCCCTGCCCAGCATGTCCTGGATGCTGCTTTCCTGCCTCATGCTCCTGTCTCAGGTGCAAGGTGAGATTTCTCTGCCTCTAGCCCAGGGATTTCTGTGAGCATTGAGATCCAGGAAGAGGAAGGCTCCTTTATGGGGGAAGGTGAGGTGTGCCCACACTCAGGGAAATTGCCTGCTGTCCCTCCATCACCCTCCCTTGCTTCAGTTAACAGTGGTGGGAGGCCAGAGTATGCATCCTCAATGGAATGAGGTGGCTCCCTGCTTTGTCCTAAATTTCTAGTTTATGTGAGTGGGTTAAGAGGGAAAGTGTGAAAGGGCCATAATGCAGTGTAAGGAACAATGAAAGATTGGAAAACCCAGTGTGGGAACTGTCAGCTCAGGCTGGGAGGAGTCGTGGACTACTGAGTAAGGGGAAAGGCTAAAATGAAAGGTGGTGCTGCCCAACATGGCTGGGCCATGTGAGAATGCAGATTCCTGAAAGCATGAGCAGAGCTGAGAGGTGGAGGGGATTGTGGTTTCCCTCCCAGAAGGAGACCTCATAGGCATTCCCTACCCCAATCTCCATTCTTCATTTGATCCCATCCCTCTCTGTATCTCCCTCTACCCAGGTGAAGACATCCAGAAGGAACAGGCCTCTCCACGCATCAGCTGTCCCAAAGGCTCCAAGGCCTATGCCTCCTACTGCTATGCCTTCTTTACCACACCAAAATCCTGGATAGATGCAGATGTGAGTGCTGGGTGGGTGACAGGGAAAAGGCCACATGTATCCCAGGGGCAAGGTCTCCAACTTCCACAGTTCCTGGCACGAGAATGAACACCCTTGCCAATGCTATTTATCCCACCAAACTCTTCCCTGCTTTTCTCTATCGAGATCTCAGGCTCCCTCTTATTTTCTTGCTTCCCAACCATGCAGTTGGCCTGCCAGAAGCGGTCTGAAGGACACCTTGCGTCTGTGCTCAGTGGGGCTGAAGCATCTTTTGTGTCCTCCTTGGTCAAGAGCAGTGTGAACAGCTACTCATATGTCTGGATTGGGCTCCATGATCCCACACTTGTGAGTTCAATACTCTTTTGGTTACATCTCAAGTGGCTATTGTCACCCAGGCCTTCTCTCTATGCCTGCCCAGGAGGAACCTGAGGGGACTTAGAGCTCAGATTCTGGGTGATATTTGGAGCAAAGGGAAATCCTTGAGGCCATGTTAAGAGCTAAGTTATGTGGGGTTCCCTAGTTAATCCAATGATGTTCATGTGCCCCTTGTCAGTTTTCATATTATGCTCTTATGAGGCTTTGGAAATTTTCAGGGAGTCTGAGCATACTATTCTAAGGGATCACTACCTGAAGGTTTGAGACATATTTTCTCTTTTAAGATTAGATATCATGTTTGAGTTTCAGAATCTAGTCACAAAAATGTCACCAATTGTGTTAAGCTATTTCCTCACTGATTTTGAGTGGTCCCAAAGTTCTTGGGATATTGTCGAGGATTTTCCTGTAGGAATGAGAAATTTGGGGGAAACATTCCTTAAGAGCCTTCTCTGTATCCTGTGGAGAAGGCCAAACTCCATGAAGCTGTGAGGGGAATCAGAAGGTCCAGCTAGGGGGTCATGCAAGCAGAGCTCTAATCTCTATCCTTCTATCCAACACACACATACCTACCTGGTTCCATCCTGTGCTCGGTAGGGCCAAGAACCCAATGGTGCTGGATGGGAGTGGAGCAGCACTGATGTGCTGAATTACGCAAACTGGGAGAGGAATCCGTCCACTGCTTCAGACCGTGGTTATTGTGGGGGCGTGTCACGAAGCTCAGGTAAGCATCAGAGAAGCCACTTCTGCCTAGTCTTTCCCTATCCTTTCTTCATCCCTGGGCCTGACCTTCAAGGAATCTTTCTGAGATAGGAAATCAAAAGTCAATTTGTCTTCTACCTGAGATGCTGCTTCATTGGGTCCACAAAAATCCACCTGTCTCAGGCATATTGCATCTTCTGTCTCTCCAGGATTTCTGAGGTGGAGAGACTACAACTGTAATATAGAGTTACCCTATGTCTGCAAGTTCAAGGGCTAGGGAAAGTGGGAAGTCATCCCGCTGGATTTGTGCATAGTTCCATCATGCACAAGAGTCCCAGGTGAAGATCCACCCAAGGAAGGATCCTGTGGACACCCTGACACCTGATCACCTCATCCTGACTCCCCTCTTCTGTCGTCCTCCCTCCCTCATTTTAAGCTGTTGTATATTTGTTGTGGTCTCTGGTTTCAGAGAGCAATAATAAAAATTTTAATTTAAAATTATAACTTTTATGTTCTACTCTTATAGTTTATGTTCTAAGTGTGGCAGTTAATGGAGAAAGATAATCATAGTGATTTTTTTTTTAGAAAGACTCTATTGTACCTTGTCTACCAGATAACTACTTTTGATCCAAATATAAAATATGTTGTAAGTAAAGGGATGGAGAAAGATATACTCTAAAAGAAAAATGGAGTAAGCCAATTAACTTTAGGCAAACAGATTCAGGAAAAGGAACATTATCAAAAATCAAGAGAATCCTAACAAAAGGGTAAAAAGGTTCAATTTCTTAAGGTTGCGTAATGATGTTTAACATGTAAAGCACTTAACTATGGAACTTCAAAAGTGTGAATCAATAATGTATAGAACCACAATGAACAATAGAAAAATACAGTATTATATAGAGACTTTTTGAATAATTATGGGGTCCTCCCTGATAAATGTACTTTAAATTGATAATACAAGTTAAAGATGTCTTTATTACATCTAACTTAACAAACATCAGTTGTTTACTCTCATGATCTTGTGGTTGACTGGAAGCTAGAACTCACTGCTGCTGCCCAGGATTGTGAGAGCAGTGTACAATATATCTAGCACTAGCGCAGATATAATGCAAAATAGAAGATAACGTTTCTAATGAATGAGCATTACTTGTGCACCATTACAATGTCAAAGACTTGAGTTGAACTATTGCACTGTGGGGACAATCTGTACTTAAAAACTTTAACATCTCTCTGTTTCGTCATTGATGGATCAGGCAGGTACAAAACTGATCTGAATAGCACTATCAATCAACTGAATCTAGTTGACATTTAGAGAGTACTCTGTCCAAAAGTATAATACACATTCTTCTCAAACTCAAATGGAACTTTCACCAATATAGGCCATATTCTGAGGCATGAAACATTGGAACAAATTTAAAAGAGAAAAAAAAGTCATATAAAGTATTTTGTCAAATCACAATAGAATTAATCTAAAAGTTAATGTATTAGGAGATCCCAAAATATTTAGAGGTTAAGCAACATACTTCTAAATTTCACAAAGAGAAATAAAATCAAAAGAACTTACAAAGTTCGAATATAATGAAAATAAAATACATTATTAACATTTATGGTATACTGTGAAAGCATCACTAGAGAGAAAGACAGAGCAATTGATGACTATATCAGAAAAAAATTAAAAGATCTAAAATCAGTAATCCAAGTTTACTCTTTAGGAAACTATGAAAAGAAAAGCAATGTTCGTGTAAAGCAAGCAGAAGGGACATAACAGCAGAGTGAAATCAAGGAAATTGAAAAAAGTAATTAAAAAAACTGATTAAGGGATTGAACTCAGGGGCACTTGACCATTGAACCACACTGCCAGCCCTATTTTGTTTTTTATTTAGAGACAGGGTCTCACTGAGTTGCTTAGCATCTTGCTTTTGCTGAGGCTGGTTTTGAACTCGGGGTCCTCCTGCCTCAGCCTCCTGAGTCACTGGGATTACAGGCATGTACCACCATGCCCAACAAAAACTGATTCTTTTAAACTATTGACGGAATTTATGAATCTCTAGTCAGGCTAACCAGGAAAAAAGAAGAGGATGCAAATTATTAATATCAGAAAGGAAAAAGAGATTTCAGTAGAATAAAAAAAAAAAAATCCTCAGGCTGGGGATGTGGCTTAAGCGGCAGCGCACTCGCCTGGCAGGTGTGCAGCCCGGGTTCGATCCTCAGCACCACATACAAACAAAGATGTTGTGTCCGCCGAAAACTAAAAAATAATAAATATTAAAAATTCACTCTCTCTCTCTCAAAAAAAAGAAAATCCTTTCCTGGAAGAGGTCCATGTCCTACTTCTCAAATTTTGTGAATATTCCATTATCTTATATGGTTAAACAGACTTTGCATGTGTGATTAAATTGAGAATTTTAAAATGGGGATCCTGGATAAATTAATGTAAGCACAGGCCCTTATGGTAAGGTGTGAGCACACTCTCTTCTCCTCCTAGATCAACACTATCCCACTGAACCACCAATAGTGTAATGCCTTCCAGTCAGTCAAGACCTCTGCTTCTCTTGGCACAGTTGATAAAAATGTCCCACTCCCAAGATATATATAACAACAACCTCCTCCTCCTCCTCCTCCTCCTCCTCCTCCTCCTCCTCCTCCTCCTCCTCCTCCTCCTCCTCCTCCTCCTCCTCCTCCTCTTCTTCTTCTTCTTCTTCTTCTTCTTCTTCTTCTTCTTCTTCTTCTTCTTTTTCTTCTTCTTCTTTTGTCACTAGAAGCTACTTTCTCACAATTCTTGGGGAACAAGACCGAAATGGCCCATTTTGTATAGCAGTCCCTGATGCCTACAATTTGTGTGAGACACTTTGTATTATATACAATATCTGAATTCTCCATAAGCTCCATTCACATAGTCTACACTCCCACTGGGGTGCTGACATCACAATGTTCCCTTGCCTGAGGTGGACATAAGCTTCTTTTAGGCTAGCTTAATTAATGGTATCTGGATATGACACTGACATGCATACTAACTCACCTAAGCCAAAGAAGATGTGTTGGACGAACAGGGCTTATTTCAATTCACTCAAGACTGAGGCACACAGCTGAATCTCATGAGGAACTAGAAAAAGAAAGAACAGTCAGCAAGGGACATTACTCTTTCTTTCCTTTGTATTGTCTCCTTCTTCTCAGGAACTGGTTTATACTTTCACTTTCAGCCACTAGATTTACTTGCCTTTGGGGAATACACACCATGATCCAACATAGCTAGTTATTTTTCCAGCTTTTCACTCCAGGAATTCAAAACCTACACTATATGCTTAGTGAACAAACTCTGTTTCAAAAGAATGTCCTACTAATCCAGCTACAGTTGGGTGTTCAGCTCAATTCAATCCACTGGGGCTGGAAATTTTAGTCACATGGTATTATTATAGATGCTATCTCTACCTCTTCAATAGGATCTGTGTGAAATCTGGTTCTTAAAGTAGGGGAACAAGAAGGACCCTCAAGAGATGTTTTCTGCAGAGAAAAAGACTTTTTTTCCTGCGTCTGCCTCTCATGCTGACCTTACCTTTTTTTTCTGTCCTAGATTTCCTTCTGTGGATACTGACATATTGTCCCAGGTATTCTATTTGCTCCTGGTGAATGTCCTCCACATTTCTAGGGGTTATCCGGCTGGAGGCTGTGCTTCTGTTCTTGTCTTATTTACCCATCCTGTGTCCATCTTTAGAATCATGTATTTAATCTGCTGTGATTTAGATTTCTGCCAGTTGTGGTCTGTGAGTCAATGAATTGGATACAACCTCTTCCCAACTTAGGTCAGCAGATCTGAGGATCCTGGGCCTCTGGTGGTTCCCTCTATCACTGACTTTCCTCTTCATTTGGAATACATGAGACAAACCACCTGATACCAGTCACAAGCCCCAGAAACATCTGGTTCGGTTAATTGAAACAAAGGATCCAATTCCCCAATATTTCTGAATGTAAGTTTATAATGCACCCTTTGAACTTTTAACAGCTCTTGCTTCTTTATCTTTCATATCCTACCATCCAACCACATTTGTCCATTCTTCCTAAGTAGTTTTTTTTTAATATTTTTTTTGTAGTTGTAGATGGACAGTGTGCCTTTATTTTATTTGTTTACTTTTATGTGGTGTTGAGGATCGAACCCAGGGTCTTACGCATGCTAGGCAAGCGCTCTGCCATTGAGCTACAGCCCCAGCCCCTCTTTCCAAGTAGTTTTTAAAGCATACCTCTAAGAAGCCACTGTCCATCAACTGCATAAATTTGTGTTATACTCTATCTTGCATTTGGATTTATTTGTTATTCCCTTCTCATAGCTCAAGAATCCCCTATAATTTCATTTCTTGGAATAATCTTTCTTTCTTTTTCTTTCTTCTTGTTTTTTTTTTTTTTAATTTTGTTTTTTAGTACTAGGGATTGAATTCACAGGCACTGAGCTATATCCCCAGCCCTTCTGATTTTTTTTGTTTTTGAGACACAGTCTAAGTTGCTAAGATTGACCTCAAACTTTCAATCCTCCTGTCTCAGCCTTCTGAGTAATTGGGGATAGAGGCATGTACCACTGTCCCAGACAGAATAATAATTTCTTCAACTACTCATAGGTTTGTTTACTTTGTTGCATGTGCATGTTTTGGAAATGGTCCTTCTATGGTTAAAATTGGGAAACACTAAGTTATGAAAAGTGCTTCCTTCTCACAAGACTTTACCAATTCATTATATGCAAATGTGTTATGAAAATAAAAGAAAGCCACAGGGCTTTGCAGATCATCAGGCATTTGGTCACAAGTGTGTGTGTGTGTGTGTGTGTGTGTGCATTTGTGGGTCCCTATCAGGGAAACGTACCTGCTCATAGAACACAAAGTTAATTACAGTTTTAATAGTAGTCTAAATCATTGTTTTTCAAACTGTGGGTTACAACTTACTTGTAGTGGAAATTGTTAATTTACTGGATAATAATTAACATAATTTTCTAAATAAAAATAAAAAACACCACAGTATACTCAACAAAGCTGGGAAAATACTGTTTTGTGTAAAAATTTTATTGTAATTACAAGTGTATATGCAAATGGTGTTAACATGAAACTATCTTTCATATTTTGAATAGCGGTCAAACTTTGGAACACACTGGTCTAAAAAGCGCAAGGCTTTTAGAGAAACAATAGTTAGATTTTAAAAACCACCACTAGAGGGAGGGTTGGACCTGCACAGAGTATAGTCCTGGGGAAAGGAGAACTTGAGCTGACGGCTTCCACAGAGGAACAGAGGAGATTCGAAAATAGATTTTAGGAAAATAAGGATATTTATTCTGCTCCTAAACCCTCTAAGATTAAATGTCTGCTATAGAACATCACATGAAACTGAAGAAACAAATCTTGCAAATGAAAATGCATAGTGTGTAAATAACAGAGGGGTCAGAACTCTGTAATTGATCTGTGGCTCCAGCTTTCTAGAGAGTCAGGAGTGTATGGAGCAGAAAGTGATTTGCAAGAATAAGTGAATCACCTAGAACTTACGACTCCTTATACTTACAGAAACTGAATTATGTGAATACCTAGAGAAACTCATGTCTTTGTTTCCCTCCTTTTGGCTACTCTGAGGGAAAACACTTCCTATGTACTGAGGGATGCTCCGTTGATGGGGTTCATGGTGAGAAGTAGTGCCACAGCTCTGTTATAAAGGCAAAGGTGGCAGATTTCTTCTACTCCTAGCTTTCCAGAGGCCAGGGTGCTGGGAATGATTGCAGCATGATCCTAGGATGCCCACCCAGGGAGTGGCACAAAGAATGTGCAAATAAGGGCCCAAGGATTTTAATTTACATCAATCTTCATGATCAAATTGCTCTAACTACATGATCTTGCCTGGAATTTTTATTGCCACACTTTTCTGGTTCTTTCTTATTTTCTAACCTGGTTCCCCAGCCTCCCAATGAATCTCCAATATTGTGAAGGGCCTTTAGATTTGCTTGCCAGGTCCATAGCATTATCAAGATATATGTGAGATGCAATAAGCTGCAAAATGTCAGGTAATTCTCTTCCCTTGCAGGTAGGATAAACTTAGTGACTTGCTTTTCCCAACAGTAAATGACAAAAGATAGGATGCCATGTTCATGATTAAATTATTACAAAAGACTGGGACTTCTCTTTTACCTCCACTCCTTTCTCCCTTGCTGACTCTTTCTTGTCCTCTTATAGTTACTGGCTCTGATGGAAAAAAAATTTATTGTGAACACAGGAAGAGAAATTTGGATAAGCTCATGGGCAAGGAGAAAAGGGAAGCATCCAATCAGAAAATAGGAACAGAGGATCTCATCAAGCAATCCATGAGGAAATGAATTCTTCTAATAACCATGTTGTGATTATAATCAAATATTTTTCCTGTCAAACCTTCAAATGAGACTACAACACATAACAACAGCTATTTACAGCCTCAACTAAAATTCTGACACTTAGAATTCAGCTAAACTATACCTGAATTTCTGATGAAAGAAACTACAAAATAGTGTTTATTCTTAAACCACTACATTTTGGGATAATTTGTTATACAGCAAAAGGAAACTACCATAGTATAGTAAAAGAACAAGCAAGAGTTTACCTTTGAGTAAACTGTTCTTTTTCTAGGAAATGCACCAAATTGGATGTGTTAACTATGCAAATAAAAGCAAATAGCCATTGTCAGACTTGAATTCAAATGTTTTAAATTGGAACTTAGTGCTCTGGTCATACAAACTGCTTTAGCAAATATTTGCCTCTGGACTTTGTTTTACTTTTTAACAGAGAAATATATATATGTGTGTAGTTTTGGCCATCCTATGCCTGTTCTTATTTCTTGACCATATATAAAGGTTCATGGCAGGGGGAGTAAGGAAGAAAGAGAGTTTTTGTCTGAGATATTTGTTCAAGAATGTTAAGCTAGAGCTGGAGATATAGTTCAGTGGGAGATGCTTGTACGTCATATGTGAGGTTCTCAATTCAATCCCCAGCACTGCAAAAAGAAAAAAAATAGTCAAAGACTAATCCTTACTTTAAGCTAGAAGTGAAAAAAAAAAAAAAAACACTAGCTAGGAGCTCACCAAATAAAGTCCAAATCAGGAAATGGATCATGGGTTCATTTAAGAAAGAAAAATGCTCAAATAAACCATGATCTGGTACATTATTCTCCAATGAGTTCTCCTTAGGAGGGGCATGAGGGGCATGACATCCATTGTCAACAGTCCTAGATTAGGGCTAAATGTACACACTGGAAATAAGTAGTCAGGAACAGATCCTAGGGGCAAAGATTTTTCTCCTTTTCAAGCCTTCTACTGTTTGACCTTAAATCTTGAGAAAGAAGGGCATGCTCTAGACCTTGCTCTTTTACATTCAAGGAACTCCTTAGAAATACAGAACTTCCAACCAAATGAATTATAATGTGCATTTTAACAATATGCCCTGTTGTTGTAAATGCAAATGAAAGTTTGAGATGCACTGCTCTAGAGTTCAAACATATTTCAGCAAGACGAACTGGCCTGACTCACAATCTGTGAACTGGAACTGGAGAAAGACAAACTCATTTGGTAGTTGAAAATTGATGCAACAGTCCAGCAGCAGAGACAAGGAGGCTTTGCTTCATCAACATGTCAACTCGGTACCATGCTTGATTCCTGCTGGTGGCATCCTTGGTCTGTTCTCTGTCTCTGTTTGGCTTCAGTGACCATATTTTTCTAGGTTTTTGCAGCCCATTCCATTGTGAGCCTATAGGTTCCACTGCATCTCTACCAGAATTTGCCATATCATGTCTCTGAATCTGGGCAAGTGTTGGATTATTTTGGTCTTTGAGCCTTACTCTGGCCCACTTCCCTACTGCATTCCCATAAAAGAGCTCATGGAATAATCTTGATCTTCCTTTCCTTTGTATCTCTCTAATACCTATTTGCAGGATAGCACTAGGTAGGGTGGTAGAAGGTGATGGGCGTGTACAGGAAGGACTGGGCATGGCATATGGTACTGAGATGATGATTATAAGCAAACTCACTCACAGAAGTCATAAGATTTCACTGAAGTACATAATAGCTCATCATTAAAACAACAAGAAGTGACAAAGCATATGCTTGTGACTTACAAAAACTGCTAATTAAACAAAATATGCACATGCCATCAGCTTACTAAATGTGGTGTGCCACCACTTAGATTCCTGGCACCCACAACACCCTTCTACCCCCATCTGCCGACATCATCTGAGCTCTGCAAAACTGCCAGCTCTCCCTTCAGTAAAGTGCAGGAAGGCTCACCAAGAAAGAGAAGTGGGAGATCTTTGCAGGAGATCCCAGACACTCTCTGGATCTTGGTACGAAGTGAGAATAGCTGGTGGCAGACTCCTGCCAGCTTCAAGCCCATAGCTACCGACACCATCAGTCTCCAAATAAACTGACCTTTGAGGGAGAAGAAGCAATAATTGGGAATGTTTCAAAGTGAGACTGGTTGTTTATTCTTCCTGAGATCCGAAAGCATCCACATTCAACTGCCAAGTTCCTAAGGTATTTGGAAACCTACAGATTCTCTCAGGTAGAAAACTAGTTCCTGTATGAAGCAAAAGCCATTGAGCACTTTGTTCTCGTATTTTGAGAATGTTTCCAGGGTTTTCAAGACATTCTTCTCTTTCCTTCACTCTGTCCCTCCCACTCTAAAACCCTTCAGTTTATACTTTTTTTTTTTTCTCGGAATTAAAAAAAAATGTCTCATAAGGAGTTCAGGCTCCAAAGGAATTGGAGAGTGGGTCAGGATTATCATCATGGAAAACCTTAAAATAATTCAAATAAATTTAGAGGACTCAGACAGAACACTGGGATGGAAAGGCTGTGCTCTAACCCATCCTGTAAGAAAACACCAATATTCTAAGATACTCTGTTTATAGGATGACCCTCTAGATTCCTCTCTCCAGATGACCTTCCAAACAACAGTTTTCAATCACTGTCAGGGAAGATAAGTCTGTGACATTGAAACAGTCCCTTCCAGACGGTCCCAGAATTCTACAGGAACATTGGTCCAGCTCCCCCTAAAACCCAAATTTTGCCTTTCAGGCCTAAATTGTATAAAATTGCAGAAGAGAAAACGCCCTGTAATATTGATTCATCCTTCCTTTGGGATTTTTGTGACTGCATTACCCTTCCTAAAGTAAGCCACTGGAGTAATTATTCACCGAGAATTGCCTTAAAGTCGTACCTATAGACAGGAAACAGCTGGCAATGAGTGCTGCCTCAACTGTAGTCCAATTTATTCTTGGAATGCATTACCTTAGGCTTTGATCCATAAATATATGAAAAGGGATCCTTTGGCTATTACTCCAAAAGAGATACTCCTCTTTCCCAAATAATAAGAGCCAACATTTATTAAATGTTGAACAAGTGCCAGTTTATGCAGTCTGTACATGCAATAACTTATTTAATCATCAAACCAAATTTATGAAGCAAGCATTATTACATTCCCAATTTTTCACATGATGGAGCACAAAAGACATCACAATTGAGTATCTTAGCAAAGATTACCCATACAGTGGTCTTGAATCTGACTTCAGATTATAGGATGAATGAAGGAAGGACTCAAAATCTCCTTCAGGCTTCTTTCTTCATTAAGCAGTCCTTAATAAATAGTTAAATTGTTTAGAAAGAGGGATCTATTTATAATGAGATATTTGTGATTATTTTTCTAAACACTGCAAATTTTAAACTCAGATAACAAACATTGCTTATTCTGATTAGTAAGTTCAGATGAGCTTTTAAAATTAATATGATGCTGCGGTTTAGATGTGGTGTCCCCAAAAGCTCATGTGTGAGACAACACAAGATGGTTTGGAGGAGAAATGATTGGATTATAGCCTTAACCTAAAGAAATGCTAAAGACTTTGCCCAGAGACAATAGAAAAGTTAGCTTGAGGGTACCTCAGGAGCTGGCAAGACCACATCCATCTCAGGCTCAAGGGAGTAAACGTGAAAATTCTCTTGAGACCAGTGGGAATCCTTCTTGCATACGGGGTCTAGGAAGCTTTTGAATGCTCAGACACTCAGAGGCTGCTGCAGCCAGGCTCCCTGGAGGCTTGTCCACTGCTCAAGATGGCGGCAGACTTTGACTTCAACCACATGGTGCTGATTCTGCAGGAATGCAGGATGCTGAAGTTAGGGGATCATGGAGGCTTCCACCAAGATTTCAAAGGAAGGCCTTGGAAGCCAGGTAAAATGCAGCAGGGTCAGAGTCTCCTGTGGGCATTTCCTGAGAAATCTAAATGTGGTGACTTGAGGAAGAAGCCAAAACTGCAGTGGAGACCCCCAAGATTAACAAATGCTAGTAACATAGAACATTGCCCTAGGAAAGCTGCAGGAATTGAGCAGAGACAAGCCAACAGAAAAGCCACTTGGGCTGCAACCAGCATGGCCGTGGGGGTGGAGTTACACAAGCCATTTGAAGAGAACATCAGGGAACATGTCCCCCGGAGGCTGGATGTGGAACTACAGGAATTGTTTGCTCATCTATATTTCAGTCTTGCTTTGGTCCTATACCTTCTTTCTATGCCCCTAATTTTGTGAATAAAAATGTTTACTCTGTACCATTATATATTGGATACTTATAAATTCCTTTTAATTTTATAGGAACTCACAATGTGAGATTGGCTTGAGTCTCAGAGAAGACTTTGCACTTGAACTTTGAGCAATTTCCAAACTGTTAAGACTATGGGACTCTTGGGAATAAAATAAATGTATTTTGAATTGTCAGAAGAGTGTGAGCTTTTGAAGGCCAAGGATGGAATGTTATGATTTACATATGGTGTTTGCAAAAGTTCATGTGTGAGGGCTGCCATGTAGTTCAGTAGCAAAGCATTCACAAAGCCCTGGGTTGGACCTCCAGTTCCAAAAAAGATTAAAAAAAAAGAGAACCCCACCAAAAAAAAAAGATTAAAAAAAAAGTTCATGTGTGAAATAATGCAAGAAGGTTTGGGTTATAGCCTTAACGTAATCAGTGAATCAATCCCTGATGGGATTAACTAGATGGTAACTGGAGACAGGTGGGGTGTGGCTGGAGGAAGTGATTCACTGGGGACTTGGCTATGGGGTACACATTTTGTGTCTGGAGAGTGGAGTCTTTCTTTGCTTTCTGATCATCATGTGGGCTGCTTCCCTCAGCCACACTCTTCTGCCATGATGTCCTGCCTCACCTTGAGCCCCAAGGACTGAAGCCAACCTCTTAGGGACTGAAACCATGAGCCCCTAAATAAACTTTTCCTCATCTACAATTGTGCTGGTCAGGTCTTTCAGTCATGGCAGCAAAACAGCTGACTAAAACATATGATTTTTTATTCACTTATTAAGATGGTTATATTTTCTTAAAACCTTGTAACCAGAGAAAGATGTCTTTTTTCCCCATAAACAAGAGATCAAGTTGTAATTTTTAGAGCTACCAAAGTATGCAGTGAGTTGTCCAGGAACCATGACAGCTGTGTCTTCCAAAATGAACAATTTCCTTAACAAATTAAAAGAAAAATATTTAGTTTTGTAATTTTTTTATAAGTATGAGAGATTTTGCTTTATTTTAAGACTTCAAGAATGCAATGAATTTTCAGATACAAAAGATCTACTAGCTTAAAATATGCATTGTAGCTAGCACAACATAAAAGAGATTTAAGACAAATAATAATTGACATCATTCTCTCATAAAAAATCTTTATTGCCCCAATATCAGCATAAACATTAGAATAGGTATCGTTATTGCTTACCTATATGACTGGCCAAATTCCACATACATGGTAATACAATTAGGGATTTTTACTGGCAGCAGTTTGGATTGCAAACTGATATCTTTTTCAGGAAAGTCATTTTTCTCACCTCTCAATATTTAATCTCATTGTCCCCAGAATGTTCAAAGTCCTATCCTCTGACCTAGTTTTACAGTGTTCCCAGAAGTTCATCTAAGGACTTCCCTTTCTATGCCTTCTGGAGGACTTATGAGAGATGTAAAACAGGCTCCTGTACATCTAGTGTTAGTTGTCCTCAGGTTGGACAATTTCTTGATAATCCTCCAATAAGGCTTACGAAGTTTCAAATATAAAGCTGATGTTTGGTCATACTGGCCATCTTCCACTAGCTATTCCCTGCTTTCAAGCCTGGTAATGGAGATTTGGGACTTAATGCAGAAAATTCATCTCCCTCTTGTTTTAATCCATGACAAGCAAGTGAAAAATAGCCTGTCTTCAAAAATTACATTGGAGAGAAAAGGAGCTGAAGAACTACCAGTTGAATGAAGGTCTTTCTGCTTGTGCTTGTGCTATATGGATGTAAGGACACCTACTTATAACTTAGCCTTTCTGTTTCAAAGGCAAGCTCTAGTTGACTTAATACATTTATCTCATGCTCTGTGTTCTAGGCACTATTCCAAGTTCCTTACAAATAAGAGCCCATTTAATCCTCATGACAACCTGATAATATAGGTGCTATTGGAACCATATTTAACAAATGAGGAAACAGAAGAACAGAAAAGGACTAAGTAATTTATTCAAGATCAAATAGCTAAACAGTTATGCTTCAATGTCATTTGATTATCAAAACAAACAAACAAACAAACAACACGTAGCTGACTTTCTTTTACTTAGTTATCTCTGTATCCAACCCATTCAGTTCTCTGAGGCTTGGCTGATTTCAGTAAATAATGTCCCATTAGTCCCAGCCATGGTCACAGATCCCACAAGAAGAGTATAAAAGTCAATAAGCACTTAATCTTTAGCCTGCATTTTTTGTCTGCAAACACAAATATGCATGTATGTATCAGGAGAAGAAGGAATTTTTCTTTTTCATCTTAGCATGGATATGAGCAAGGCTATGGTCACAAATACATGGAGTCAGATTACTTCAAATTATAATGGAGTCTTGGGAGGAGAAACACAAGGATAGGAACCCCACATTTCCTGTCCTATATCTCAGCACATGTCCATGGGAATTAAGTATGCAAAAACATTCAGAAAAGTTCAAGCTATTCCAGAAAACAGTCCAAGATCTCTCCCTCCTCTAAATCTCTCTTCCTTGAACAATCAGAAACACGTAGTCTCTAGTCACTAGTTATTTAATTTATTTAGAGTTTAGAGTCTCCAGAAGAGTTATAATTCCTCAACTCCAGAAACAGAACTATTTTCATCTAGGTTCCATATTCTGCAAGAAAAGACTTCCTTGCATTTGAATTCCAAGAGGAGGGCACAGGTAGAAGTCCAGAGGTCCTATAAAGGCATTTGACACAAACAAATCCTGGCATCAGGAGTAACCTTTTCCTGATACACCCTGGGTGTGGTCACAGATGAGGTCTCCTTCTCACAAATTAGTAGGCAAATTGTACAAGTCAAAGACAGGTTTGCCCTTCCCCAGCAACCAGGTGTTCAGTTCCTATTACCCTGGCCAACACAAACATGAACAGAGACCCTCCAGAAATCACCATGAATTATGAGAGAGGGAAGGGAGCAGGAGGTCGGGCCAAGACTGTGTGATCCTGAGGCAGGACAATCTGAGGGACCCAGGGATAGGAGAGGCAGCAGGACAAAATGCAGAGCATCTCTGCTTGAGGCAGTGGGAAAAGGGAGAAGCAGACCTGCCTGGTCTCCAACATCCTTCTTCATGGAAGCCTCTTATCCCAGCCACGTATAACTCAGAGAAGAGACTGTGGAAGAGAAACTCCTATGGAGAAAACTGAAGAGACGGGGACTCTCACACCTCAGCATTCCCAAATTAATAATTATTCATTTCATGCCACTTCAGAATTATTGTCAGATACACTAAGGAGTAAGATAAAGAGGAGAAGGAAGATGAGGGTAACTCCTCTGGCTTAGTGAACTCTTTTGAAAGTTCTAACTTTCTGCTAAATATTTGATATTGACAATTAAAGCTTAAACTATAATTTCCAATGTACTTGCACAATACTTTTAATTGCACTATTTTCTAGGCTACATTATTAGTTATAACAAACACTTTAGTTGTAATTTTGATGTCCTGAAAAATATTTCCAATGTGTTAAATAACGTTAATTCTGTTTTGGTCTCCCAACTTAGAGTGTACATACTGTATGCAAGAAAATTTAGACACAGAAAAAAGAAATGGCTCTCCCAAGTTACACAGGAGGCACAATAAATGTTCCATTTAGAATTTTGGGTCCAGTGAATCAGACACCAGGGCCTGAGTTATTTACTTGACTACTGGATCACCACCCTGAAAAACCTCTTACTTTATAGCACATCTGGAAAGAATAGACTTTTATAGTTAGATGGAATCACATATTGCTCAACACTCCCTCTCATCAGGACACAGATATTCAGAAACTTAACCAACTTAACTACTATCCAGTAGTTGAAGAAAAAAAATCTAAAACCTAATTTGCTGTCCTACCTGATATCCCTTCCACCAATTTGGTCTCTTCTTTGCTCAATAGACTCCAACATCTTTCTTGCTATGTGATGATGATGATGATGATGATGATGATGATGATGATGATTGGTTTGGGTTTTGGTTTTTAGTTTTTTTTGATGTTGAAGGTCAAACCCAGGGCCTCACACATGCCAAATAAATGACCTTCCACTGAGCTATACCTCTATGCTGTGGTTATTTTGTGAAATCTCTCTATCCATAACACTTTATGCGTATGCAATCTGTAGTCACTGCCATGTTCTGATCTACAGTCTCACAGATTTGTAGCTGCCATCCCACTTTCTCCATTTTTCATACTTCAGAGCCAAGCAAGGGCAAACTAAGTCTTATAAAAAGATTGTCACTACTTTCTAGTTTTGGGGCTAGTTAACTATTCATCTCACGTTGCTGATGAAGTTTGATTTCTTCCTTTGAGATTTCTAAGGAGGAATCACTCTGTCTGCTCTCTTCTGTATTCCTATGGGCTAGAAGATCAGGCCGGGCTCTAGGAAGGATAATTCAAAGCCTGAAAATCCCAGGTTTTTATGAATGAGATATGTGTATATGAGATGTATATGATGTCTTGGGCTTACAAAAGTTTTCTTTTAAAGAAAACATGAGCTGTGTAGCCTTTCTTGCATTCCACTTGTCAAATACCTGAATAGCTGGAGTACTAGCAGCTACCTTGGAACATTAAAGAAATGTGTAGGAAATTAAATACATGCAAAAATATTGCATTGTTGCCTTAGCCCAGTTTCTTTTGCTATAACAAAACATTCAAGCCTGAGTATTTTAAAAAATAAAGGGATTTGTTTAGTCACATTTTTGGAAGTCTAAGAGCATAGTAAAAACATCATCTCTGATCTGATGAGGGCCTTTGCTTATATAACAACATGGTGAATGACATCATAGCAGGAACAGGAAGGAAGAGGGACTTAGGAGCCATGCCTGCTCATTTTACAGTAACTAACTTTCAAAGAAACTACTAGAGTCCTGTGAGAACTACATTAATCTCAAATCATGTCCAAATCATAGCAATTAGAAAAATAAAAAGGTCCAGGGCAGCAGACATTTGTGAAATCCTCATAACAGACTTGTGTTTCTTTAACATGAGGGAGAGTGATTTCAGAATTATTTAGGCATCTTTTAATTTTAGTTAGGAATATGGTATATATATATATATATATATATATATATATATATATATATATATAGATAGATATAGATATAGATATAGATATTCCTAACTGAAACACATGGAACTTAATTAAAAGTATTCTTTCTGAATGGCTCTATTTGATATGACAGGCCATTAGAGGGATTTCTTTAAGTTCTGAGAAGTCAAAAAATTGCCTTTCTTATCAAGAGCTTCTGGACAGAAGAGTTTTTTTTTAAGCTATTAAGAAAAAACTATAAATAACTTTTATCTTTGTTGTTGTTTGTTTTGTTTTGTTTTTGGTACCAGGGACTGAACTCAGGGGCACTTGACCACTGAGCCACTTCCTCCACCCTATTTTATTTAGAGACAAGGTCTCACTTAGTTGCTTTTCAGGTCACTTTTTGCTGAGGCTAGTTTTGAACTCGTGATCCTCCTGACTCAGCCTCCTGAGCTGTTGGAATTACAGGCATATGACACCATGCCAGGCAATAACTTTTATCTTAATCCCTTTTGAAACTTAAGAGAGATTAGACAAATTCTTAGAAAAGTCTGCCAAAGACACTAAAAAAAATAGAAAACAAATTTATAGTTTCCAAATAAATTGAAATAGCAGTATAAAATTTTACTAAAATTAAATCAAATTAAATAATCATCATGTTTATATTATTTTAGGGATGTGAAACCTGAAGGAATTAAAAATTAACAAGCCTTCAGGGAGTGAATAATTCTAATTTTACACAAACTATCAGTAGAGCCTAAAAAAAGAAGAAATTTCCCCAATACATTTTATGAATATATTATAAATTTGATATCAGAACCATACAAGAAACTAAAAGTCTACATCAATTACAAATTTAGATGTGAGTGTCCCAAATAATAACTTAATAAATCAAAATAGGCCTATGAAACCATGTGCCAAGGAGGCTCTAAATGGTCAAAATAAAATCATATTCCTTTTTCAACATAATCTCAGAAGTAACATCCATCACTTTTGCCATGTTCTCTTCGACAGAATCTAGTCACTAGGCCCAGCCTACCCAAAGAGAAGAGAATTAGATGACAGCTTGAATGCCAGTGATGGGGATTATGGTGTGATGCTTTATGTTTGACAATTTTGGGAGGAACTGTCAAGCTGTTTTCCTAATGAATTACACTTCTTTCTACTTTATGTGAGCCTCATAAGAGGATTCCAATTTCATCAGTGTTCATTATCTGTTTTTCTGATTGTAGCCTTACAGGTGAGTATGTAATCGTTTCTTAGTATGGTTTTGGTTTGCATTTCCCTGGTGTCTAATAATGTTTAGCAGTTTTTCATGTTAGATTGGCCATTTATATATCTTCTTTGGGGAAATGTACATTTAGAACCTGTGCTTATTTGCTTCTTGGGTACCTGTTAGTATTGAGGTGTATATGTGTGTGTGTGTATATATATATATGTGAGATCTATCTTTAGTATAAGATAATTATAAATTAAGTATCAGATAAATTATTTTAAAAAAATTTCTACCATTCTGTGAATTAACTTTATTTTTATTATTGTCACCTCAAGCACATTTTTTTAATTTTGAGGAAATCTTATATAAATTTTTTCTTTCATCATTTGTGTTTTTGATGACATAATTAAGAAAGTGTTGTCCCATCTAAGGTCACAGAGAGTTACTTTTATGTTTTCTTCCAAGTATTTGATAAATTTAACTTTTTTTTTAAAGAGTTTTTTTAATATTTATTTTTAGTTTTCGGTGGACACAACATCTTTATTTTTATGTGGTGCTGAGGATCAAACCCAGCACCCCATGCATGCCAGGCAAGTGCGCTACCACTTGAGCCACATCCCCAGCCCTAATTTTAACCTCTAAATTGATTTATATGAAGATTTTTTTATTAATTTATATGCACAGTATAAGAATTTACCAAATTTATTCTTTAGCATATAGCTATATGGTTTCCCAGCAGTTTGTTGAAGAATATTACTCTTCATTGAATTTCCATGTTTATCAAAAATTAAATTACCAATGAAAAAATTAAATTACAAATGATTTCTGAAATCTAAATTGTATGAAATCTAAATTGTATCAGTATTATTTGTGTTTATCATGCTTTTTCTCCACAATCTTCATTTCAGTGGACTTGTAGGAAGTTTTAAAATCTGTAAGGCAATGTCCCCCAATATTATGCTTCTTCGAGATTGTTTTGGCTATTCGGGTTGAGTATTAGTTTAGCTATTCTAAACTTTCATATGAATATTAATGTAAACTTGTCAATTTCTGCAAAGGGGCAGCTAGAACTTTGAAGAGGACTGATTCATTTATAGATCAATTTAGGGAGTGCTTCTACCTTTATATCAGGTCTTCTGATCCATGAGATGGAAAACTTTCCATTTATTTAGAAATTCTCTAATTTCATATAATAGTGCTTTGTATTTTTTGGTATACAAGATTTGCCCTTATTTTAAAAAATTAATTTCTAAAAATTTATTCTTTCTGATGTTATTATAATGAAGTAGTTTGCCAGATGCCCTTTAAATAAGTTTTCATTTCTAGCATATTGTTCATCCTACAGAATATTGCTTGCTTTCTTGAGAATATGTATTTAGCTGATGTTGGGAAAGGATTTTAATGATGAATTTGCTGTCTAGTTAACTTAGAATGGTATTTTCAAATGTTTTGCTTCTGTGTTTTCTATGTGTTCTATTATTGATTGCAGTATATTGAAATTTCCAATTACTATTATTGAATCATCTATTTTCAATTCATTTCAGATCAGTCTCATTGTATTTTGGGACTCTATTATTGAGGTATGTTTAATTTTAAATATATAAAATTATTGTATCTTTCTGAAGTATTAAACATAATTCATAATAAAGTGCTCTTTCTCCAGCAACCTTTGTTTTGATTCTAATATACCAAATACTAATAAAGACACATCAGTGTTCTCATGATTGCTGTTTACATGATTTGTATTTTTCTTTCTTTCAAACTATTTGTTTCTTTGCGTATAAGTCATGTCTCCTGTGGAGATATATATATATATATATATGTTGGATCTCATTTCTATTGGTTTTATAATTCCAGATTGACAATCCATGCCCTTTTATGAGACTTTTAAAAATAAAATCACACTTAATGGTATCATTGATAAAGTTTGTGTTTGGAGCTGAGTTGTGCCCCAACAAATTTTAAAAAACTTAACCCTCAGTACCTTCAGAATTTGACTATTTGGATATAGGATTTTTAAAGACGTAATTAATTATCCTGTATATTTTATTTACTTCATTATAAATAAGGCCAGAGCCAGTTCATTAACCAACATTTACACTATTTGGGTGGAGTTCTAAAAGTGTCGAGGCACTAGCATGAGCATACTCTAGTGTCTTATAGTCATCTCCATCACAACCACCCAAGCATTGGCAGTGGACATAGTCAATGCAGAAGACAGCACAATGGGAAGAAACATTTTTATTGTTGCAGGGAGATTCACAGACTGGGGTAGGGAAAGGTACTGAAGGTGAGGGGAACAAATTCAGCAGGGAACAGAGGGTATTGTTTGGATGGGTCTTGTTTAATTTTTGACTTTATGGTAATTTCAGGAACTTTAGCTGTTAAATTTGCAAACAAAGGACATGTGAGCCTCACAATTGGTATCCTTCCATAGCTTGAATCCTGTAAAACCAATGAGAAGTGTTCACCTGGGAGAAATCAGAAAAAGTGTAACCCACCCAACTCCTTTCCTGACTCTAGGACTCAGGAGAAGGAACCAAGGGGAAGGATGATTCCATTTCCTGGAATGAGGAGCTCTGCTTCCTTTATCCCCACAATCCCAGGTCTTTTCCCAGAGCTAAGCACAGCAGAAGAGGACGACAACCAATGTGTGGATTCTCTGCCTCTCACCTGATTTTGCAGTCACGCTTACACAGTAGCCACGGTTAGCAATGTTTGGGGATCCAGGGGCCCAGGCTTTGTAGGTATACAGGGACCCACTGCTCCAGTGCCAAAGGTGGGTCTAGTGGGAAAAGACCAGATAATTCAGAAGTTAACTCAGAAAGAGATAGAAAATACCTACCATGTGTGGACTCTCAGAAATGGGCTAAGATATATGACAAAATAAAACTCATCCTCCTCCCTCAATATCAAATCCTTTCCTCTGCTCTAGCTCTAAGCTTTTCCTTTCTTGGAATGTCCAACTTCTCCCCTTGCCTCTACAAATAACAAGTGTTCTGAATTTCATAGAGCTCCATACAAGTTACAGAAAGTGGTTCCTGATATTTCCTTCCTACAACTCTCATAATTTGGGATAAATTCGCCATTGCTATCTTGTTTAGTGTAACACCAGATTCCCCAAATGCCAGTCATAGATTCTCTTCTATTAGTCTTTTTATCCATATAGTCTGAAAGGGCTCTGTTCTAAAACAAATAATAAAGTAGGTAAGAGAATGACAAAATCCATGAATGCCTGGCACACCCAGGAAATCGAGTCTCAGCTCTTTCCAATGGTCTCCAACACTCCTCATGCATTATAGGAGCCTGACAGAGGTTGGTTTTATAAGGAAATTATACAAGCTGGTTCTTGAGGTCCGACTTAGTTCTGCCCATTCCCTCTCAAACATGATCATTAGGAGAAAAAAAAAATCAGTTGCAGACTGACCTTTTTGGGGTCATGGAGGCCAATCCACACACTGGAGTCTGTAGTACCACTCTCCTTAATCATTGAGGCCACGAAGTTGCCCTCGGACTGGGTGAGCACAGATACCAGGTGGCCTGCATGTGTGTTCTGACAGAAGAGCTGCAGGGGATAGAGGGGAGAGAAAATAGAGTACTCAATGGAAGAGCAAGATTTGAGCAGTATACTGGGTCCTCCTCCCAAGGGATGTGGCAGAAAAAGGACAATACAGAAAGGGTTCCTGATGATGCTGTCACTGACCACCCGCAGCCCTGTACTGGGAAGGTACAAGATGGTAGGACAATGCAGAAGGGAATATTTCACATGAGTTATCAGGTGAGTAAGTGATCAGTCTTATATCTCACTGAAGCCACCAAGAGCACCAGAAAACAGCAACTGCCTCTATATTGTGCATCCCCCTCCTACTTTCTCTCCTCACATACATCTGCTTCAATCCAGGTCAAACGGTCTTCATAAAAGTAGTAGCAGTGGGAGCCATATGAATGGGTGCCTTCCGGGCAGCTGATATGGTGAATGGGGTGGTGTGCCTCATAATCCTGACCTGGAAAAGGGGCAATTAAAGGAGATTAACAAAGGCAGGGAAAAGACTGGAAAGGTGAGGGTCGGAGCTTTTGATGTTCCTTTATAAGAATATGAACATACAGTGCTGCTGGCACAGAGTAGTTGCCTACTTCTCTCCTCTTGCATCCTAGCTCCTTCTTTATCAGGCTTAATTTCCTTAAGACAAGACCTCTCAAGGAACTGGCTGATGATTTTCCCCCTTCTTTTCTGGGGCTCTGGCTTTTACTTATCAAGCCTCTCGGCTTTCCTTACACAAGTCTCCTGTCTGTTCTTGATCATGTTAATGACCCCTTTTTTGCACATAGACCTCCCTGGCCCTGCCAATCAGATGAACTAATTTTCCAGCTACGGTGGTCATGCAAAAGGTAATTCTAAATTCTTTCTCAAACTCCCTAACAAGGTAAGAGTGCCTGAATGGGGTTAAAGCAGCAATAATGATCACTGATAAATAACCTCTTATGTTGACTCCATCTTTTCCAGGTAGTGGGTGACTGGGGAGCTGGGAGAGACGTAAGGTCCCTGGTTGTAGTGGACATGGGCGTGAAAGCTTACCTTGGCTCAGAGACAGGAACATCAGGCATGTGATCAGCATCAAGCATGAGCTGGTCTGAGCCATATTGAGAAGCAGAGAGTCTCCTACTTAAGGAGCAAATCTACAATCTCTATTAAAGAAAACAGGAAAGAGGGTTCTAGAGGTGGAGATCCAAAGCACCTATTATCTTTTTCAAACACCCCCCCCCCGAATTCCTGAAAGCAAGAAGACCCCCCTCCCCCGAGATACCCATACCTTCAAATACTTTAAGAGTTTATGCATTATACAGACCAAGTAACTGAAAAGACAGCTCTGACTGTGGCTAAGGCTGATTCAGTACTTCTAGAAGTTTAGGTTTTTGTACAAAAAAAACCACCCTGTTATCTTCCCCAAGATGTTAAGTGGAGCAGGCTATTTTAGAAGACCTCATTTACCTGTTGGCTGCGTCTGAAGTGTGCGATCAGGCCAGTCAATGATAGGTCCTTTAGAGCAGGATCTGAGGAAAGAGCCGCATTATGAGCAAAGAAAGGGACAAGGAGTGTCACAGGGCCTACATAGGACCATGTCACACGTCCTGGCATCATGAGTACCCTCCTTTCTGGTATACTCTGGGAATGGTTACAGATGAGGTCCCCCTTCCCATTAAAGAGGTTGGCAAATGTTCAAATCAGAGGCAGGCTTTCTCCTTCCCTAGAAGCAACCAGATGCACAGTTCCCACGGTCCTGGAAATTACAAGGACTAATGAGATGAGGAGGGCAGCAGGAAGAGGGAACAAGAGTATGTGAGCCTGGACAGGCCAATCTGCAGGAGCCAGACATAGGGGAGGCAGTAGGACAAGAGCATTCTTGATGAGGAAATGGGGAAAGTAGTTTAAAAATCAGGTACGCGTTTGACTTGTCCAGCATCATACTGTGAAAGAAAAGATGATGAAACAACTCTTTTCTAGTTTTTTTTTTTCCTCTCCTTTTTTCCTTGTCTTTTTAACATTGTGCTCTTCTCGCTCATCTCTGAATATCTCCCACTTGCAGATTCCTGCTCAGGCCCTGTTTGTCAGTCCTTCTGCAATCTCAGTTTCCTGACAAGCCTTCTGCTTGTATAGCCCTGTTATCTTCCTGCACTCTCAAAACCATGCAATCAGTTGAACATTGACATCTCACAAGCAGCTAGAAAACTCATGCTGTTCTTCTGTTAAGTACACTTTAAGATCAATCAAAGTCTTTTTTTACCTGCACCAGGTCATCAAAGTACTTTCATAGAATCTCCCTAATTAGACCTGCCCTCAGATTCTGACATCTGCTAAAATTTCCTATTGGTTATTTTAAACTTTGATATTTTTACTATTTTTATAAGAAAGCAAGTTCAGACCTGGGAACTCTTCTCCACAAAGTTTTCCTTAAGCATGGACTGAGATAGGCTTCAGATATACCAGAAGATGGCTTAAAATTTATTAAGATTTTAGCATTATCTTGTCCTTGGGTCCTTAGAGAGGGTAATTATGACTCACAGAAGGTCCAGGCTATGCCTCATATGCTTCTTCCCCTGGAAAGCTAGTGAATTAGTTTAACTTTGCTGTGTTTCAAGTTTTCACTCTCATGCAGGTTATTGACTAAACTCAGTTTCATACAGTGACAACATTGAGGTTCCCATTTCCTCACTGGCTGTTGGCCTTTTGGCAAAAGGCCATCTCCATTCTTCTGAACCATCAATGGGACCATGAATCACTTTGCTACTTTTAAATTTTATGACTTCCCTTTGTGCCACCAGTCAAAGAAAATTCTCAGATTTTAAAGGGTTCATGTAATTAGATGGCTCCACCATAAAAATATCCTCAAAATCTCCATTTTTATTGAGACCAAATCAACTGATTAGTGACTTCAATTGCATCTTCAAGAATTCCTTTGTCAAAGAGTCTAAAGGACTTGAGACCTGAAAATTTTCTTCTGTGGCATTGCATGTCCTTGTCCCTTCAACTAATTCTCTTCTTCATCCAACCATCAGTTTCAAGGTCTTGGAACTTATGACCCCTTCTTTTGATATCTTTTGAGTAAATTCAGATTTTTCAAGTTACTCCTGCTAATCCTTATTCTTAACAGAAGCTGGATGAAAACCTACATTTTCATGCTAAAGAGCTATGAAAAATTCTACTCTTCTAGTCTAAGAATTGTTCTTAGGAAGATTCTCATACCAAGCATTTTCACATAAAGTCTTATGTTGCTGCAGTATTTCTTGATTTTCTTTCAGTTTCTAGTGCACTGAATTGGACATGACTGGATTTTATGTTGCTTAGCTCGACTTACATCCATGAGACAAATGATAACTCCCCATCTCCGACTCTCAGAGACTGGCTAGCTGAGTAAGGCCTCTCTTGAGAAGCCTCTACCCTTCTCAGTATGGAATAATTATCTAAGCCTTGACTGCCCTTCTCTCTCTGTGGTATATACCTCTTGATTTGATTTGTTTCATTATTCAGGGTTTGGAAGGACAGGTAGAATTACAGAGCAGAGATATATGTTGTTTGTTTATTTTTTTCTCATCATTTTTTCCCTGCTTACATTTTATTGCTTGCTTTCAGCAACTTTTTTAAAAAATTTTGTTCTTTTTAGATATTTATGGCAGTACATTTTGACATTTATACCATAGAGTAGTCTTATGCTAATTAGGATCCTAATTGCTTTGATTAGAGTTTCAAGGATTATGTTGAATAGAAGTGGTGAAAGATCCCTGACTTGTTCTAATTTTTACAGGAAATGCTTTCAGTTTCTCTCCATTTGCAATGATATTGGCCTTGGGTTTAACATACATAGCTTTTATAAGTTTGAGGTATGTTTCTACTATCCCTAGTTTTACTAGTGTTTTGAACATGAATGGGTGCTATATTTTGTCAAGTGCTTTTTCTGGATATATTGAGATAATCATGTTATTTTCACCTTTAAATCTATTGATTACATATTACATATATTGACTTTCATATGTTGAAACAACCTTGCATCCCTGGGATGAAATTCACTTGATCATGGTGCGCTATCTTTTCAACATGGTTTTGTGAGTTTTGTGCAAGGTACAATATAGGGATTCAATTTCCATCTACTATATATGGATTTCCTGTTTTCCCAGCACCATTTGTTGAAAAGACTATTTTTTTCTCCAATGTATATTTATGGTGCCTTTGTCTAGTATGAGATAACTATTTAAAAATAAATTTAAAAAATTTATAAAATTATTTATAATTTATTATAAAAATAAATTAAAAAAATAAATAAACAGTTATTTATTTTTTGGAAATAGTTGGACACAATACCTTTATTTTGTTTATTTTTATGTGGTGCTGAGGATCAAACCCTGGGCCTCGCCCATGCTAGACGAGAGCTCTACCACCGAGCCACAATCCCAGCCCCGAGATAACTATTTATGTGGATATGTCTTTAATTCCATTCCATTATGATCTCATAGAATACAAAAAAATATATAGACAGTACCTGCATTCTATTTGGTAAGAGTTGCTTTCTGGCCTGAGATTTTAGAAAATAATCCTGGTCTATTTGAGAAAATAATCCATGTGCTGCTGAGCAGAAAGTGTATTCAGTCATTGATGGATGAAATAGTCTATAATTATCTGCTAAGTCTAAATTATTAATTGTATTTTTGGTTCTATAGCTTGTTTAGTTTTTCTTTGGAAAAATCTACCCAGTAATGTTAGAGGCATGTTAAATTCACCCAGTAATATTCTTTTGTATTTTTTCCCCATTCTTTTACCTTCAGTCTGTGGATGTCTTTACCTATAAAGTTGAGTCTCTTGGAGGCAACATATTGTTGGGTCTTGTTATTTAATCCAATCTTCTAGTCTATTTTTAATTCATGAGTTTGGAATCAACCATTTACATTAAATGTTATTGAGAAATGGTTTTATTCCCTGTCATTTTTATTTATTTCTGGTTTCTAATTCAAATTAGTTTCTTCTTTGATAGTGATTATTCTTCTAGTGTAGTTCCTCCCCCTTTGCTGGTTTTTAGGTTTTTTTTTCTTCATAAAATATTGAGTATGATTTTAGTGCAGGCTTTCTAGTTGTGAATTCTTTTAACTTTGTTTATTGTGGAAGATTTTTATTTCATCATCGAATCTAAAGCTTAATTTTGTTGGGTATAGCATTCTTGGTCTCCATCCATTTTGTTTCAGAGTTTGGTATATGTTGTTCTAAAACCTCCTAGCTTTGAGAGTCTGGGTTGAGAAATCAGCTGAAATCCAGATTGGTTTTCCTCCAAATATGACCTATAATTTTTTCCTGTGTGGTTCTTTGTAGTTTTGTATATTTGAGAGATCATGTAAGCCTCCTATATTTGATTTTCCATTTTATTCTTAATATTTGGCAAATTTATTGATATTTCATTGAAAAGATTGTTCATTCTTTGAATTGTATTTCTTAGTCTTCATCTATATTTGGTCTTTTCTTATATTTGGTCTTTTTGTGTTATCCTATATTTCTTTAAATTCTCTTCATGGTTTCTTATCTTTTCTCCACAATCAATTTTATTTTCAAGGTTATATATTTTGTCTTTGTTGCCTGAAACTCAATTGTTCTAGTCTATTAGTGATACTTCCCCATTAAATTTTTAATTTGGTTTATTGATGCCTTCATCATGAAGATTTTCTTTTTTTTTTTTTAGAATCTCTTGATTTTTTGCTTCCTATATTTTCTAATTTCACTCCTTACATGATCTTTTACCTAGCAGATCAGTTTGACTAGTAACTTTCTAAACTCCTTCTCTCATTTCTTCAACTGGGTTGTTGGTGGGTTCTGATACTAAGATATTTTGGTTTATTTGGGACAATAAGTCCCCTTTCTTTTTCATGTTATTTGTGTGTCTACCCACCTAAAAGTATGGATCTAAAGCAGTGGGGTTTCTACAGTACCCTCACAATTTAGGGGGAGACAAATATTAACCACTAAGGCAAATGAGATATAGCATCAAACCAAATAATTCCTACTATGCCATGTATGATGTTGTCATAATTAACATAAATGATGTAATCAGCTGTTGCCCCTGGTTACAGTTTTGAAAAGTAAACAGAGAAGAAATGTAGGATGTGAGGAACATGGAGAAGGAGAGAATATAGAAGTAAAAATAATAACTAAAGGAATGAGAGAGAGAGAATTAGAATTTATCTGTTAGCAGAAGAGAAAGAGAATCAAGGTAAACAGCTAAGTGAGAGAAAAAAACCGACAAAAACAAAATATACTAATCATACTGGCCCTCAAAAGATTAAGCCATACAAAAATAACTGCCTTCAAAAAAACACTAGAAATGAGGGAAAAAAGATAAATACGTATATGTATAAATGTCCATAAACCATTCAGCTCACAATTAAACGGGGGAAAAAAAGGTTCTGGACCAGACATTAAGGATTTTTTTTTCCATTGCAGGGGTCAAGAATTGTCAATGAGAATGTCTGTCCATTGTCTATTCACAAATGTCTTTCCATTTCTTATTGAAATATGGAGTATGTACAAGAGTTTTGGCTGCAGGCTGTCAAGTCCTTCCCCTTTTTGAGTTTCCTATCAAGTCGGCCATCTTAGAGTGGGCTGGATTGTGACGTCTGCTCCACCCTGGGAGAGGGGAGGGGAGGGGTCACTGTAGTGTTCCGTGAGAGAAGTGCCTGTAGGTGGAGCTCCGGAAGGTGGGGTTTAGGTCTAGATTTACTCAGGTTTCTTTGTTGAATGATGATTGATCTGAAACTTTGAATCAGTGTATCTCCAGGGCCCAGCAGCTGTGGTCCATTCTGGAAGACTAAACCCTAGGAATATCCCTTCGGTTCCACTCCTATGGCAGAGGGTCAATCCTTTGCCTCCCCCCCCCCATGACCCCTGGGGCTCGCTTTTTCTGGACTCTTTTAGTCCCCAAACTTATTCACTCCAGACCCCACCCTTTTGAATTCCCCGTCAGGCTTGACCCTCCCAGACAGACCTGCAAAGTCACTGGTCTCAAGGCGGTATGGGGAGCCAAGTGAGTTTTCACCACCCATATTCCGGTGTAAAACCCTCTCCAGGTCTTGATTTTCTTCCAGGTCTCTTTCTTAGGCACACTCTAAACGTGACTTTGATAGGCCTGTTTTTCAGATGGAGCTCAAGTTTGCTAGGACTTGGCACCCACAGCCTCCGGTTCCCATGGAGATTGTAATAGGGCTGCTGTCTCTGCTCTCTGTGGGGCAGCTTGGAGAGACATGGTTTCTTTTCTGAATGAGAGTATTGTACCACACACTCTCTGGGTCCTGGTCCTATCTTTGATCTCTGATCTTTTCATACCAAGACACATCATCACAGACCTCCTAAAAATTCAGGTTCCCTTTACTCTGATATCCATCGACTTTGCCCATGAGAGAACTGCCCCGGCAGGTGCTGGCAGTGGTGGCACCAAGGCAGGTGGTTTTTTATTCTATTATACCCAACCCTCCTGAGTCTCTAATCTACTTCAAATGTTAGTATTAATTCCTAGTAAAGTTCCCCTGCTAAGTACACTATATTTTTTCTACCCACTCACCTTACTGAGAAGCTACTTACCTACTTTCTTGGCTTATCACCACAGATCAGCCAGAAAGTGACCTCCTCTATTCTGCTATGGTCGGTACCTCTCAATCTTACTTGAGCAACTGCTAGTCACTCAATGAACTCTCAGCCTTATCCTCTCTTCTTTTACATGAACACAGATTATGATGTCAGCAGCACTGAACATTCAAAGTTCTGTTAGAATCTTGCAGACAATCTAGAACTTTAGTACCGCTGAGAGGATCTGAGATACAGTAAGATAGTCAGTTTGAAAAGTATCTTTCAACCAAAAGTGTTAAATGATTTCAAATATTTAACAATCAGCACTTGAAAAAAAATGTTATGTCTTTAGAAATGTAGAAAAAATAGAAAAATTCTAAAATTTCTTCCTTTAAGTATTCTTGACGATAGGTTAATTAAAACAGATAATCTATTCCCCAATTTTTATGATGCTCTGGTTTGTTTTCTCCTAAAGCTTATTAAGCTTTCAAGTTCCCCAATCTATAGTCATCTTGAACTACAGAGCATTTTATATGTGTTTTTGTCTTATAAGATCTCACTGCCCATTTGAGAAAGGTTCCTGAAAAGCTCAGCTGTCCCTAAGGGAAGAATAATAAGACTCTCCTTGGTCCCATGCAGGACTAGTCATTACATCAAGGTGAAGTTGGTAGCACATATAGACGCTACACTGGAAAGGAAAGGCATTGTTGGACATGGCTAAGTGGTCCATAGGAGAAGTGAGCTGAGAAATAGGCCAGATTTTCATGGCTGGCAGATACAGGTTAAAAAAGAACAAGAAATATGCATTTTTTTTCCAGAAGGAAAGTACAATGGGAAAAGCAATAGAAATTAAGAAATGTGACTCAATCCCTTCTTTAAGATTACTTTCTTCCAATGTGTTGCAAGAGAAAATTATTTCATGTTGAATACTAAGAAGGCCCTGAGATTTTACCTTTCTTGCACACTAAATCAACCTGCTGATGTTGACTAAAGACAAAGGACTTTATGATTTATAGGACTCTGAGTAGCATGAAAAGCAGCACATTCACCTTTGTTTAATGTATCCTCGAGTCCAATGAGAGTCATGTAGACAGATGCCTTCACATCTGGTTATGTTATAGGGGAGGAACATCCCCTGTAATTGTGCTCTCAGAGCTCGGAGAACTTAGACCACTTACAGTGGGCAGTGAGCAAGCCTATCTTTTTGCCTGAAAAGGAGGCACCTTTATTATACTGGGGAGAAAGCATGATGTCTGTCTTTACTCTGCAGGGAGACATTATCTTTCTCTTTCAGGACTACACACAGTCCTGTCCTTTGCTTGGGGGAAGGTGCTATCTCTTTTCAAAAATCTCTCCACAAACATTTTTAAAAGAATCTAGAACAAAAACATCAGTGACCCTGCTTGAAAGAAGTGGAAGAAATATGGGAGACACATGGAAAATTCTCTCTCAGCTCTTACTATTCTTTTTCTCCCTCAATAAACCAAAAGGGCTTTTCCACTTGAGATTGTCTAAGATCTTTGTTTATTGTGATGCTGAGGCTAGAACTCAGGGCCTCATGTGAGCTAGGCAAGCACTCTACTGCTGAGCCTATGATTTCTGAAAAAAAAAGGGTGATTTGTAGGGGTCTAATGGTCTGGAGAAGTATCTGCGGGAAGTTGGCAGCAGGGAGATGCTGACTATTTGAAAATCTTTAAAATGATGGAACTGAAGAATGAATGCCCATGAAGGATTAGACAACTTAAAAGGAGTTTAAGAATCCCCAGGATAATCCTTTTGTTCCCCAGAACTAGGGATTGAATCCAGGGCCTTTTGCATGCAAGCTGTAATTTCACGTCTCATTCAGGTATATAAAATCATATTGAAGTTCAATTGAAAGAGTTCTAGTCATCTTTTATGTCCTTGTCTGCCACCATTAGTTCTAAATAGATAAGCACTGACCATTTTTTTCCTTTTGGAGAATCAGAAGACGTGATGGACCATCTATTATTTTTCTCTTCTGTGATTCTCTCCCCAGTTGACTTTGTTATTCTCAGGCAGATCTCTTGTATCCCTCTCTGGGCCACTTCATCCTTCCTTTACATTCTCTCCTGGGAGACATTTTTGTCCCAAGGACATGGGAGCTGGGCACCTGGGAGTACTCTGAAAACAGTGAAATTTCACCTTTGCCTGAAGAAAAGTTTGTTCTAATCATAGGAAGGCTGTCTTATGTGGGCAGTCTCAGCCACCCCTGATGGAGGAGCACCTCCTCTTGCCAGGCATCTCTGATCCTACCCACCTGAGTCTCTTCTCAGTGTCCTGGGCTTCTGTTAGGATGGCCTTAGGCCTGAGCCTAAGCAACTCCATTTTAAAAACTTCATTTTAAAAGACCTGCAGTTTCACCAGGCACATCCACAGAGCCCTCCAGTATGGCCTCAAACAAGTTACTCCCCCTCACCCTGATAAAAGAGAGTGAAGCCACTGGCAGGCTGTCCTCACCTGATAAGAGGGAAAGTTGAGAAGATCAGGGTGGAGATCACCAGACCAGATGTTTCTGACCATAGGGTAAATGATGTCATGGAGAAATCCAGTGGTAGCTGATAAGGATTGAAAGGGGGGTCAAAAAACCCCAAATTTAGTATAAATTATAGAACAAATGAAAAGTGATTCAGCCAGCCGAAACAAGGATGCACTCGAGCTGGAGAGCCTGATGAGGACCTGACATCCCATCACTTGTCATCGTTCCTGAGCCTCTGGGTGATCCTCACCGCTCTCAAACTCTACCACCTCATCTGGACCTCGGTGAGAGCCGCAACTCCTCCATATGACCCCCTCCTCAACCGGTCATCCACTCCACACCAGGAAAAGCCTGCCTTGTTTCTGGACCTGATCATCGTGGTCTGAGTGAGTGTACCTCTGCTGGACTTAAAGCCTAAGACTTAAGAGCTTTGAAGTTAGCATGAAGAGGGAATGTCTGTCATTAGCCTGATATGATTGTGTTTTGCAGTGCTTAGAATTAATCTAGAATTGTTTGCTGTGAATTGATGATTATGTCTATTGCAGTGCCTAGCATTAAGGATTGTCGTTTTCTTGATCAAGAACCCATAGAGTGAAACTGTATTGAGTAATTTGAGTAAATAATGTATTGAAAGGGGCAGAAGTGTGAGGACATTCTTTATTTCTCCCCTCAATTGCATATGTCACAATTTTTCCCCCTTGCAACAGCTTCATTGCTCATTTGCTATGCTTTTATTTCTGTTCTCCCTCAGGTACTGCTGTAATAGTTCTTTCCCATCTAATCTGAGAAAACCATTCAAGTTGGACTATGAGTAAGGGGCTAGGCAAGGAGGTCCTCTACTGCCTCAATCTCGTTCTTTCCCGCATCAACTTTAACAAATATGAACATTTTCCAGTGTCATTTCTAATGGTTCCACCAAATTCAATTCAATAGTTGTACCACAATATTTTAAGTGTATCTAGTTTGCGAAGGTCTCTACTGTCTTCCGTTTTCATTTTAGAAAAGCTAAAAATAAATAGTCCTTTAAATAAATGATGTTAAATAAATGCTCATAATCGTAGCCTTTCTTTTTTCTTTCACTTTTCCTTTTAAAAGAGTCAGAAGACAAAAATGGATGGCAACAAAGAACTGGTTATAGATCCTCTGCATTATTAAGGAATCACTTAACACCTACTAGGCTTATAGACCCAGAATACCAAAACTTTTATCATAGTTCTGGGTAAATTAAATATTAGGATGTTAAATCCATCCTTGAAAGAGCACTGAGGTCAGATTTAGTATAAATCTGACTTAGAAACATTTTTAGAATATTTAATAACCCACAATATCACAATTTCTTCCAGGTGCTCCTAATTCTCTTTCCTAAGGAAAGAGCATTTTTTAAAAATTTTATTTATCATATAAATCTTCTTCCATGTACTTTCTGAAATTACAAAACCTCTCCAGCTTTCAATCGGAAAACCATGTCACCAAACTTTAGGTGTCGTTAAGGTTGGATGCTTACTTTCAGAAGGTGTCTGTGAATGGCTTACTTACAGTTATTTGGACAAAAATAAACCAAGGAGCACAGATAATGTAAATTGGCAAATAAAATTGAAAAAATGTGATGAAAACTGGAAAAATTATATTTTATAGATGCCAAATGTTAACTGTAAACTGACAAAAAGAAAGTGGCTGATTGCTGACTAGAGACTGACAGGTGAGGGATGCCTTCCCTCTCTGTTTATGTCTGTACCTTGATTCTTTTGATAGGAATAATTTGGTGTTTGAGAATTACCAGAAAATTAAAAAGGCTTAAAGCATTTTATAAGCCCTTTAATCCTGTTCGAGTATGATACCAAGTCTTACCTTCTCCCAATTGTCTTCTGAAATGTGTGTGAATTGGTATTCCCTGATCACCTACCTGCTTTCATTCCTCCATCCCTCTTTCTATAATAGAACCCTAATGTTCTGCCAAGAAAGCACAGCCGTCCCACCTCCTGAGAGGTTAGGTTGTTAATGATCACACCCTAAGACCCCAGACAGCTTATAATTCATGTGATTCAATCAATATAACATATTGCCTTTGCTGTCATTATACTAAGTTACACAGTAATTCAGTTTTCAACAACTGGCCCATCACAAGGAAATTTCTCAGTTTTATCTAAAAAGAAAAAAAGAGAGAAGCTCAGAACTTTTATAAGTTTACAAAAAGAATTTTTCTTTTCAATATTGATGAGGAATAAGTATTCCCAGTAGCTTCTGGCAACTATTCTAAGCTGTAAAATAAAGTCATTAGAAAAAAAAAATCTACAGATAAAATGAAAGAGCACACACAAGAGAAACCCAATGAAATGGCAAATGAGCCCTGAGTGAATGAAGTTTGAGGGCTATCTCACTGCTGGATTTTTTCAGTTGTATGATCCCATACACATCTTTATATTTTAAGACCCCTCAGTATATTTCCCATATTGTGTATAAATGAGATCATGCAGTATTTTTGACTCTGTGCCTAGATTATTTCACTTACTATAGTGTCCTCCATGTTTGTTTATGTTATCAAAAATGACAGGATTTTCTCCCTTCTAAAAACTGAATAATATTCTGTTGCTACACTGATGGATATGTAGATGGAATTCATATTTTGGCTATTATGAACAATGCTACAATGAAAATGGAAGTTGGAGAAATACTTCTATTCAACATAATAATTTCAATTCCTTTGGATATTTACTCACAGTGGGATTGCTGAATTATCTGGTAGTTCTATTTCCAGTGTCTTTTAGAAATGTTTTGCATAATGCTTTACCTTCCCACCACAGCCCCTTACTCACCGTCCTACTTGAATGGTTTTCTCAGGTTACACGGGAAAGAACTATTACAGCAGTACCTGAGGGAGAACATTTATCTTTCATTCTAACAGGTATAAGGTGATATAAGGTGATGTCACATTATGGTTTTAATTCACATTTTCCTAATAATATAAGTGACTTGTGGTCAAGTCTGGAGATGGAACAGGCATGAAGATTGAGTCTGTGGGGCTTGTCTGGCATCTGGAGTATCAGGGACAGGCCTGGCTTTGAGCCAATCCTGGCAGGTTCATCTGGAGTCCAAAGCTGTACAGGAAAGATTGATACTACTATATACCTGGATATTAAGTCTGTTGGGCTAGACTTGAGCCTGGGATAACTGGGGTCACCCTACAGCTTTATACAACAGAGGGACTTCCTGGAACTTAGGGCAGCCTGTGGAAAAGAAGACCAAACTAGCTAGTGTGGCAGGGTGGGCCTGAGGACTCAATTCAAGAATACCAACCTGGAGGGACTATAGTGGACTGCCCAGGACTTAACTTGGTGAGTCTGCTATGGGGGTCCAGAGCAGATCTGGATATACATTTCATTCTCCTTCCACTGTACACATGATAACCCGCTCCATTCTGTACAGCCTGGGGTTAGGGAAAGGCTAATATGAACAATGGAAAACTGTCTTTCTTACCGTCTTCTATACACCTCTCATTATTTCTTGTTACACCAATACACTGAAATTTCTCCCCAGACTCCTTTACTCTTGCAAAGACGTGTTCTTGTTAATGATTTTTTTTTTCAAATGGGTATTTCTATGAGGACACAAGTGTTGAAAGTCCTATTCAGCCTTGTGGCTAATGTAACTTTCCAAGAAGTATTGTAGTAAACACAATTAGAGCATCTTTAGGGTGATTACGTTACACCATCAGTGACAGGGGCTGGGAGAATGAATGGGCCCTGGATGTGTGGGAAAGCAGTGGCATCATCTGTCCACACACAATATTCCACAAACACTCCCACACTCCCATCACACTGTACTGGTAGGGATGAAACATTAAGCATTCTCCCTTAGACCTGAGTGGAATTGACAAGGGGAAATTTCCCCTCCCCAAAACTCTTTCCCAACATCCTCAGGGATTTACTAAAAAAAATGGTCACAAAATCACACAAGTATAAGTTAAAATTTTTATTATTTCATTCTGAGGTCTTTGTTCATGAAATACATAGAATAGCCGGAAATGAGGGTTAGAATGAGGCAAGAGGAAGAAAGATCAGGACAAACTGGTCGGTTTTGGGAATGTTGGGTGAATAGATCTTCTTAGGGTAGGCCTTTCTATGTTGTCCCTTGTGCATGGTGAGCATCATGAGAAACACAGGCTGCTGATTTCCACCTGCCTTAGCCTTTGAACTTGCAGACATAGGGTAACTCTCTATCACAGCTGTAGTCTCTCCACCTCAGAAATCCTGCAGAGGAAGAAGAAATAAAGTGAGTGGAACTAGTGGATCTTATAAAGCCAACGATTCTTGTCTAGCCATTTTTACCAGTGTCCAACTCCAGAGGAAGGAGACTTGGAGAAAAGAGATGAGAAGTGATTGGAGAAGTCAAACCAACATTGCATTTCCTAACTCAGGATGGATTCCTTGAATGTCAGGCTCAGGAAAGGGGAGGAGAGGAAGGAGCTGCTGGGCAGAAGTGGCTTCTCTGATGCTTACCTGAGCTTCGTGACACGCCCCCACAATAACCACGGTCTGAAGCAGTGGACGGATTCCTCTCCCAGTTTGCGTAATTCAGCACATCAGTGCTGCTCCACTCCCATCCAGCACCATTGGGTTCTTGGCCCTACCGAGCACAGGATGGAACCAGGTAGATATGTGTGTGTTGGATAGAAGGATAGAGATTAGAGCTCTGCTTGCATGACCCCCTAGCTGGACCTTCTGATTCCCCTCACAGCTTCATGGAGTTTGGCCTTCTCCACAGGATACAGAGAAGGCTCTTAAGGAATGTTTCCCCCAAATTTCTCATTCCTACAGGAAAATCCTCGACAATATCCCAAGAACTTTGAGACCACTCAAAATCAGTGAGGAAATAGCTTAACACAATTGGTGACATTTTTGTGACTAGATTCTGAAACTCAAAGATGATATCTAATCTTAAAAGAGAAAATATGTCTCAAACCTTCAGGTAGTGATCCCTTAGAATAGTATGCTCAGACTCCCTGAAAATTTCCAAAGCCTCATAAGAGCATAATATGAAAACTGACAAGGGGCACATGAACATCATTGGATTAACTAGGGAACCCCACATAACTTAGCTCTTAACATGGCCTCAAGGATTTCCCTTTGCTTGAAATATCACCCAGAATCTGAGCTCTAAGTCCCCTCAGGTTCCTCCTGGGCAGGCATAGAGAGAAGGCCTGGGTGACAATAGCCACTTGAGATGTAACCAAAAGAGTATTGAACTCACAAGTGTGGGATCATGGAGCCCAATCCAGACATATGAGTAGCTGTTCACACTGCTCTTGACCAAGGAGGACACAAAAGATGCTTCAGCCCCACTGAGCACAGACGCAAGGTGTCCTTCAGACCGCTTCTGGCAGGCCAACTGCATGGTTGGGAAGCAAGAAAATAAGAGGGAGCCTGAGATCTCGATAGAGAAAAGCAGGGAAGAGTTTGGTGGGATAAATAGCATTGGCAAGGGTGTTCATTCTCGTGCCAGGAACTGTGGAAGTTGGAGACCTTGCCCCTGGGATACATGTGGCCTTTCCCCTGTCACCCACCCAGCACTCACATCTGCATCTATCCAGGATTTTGGTGTGGTAAAGAAGGCATAGCAGTAGGAGGCATAGGCCTTGGAGCCTTTGGGACAGCTGATGCGTGGAGAGGCCTGTTCCTTCTGGATGTCTTCACCTGGGTAGAGGGAGATACAGAGAGGGATGGGCTCAAATGAAGAATGGAGACTGGGGTAGGGAGGATAACGTGGGGAACGTCTATGAGGTCTCCTTCTGGGAGGGAAACCACAATCCCCTCCAAATCTCAGCTCTGCTCATGCTTTCAGGAATCTGCATTCTCACATGGCCCAGCCATGTTGGGCAGCACCACCTTTCATTTTAGCCTTTCCCCTTACTCAATAGTCCACGACTCCTCCCAGCCTGAGCTGACAGTTCCCACACTGGGTTTTCCAATCTTTCATTGTTCCTTACACTGCATTATGGCCCTTTCACACTTTCCCTCTTAACCCACTCACATAAACTAGAAATTTAGGACAAAGCAGGGAGCCACCTCATTCCATTGAGGATGCATACTCTGGCCTCCCACCACTGTTAACTGAAGCAAGGGAGGGTGATGGAGGGACAGCAGGCAATTTCCCTGAGTGTGGGCACACCTCACCTTCCCCCATAAAGGAGCCTTCCTCTTCCTGGATCTCAATGCTCACAGAAATCCCTGGGCTAGAGGCAGAGAATTCTCACCTTGCACCTGAGACAGGAGCATGAGGCAGGAAAGCAGCATCCAGGACATGCTGGGCAGGGCCATGGGAGTCAGCATCATGTCTGTGAATGAGGAGACAACCAGCTCACTGTAGGAAATGTGCTCAGGCAGAAGACATGCAGAGACCCCACTGCGTCTTGCCTTTCTTTGGTCTAATCCTGTACAGATGTGTTGATCTGAGTGCTATCCATGCCCTTCCATGGACCTGGCATGAACTGGGAAATCTGTATTCTCTGGTCTTCCTGAAAGCTCCCTGGCCAGCCTTTGCTTAGTCTCTGAACTCCTATGTTCTCTGAGGACTGAGTCCCCCTCCACCCTCTAGTGATGTGTGAGGTCAAACCCCTGCAGGGCTCAGCCTCAGTTTCTTTCAGCCTCAGCTCCTTTCAGCTCCCACTTACCTGTCTTGCAGGAAACTGGAATGCTTTGTCAGGGCAGGGAAGGCTGGACTTTTATAAGAGGATCTGAGGGAGGGGCATTGAAAGGAGGGGGCGAAACGTGTGTGCAGACAGGGCTCATGGCATGGATTCAAGAGATTCCCATCAGGGGGAGGAGAATCTTCCTGGCAAAGCTTGGGAATCAGCACAGCTGTTGCCTGCTTCCAGTTAGCAGGCCAGCTCTATCTCCAGGGCAGGTGAAGTTTGAACTTTCCACACCCTCTCCCAGATATCCCATTCTGAGAAGCTCAAGAGAATGAATGCAACCCTATGGTACAGATTGTGCTGTTATACAGTGTTGCAAATGTTATGGCCTTGGATGTTGAAGGAAAAATGAATATCAGCAGTACATTTAGATCAACCAGCAAGAAGTAGTTACTGTGGGTATATATGCACATTTCTTTATACCTGTCTAGTAATATATAATACAGGTTAATAATATGAATTGGGTGGGTTAGGATTAACAATTGGAAGTATAGGTGAGCATGAAGTTGCTGAAGGCAAAGAAAGAATTTAAACCCAGGTAAGAAGTAATGGCTTAGAATCTAGAGTTAATCTTGTAGGTCGAATGTCCAGCAAGGCTCTCAGGAAGAGTAGCTGAATGGACTTGTTTTCCAGCTGCCTCTGTGCATGAGGACTGGGAAGCTCTCCTGGTTCACCGTAATTGTGGGCTGGCAGTTTCATCCTCTGATTTTGATAACATACTCATGGGTCTTCAAGGCCCTTTCAGAGTGGGTTGAAGTTTCAATGTTAAGTATTAGAGTAAAATGTTATTTGTTCCTTTTACTGTGTTGATATTTTGAGTGACAGGGCTCAAGAAATACTGGTTAAATGTCCTGATGCTTCAGTGTTAAATGACGGTAGAGACATTAGCTTGTGTCCTTATAACCATATACTTGGAAGAAGCAAAAAAAAAAAAAAAAAAAAAAAAGACACTTTCACTTAAATGTGCCCTTGAATTTGATGAAACATAATGGCAAATAAAATGAATCTTAACTCTTTTGTTTTAATTGTCTGCATGACTCAATGGGTAATTTGTATACAGTGGTTCTCTTGAGAAAAATAAAAACAATTGCAACAATGAATTATAATTTACCTTTTCCTGCAACATCCTTTTTCTTGAAAAACAGACTGATGAAGTTCTAGTATCAAACATGAATATCTTGTTGACATTTTCTACATGTTCAATATGAATTAGTAATTTTTTAAGAAATCCCTGTTTTAATGCTTAGTATTTGAAATAATAGTGACACACATTAATAAACATTTTGGGGTCCTCAATTATTTATTTTTCTGTACTGGGGATTGAGCCCAGGGGTGCTTCATCACTGAGTTACATCTCAGGTGCTTTTTGTAAATTTATTTCTCATTTTGAGACAGGCCAGGCTTGTCTTGAAACTCCAGTCTTCCTGCCTCATCCTCCCAAGTAGCTGAGATAATAGATAAATGCCACTGTGCCTGTCCATAGTTTTTAAGAATATAAGTGTCTTATAATTAGAACAGTTTGACTGCTGCTAATTTGCATATAGCACCAACTCCAAGGAATAAAGGAGATGGAGACATATTTTTATGTTACAACACATGGATATAATCAGCAAAGTCCAGAAGGTCAGAAACCCTATGATAGGAATCTCCATTTCCCCACAAAATAAGTATGATGAATAAAAGCAATATAAAACTCTTAACATGTGAGAGATACTCACATTGTTAGATCCTGATTTAAGCAAAACAAAAATAAACACTTTTATGAGATTATTAGGTATAAACTCCTCACTCATCCCTTAAGACATTACTGACCCTCACTTTACTTAGTAAAGTGTTATGAGTACCCAAAAGAATGTTGCTGTTATTTTATTTAAACTAATATTATCTTTTATATTTGTTAAAAATGAGAAAATTAAAGTCTTCACTATTCATTTTTCTTGCCTTTTCAATACTTTTCTTCGAAACTATGTGAGTTATTAGATCTCTGTCAATTCCCTTCACCTGTAAGAACTTTTTACAGTTTTTGCATGCAAGGTTTTTGGAAGTGAGTTTTCTTAGATTTTATTTTGTTCATTAGAGAAAGTACTTGTTTCTTCTTTACTTTTGAAGAATAACATTATGGTCTATGAAATTTTAGTTTTTCATTTTCAGTTTTTCATTTCCATTCATTCTCATGTTTTCTGATGAAAAGTCTAATTATTATTCTTGTTCTTCTAAAGGTAAACTGTCCCCTAAATCTCTGGTTTCTTTCAAGATTTTTTTGTTTTGTTTTTGGTAATCTACAGGTTTAATAATAGGCCTACATTGGGGTTTTTCTATTCATCCTACCTGGCATCCCTGAGCTTCCTGGATCTAGGGTTTGGTGTGACCTTAATTTTGGAAAATGCTTACCCACTTTTCAAATTATTTTTGTTCCTTTTTTTCCTTCTAGTATTCCTATTATTCATAAGTTTTACCTTTTATAATTATTTCACAGTTCTTGACTATTCTGAGATTTTTCATTCCATTTTCTTTTTGCATTTAATCTTGATAAGTCACTATTAACAAATTTCCAAGCTCACTGATATTTCATCTGGCCATGTCCATTTGACTTATGAGCCAAAGATATTCTTCCTCCCTGTTAGAGTGTTTTCAATTTGTGGCATTGCATTTTTTGTTTTGTTTTGTTTTAAATTTGTTCTAATTAGTTATACCTGACAGCAGCTTGCATTTTAACACATTGTACATAAATGGAGCACAAATTCTCATTCCTCTAACTGTACATGATGTAGAGTCACATGGGTCGTGCAATCATACAATGTATGTAGGGTAATAATGTCTATCTCAGTCCACTATCCTTCCCACTCTCACACCCCCTCCCCTTCCCCTCACTCCCCTCTGCCCAATCCAAAGTTCCTCCATTCTTTGCTAGTGTGGCATTGCATTTTGATTATTTCATAGAGCTTACACCTCTCTGCATACATTACAAAATTTCCTTGCCAATTGTCAATTCTCTTATTACATTAAGTATATTTGTTTTTAAAAAACATTTTTAGCTGTACATGGACAACAATACCTTTATTTATTTTTATGTAGTGCTGAGGGTTAAACCCAGTGCCTCACACATGCTAGGCAAGTGTTCTACCACTGAGCTACAACTCCAGCCCAAGTATACTTATTTTTATTTTTAATTCCTGAGATTATATATAACTCTACAGTCTATGCTATATCTGAGTCCAGTTCCTGTGCTTGCTTGATTCCTTCCACTATGTTTTTCCTTGCTTTTGAACAACTTTGATAGTTTCTCTTGACAGCTGCACATGACATAATGTGTGAGAGGAACTGAAGAAAGAGGCCTTTATTGTGAGCTTTATGTTAGTTTGTGTTTATTGTTTGCCATAGCTGTGGGAGCAGAAGGTTAAGCTTTCTCCAGAGATCTTGTTTTTGTTTCATCTTTTGCCTTTGGGATTCCCTAAGAGATTCTTCTTAAATAGAAGACTCTGTAACATAAACCTTTTCTAGTTATCTGCTATTGAATCCTTGTTATGCAGCAGTCTCTATATCAGGAGAAGCATAAAATCTTATGATTAAATCTCAGTATTTGTGTGGGTTTGTGTCCTAGAGCCATGACCTTCAAAAGTATTTTTCTATCTCTCACTACTTCATGTAAGACAAGAAGTATAGAGGTGGCTGGCATTGGGTAAATACCTTACCCATTGTATAGGACTTCACCCATGGGTATAGGACTTTAATATGGTCTTTCTACCTGGAAGTAGATCTTTGCTATGGAAAATGTTTTAGTCCAACTTCAAACGGTTTCTTTTCTTCTCCCTGTGCCAAAGTCATGAGGGGATTACTCTTGATCCTTCATTGTGAGAAACTGGCAGGTCCCTGGAAGAAAAACCCATGCAAGTTTGGGTTCCTTCCTAAAACACCCTTCCTAAGTTTGGATGCTTTCAGGAGTTTCTCACTTTATTGCCAATCCCCACTCAACATTCAGTAATTTCTCAAAATTAGTATTTAATAATATGTAACAAAAAATCCAACCATTATGTACAACAATGATACACCAACAAAACTGGACAAAAAATACCATTTAAATATTCCTAACACTTCACAGCTCTAGAAATTTCTGGTCCAGATAAGCAGAAATTAAAAAGGGCTCTATGTACTTAAGTGCTGTGCACATATCAAGGAACAGATTTGCTCTACTACTTCAATTCTCTATTAGTCCAAAGAAAAGTTGTTGGTTTAAAATGTGTACATTATTTTTGCATGAGTGGTTAAAAGAAGGAAGTACTGACATGCAATTCCCATTATGTCAGCATTGTAACCGGAAACCCAAGTTTCTCATGTCTTACTGTAATCTGCAAAAGTCACAATCTAAGCAAAAATTTTTATTCTCAGAAAATAATTTGAGAAGCACTGTATAAACTATGTCAGGCTTCCCTAAAGCTGTTGGTGTCACACCATGGAGAGGGACATGGGCAGTGGGTGCGTGGAAGAGCAGTGCCATTGTCATCTATTCCATAAACACACTGGGCAGGTATAGCAGAGCAGGATTAGGCATTTTCCCTTGGGCTTGGATGGAACTGAGAAAAGGAAAGTCTTTTTTCCCAGGCACTCTCTTCCCCATCTTAAGGGTCTTTAGATACAAAAGCATACACGTATAATTTAAGACTTTTATTTATCTCTAAGACCTCAGGCTACAAAAAAAAAAAAAAAAAAAAAAAAGAAGAGCTTGAAATGGGGGTGGGAAGACAACAGAAGAGGGAAGCTCAGGATGAGGTGATCAGGTTTGGGGGTGTCCAGAGAATGCTTCCTTGGGTGGGTCTTCACCTTGGACTCGTGTTCATGATGGAAGTATGCACGATTTCCGCCTGTTGGTTTCCCGCGTGTCCTAGTTCTTGAATTTGCAGACATAAGGTAACTCTCTATCACAGCTGTAATCTCTCCACTTCAGAAATGCTGGAGAGGAAGAAGAGATAAAGTGACTGAGAAAGGTGGATTTTGTGATCCCAGAGAAGTGGCATCTCAGTTTCTATCCCAGACTTTTAGATTCTCTCTCATCTTCACCAGTGTCTGACTCCAAGGGAAGAAGACTCAGAAAAAGGAGAGATCAAAGGAGATAGGAGAAGACAAATCAACTTTATTTTTCTGCTTGCATGAATCAAACTTTAGTTTCTTCTCAGAAGGATTCCCTGATGGTCAGGCCCCAGAATGGTTGGGGAGAGATGGGAAAGACCTGGCAGAGGTGACTCCTCTATGCTTATCTGAGTTTCGTGATACACTCCCATAATAACCACGGTCTGAAGCAGTGGAAGGATTCCTCTCCCAGTTTACGTAATTCAGCACATCAGTGCTGCTCCACTCCCACCCAGCACCATTGGGTTCTTGGCCCTACAGAGCACAGGATGGGAGGTGAAGAGTTCTGCTCACATGATTCCCTAGCTGAATATCTGATTCCCTCCCCGTGTTCATGGAATTTGACCTTCTCCACAGCTCTCTGTTGGGACACTCCCCCTGAATTCCAGATTCCTAAAGAAAATCCCAAACAATTATCACCAGAACATTGGAACCACTCAAAAATAATATGAATTTGCTTGACATAATTGGTGATATATTTGTGAATAGGACTCTGAAACTCAAAAACAATATCTATTCTAAAAAGAGAAAATATGGATCTCATCTTCAAGTCCTATTCCCTCGGAATAGTATGCTCAGACTACCTAAAGATCAAAGAATTGATTTCCAAAGCTTCCTGTGAAAATAGTGTAAAAGTTGACAACAGGCACATTAACTTCACCTTATGACAGAGACTTCCACAGAACTCAGGTCTTCAGATGGCCACCAGGACTTAGCTTCATTCCAAATGCCACCCGGAATTTGAGATCTATGTCCCCTCAGGTTCTTACTGGGCAGATATGGAGAGTGAGCTTTGGAAACCACAACGGCTTGAGACAGAACAGAAAGAGCATCCAGTCTCACCAGTGTGGGTCATGGAGCCCAATCCACACATACTGGTAGCTATTCACACATCTCTTAACCAAGGAGGACAGGAACTGTGCTTCAGCCTCACTGAGCACAGACACAAGGTGTCCTTCAGACCACTTCTGGCAGGCCAACTGCATGGTTGGGAAGCAAGAAAATAAGAGGGAGCCTGAGACCTCACTGGAGAAGGACAGGGCCAAGGTAGGTGGGGCAAAGGGAATTAATAAGGATGTTCATTCCCATCCAGGAATCCTGGAGATCCTAACCCTGAGACACACGTGGCCTTTCACACCTAACCCCTCCACTCAGCACTCACAGCAGCATCTATCCAGGTTTTTGGTGTGGTAAACAAGGCATAACAGTGGGAGGCATAGGCCTTGGAGCCCTTGGGACAGCTGATGCGTGGAGAGGGCTGTTCCTTCTGGATGTCTTCACCTGGGTAGAGGGAGATACAGAGAGGGATAGGGTCAAATTATGAGTGGAGATTTTGGGGAAGGACAACTTAGGGAGTGTTATGAGGTCTTCTTTTGAGAGGAAAACAATGATCCCCATTACATCTCCTCTTTACTAATGCTTTGAGGAATTCTTAATCTCAAAATAGACCAACTATATATTGGAGAATCTCCTTTTATTATGCCCTTTCTCCATATTCAATAGCCCATGATGCCTCCCACTTTGGGTCCTCCAGTCTTTCTCCTTCCCTGTAGTTCATTACTGATCTTTCAGTTTCCCTCCTTTAGAAGTTTAACAAAATGGGAAACTACCTCTTTCCACTGATAACAGACCACAGTGGTCTGAAGAAAGGCAGGAAGATGTAAGGATAGCAGGCAGTTTCCCTGAGTGAGGATATACCTCACCTTACCTGATGAGATACCCAGGAGCCTTCTTTCTCTTCTTAGATCTGAACACTCACAGATAGCACAGTGATAGAGGCAGAGGAATCTCATCTTGCACCTGAGACAGGAGCATGAGGCAGGACAGCAGCATCCAGGACATGCTGGGCAAGGGCAGAGTTGACAGCATGGTGTCTATTAGTGAAGAGACAATCAGTTCACTGAGGAAAATGTGCCCAGAGAGAAGACACGCAGAGACCTTACTGCCTCTTGTCTTTCTTTTGTCAAGTACAGTATTGGGTACATTGATCTTGGTCATATTCATTCCCTTCTGTAGGCCTGGAATGAATTGGGAAATCTAAAATCTCTATTATTTCTGAGAGCTCCCTGGGTAGATTTTTCTGAGTCTCAGATCTTCTGAGAGAACAGGTGATCTCCTCTGCCTGCTTTTTTAATCCCAGAGCTTCTAGAATCCTTGCCATCCATATTGCATTCTTGCATTCCTACTTACCTGTCTCCTAGTCACCTGGGATTGTTTTTAGACTCAGGAAAGATGGATTTTATAAGAGGATCTGAAGGAGAGGCATTGATAACAATAGCAAGAATGTTTAGATATGACCAGGGACTTTTCCTGGCAAGTGCTTGGAATTATTATAGATCCTGATTCTTTCCAGTTAGCATGCCAGCATTTCTACCACTAACAGGTGAATTAATTTTTTTTCTCTTGAACTTCCTTGTCTCATAAAATTTATTAAAGTTTTAAAGATACAAATCCAAGGAAGTTTCTTCAGATATCTCTTAAGCATTTACTTCTAAAGGCACATACATTTCTTTTTACCTTGTGTAGTAAGATTAAATAAATCATGGGTCAAAATGGAGGTGAATATAAGAATTAAATGTGGCAGAGATAGGTAAGGACTTAAAAGGAAGTGGAGCTAAGATGGTGATGGTCTGTCGCTTAAACATGTTAATTTGTTTAAAATTCTAATTATCTAATAATCAGATGAAAGGACCTACCTTGCCCTTTCTTCTGAAAGATGTAGCTTCCCTGATATGTAATGACAATGTGGTAGAATAAGAGACAACGAGGGAGCACAAAGCAAAAGTGGTACTATGATCAAGTGATGCAGATCAGAAGAAAATAGAGACTTAAAGAAGTCACAGCAGGATTGCAAAAAATTATAAATCTTAACTTATTCACACAAAAATCCAGATCTCTACTGCAGTGGGGTGCTCACTATTCCTAGGCTAAAAGTGAGCTCACCTGCAAGATGGTCATTTGGCGTTAGATTAAAAGCCAGTTCCATTGTATTCTTACTGAGAGGATAGCCAGCTTCATGTATGTATATTTAGGGGAAAAATTAAATTAGGTTTACTTCTGAGTCATCAATTTGGGCATCTCAGAGAATTGTACTATGTGATCATATACTGTGGTTCAGGTTCATTTTTGCCAATCTAGGTAAAGGGTAGGCTGAAATTTTCACTCTATCATAGTTATAAGAGAAATTGTGCACAAGTATGTGCAGTGGGGGGGTTGTAATGAGGTTGTACAATGAATTCATAATTTATGAACTCAATTCCGAAAAGCCAGGATTTTTTCTTCTTTTTTACAAATGGACATGAAAGTATGTAAACATAAAACAATTACTGTAGTGAACACTTTATGAACAATTGTAAAGTTTAAAAAATAAAATATATCAATGTGATAGTTTAGATGATTGGGGAGATAACTAGATTAAAAGATTCATTTAAGAAAAAGTGCATAATAGCAATCACAAATCCAGAATGGCATATGTCTCCAACATTGAAACACCCAATATTCCAGAAGAAAAAAGATTTTTAACATTAAAAGATTCTAAAGTATAAAAACTAAATCTAGCAAGTAAACTGAGTCTTACTTAATGAGTCATCTGGGGGAAAATTGGGAAAATACAAATATGGACTGGTTATCTGGTTATACTAGAATTTAAAATTTTCTCTCTTGTAATAGTAATATAGTTAAGTAAAGAGTTCCTTACACTTCAGATATTTATTATTTATATTTTGATTTAGAGTAAAATTATCATTATCTTTGCAGATTTCAAATTCAAGAAAATATGTGTATGTGTAGAGAGAAAGAGGGAAGGAGGGAGGGAGAAGGAGAGAGAGAGAGAGAGCGTGCACAAGCAAATATTGTAAAATGATAGCAGTTAATAACCTAAGTGGAGGATAAGGAATTTCGTACTTACTTTCAACTTTTCTGTGTGCTTAAAATTTTCCAAAGAGAATATTATAATTTAACTAATAAGACCCCACTCAATGATAACAGATGCAGTTTTCCAATCATGATCATGAAATAGAAATAGTAAAATGGAGCAATGTTTTTGTTTATATTAACACATTAAAAGGAAAATTTACAAATCTAAATAAAATATTAAAGTATTATAAATAAGTAATAAAAATATATGAAGTGTTCCATGGTCAAGCTACCTAATATATGACTGTATGAACAAATAAAACAAGGAAACACCATGATATAATCAATATTCTATGCCAAATCAGAAAAAAAAAAAAAACAAGCAATTGCATCCTTAGAGTTAAAAAGAGTGACCTAATCCCAGTGGCTCAAGAGGCTGAGGCAGGAGGATTATGAGTTCAAAGCCAGCCTCAGCAATGGTGAGGCACTAAGCAATTCAGTGAGACCCTGTCTCTAAATAAAATATAAAAAAGACCTTGTTAAGTGTCCCTGAGTTCAATCTCCAGTACAAAAAAAAAAAAGAGTGCCCAAGTTACCAGACTCTACCTTTCAAAGTAGAGCTTGATTAGCTCTGAAGGTGGAATACCTGTGCATTCATATTATCTGCAAGGTGGTTTGCTTCAGGCCAAAGCAACAAGAACCTTCTATCTTCAAAGGCATGAGCCAAGTTATGGGATCTCTCTGTGGTCTCTTTTCCTTATCAAACTGGGCTTGGTTTACTCTCCTGAATCTTCCCCTTAGTACACATATGGCAGCTAAGCTTAGGTCCTTCCACAGTGGTCCATTAAAATTCATTTGTTTTGTTTTTATTTGAAAGAATGTGACATTGATAATAAACCTTAAGGTTATAAATATCTCTAACTGCAATTTAAGACTTTTGTTAGAGAATTGAACAACAGCAGATGAGGTAGAGAGGGATGATGGGTGGGGAGGGGAGGGGGGATAGTAGGGGATAGGAAAGGTAGCAGAATACAACAGTCACTAATATGCCATTATGTAAAAATGTGAGTGTGTAACCCATGTGATTCTGCAATTTGTATTTGGGGTAAAAATGGGAGTTCATAACCCAATTGAGTCAAATGTATGAAAGATGATATATCATGAGCTTTGTAATGTTTTGAACAACCAATAACAAAATATAAAAAAAAGACTGAAACTGAGTCATTTTTGTTTTGTTTAGTTCTTTGTAGCAGTACTTCCTAGCTCAGCGGTGAGAGGTTTGTTCAATATTATACCTACTAGGCTGAAATTGGGTTATTACAACTCACTTCTTGGCAAAAAGAAATCTTTATTCCTGGAATAACCAAACCTAAATTTTAAGGAGCTTTGCTTACCGAAAGATAAGATAGCCCACTTGTATGTTTTATCTCTATTATCTTCTTAGTCAAATAATATTTTCAGATAAGCTGTTATATAGTTAGTTTTAAAATCAAGAAATGATCCCTTTGCAAAAGTTCAGTATATTTGTTCCATGATTAGCAGAATGCAGAACATTCCTGGAAGATGGCTTAGCAGGGCCCATAGTCAAAAATAGCCTTGAAATGTATCTTAGTGGAGATTTATCTGTAAAGCACCCTTCTTTAAGATATATTAATCATAACTCCAGGATGTTACCTTAGTCATTTTATCTTATCCTAAGCCTATCAAGAGAAATGAGAAATTATTAAAATGATGTTCCATGTACCTTCTAAAATAAGGCAGAGTGACAAAAACTTTCAAGTCCCGGAAGCCAATAAGTAAAGTTATCAAAGAATTGGAATTCTGATGCCACAGTTACTGGAATTTGGGCAGTCATGTGTAATCAATGAGTAGTAACTATTTTATGACCTGTGTAGCTATTGGAGGCAGTAAAGTTTTTATCAGAAAATTGTGTCAATTTTTATTTGGTTTCAAACTGTCACATTGATTTTGGAACATTTTCCTGCTGCATGTCACATTAGCTCTTCTAATACAACTACTGGGTATTTTACAAAGCCTACTGCTTTATTATTAAGCTAGTCATAATACAAAGTTTTCTTCATTGGGGAAAAATTGAGATTGTTTACACCTGATTATTATCAACTATACTCACATAGCTTGATCATAAAATAAAAGTAGAAAAATATTCTATAACCAAATTGGTTTTATTTTTATTATTAATTACTTTTATAATACCTCAAACATGTATATCCTTACAACCCAGAATTAATGACCATATCTTGACATCTTTTGTGTGTCTTTCATTGTTTAAAGACATAAAAAAGCAAAAAGAAACAGCAATGAATAAATAATAAAGTATAGTCCATTTATATCATTCCTAAGTCCCACTTATCTTTCTATTTCTCCATAGAGAAAAATTCAATGCTAATAATTTTTCTAATTTAGGCTTTTAATAATTTATTGCATAGACATATACCAATAAAATATCTGTAGTATGAATTCATTTTTTAGGTTTATATACATATATCCTATTTTACGTAACATTCTGAAACTCTTTTGTTCCTTCAAACATAGGATTTAATGTCTATCAATAGTGAGATAAATAATTCTTAGTTATTGACTTTAAAATATAATATTTATTCACATATGTATTTAACAACTATGTATTCAATTCTCTACTGGTGGAAATTTACCATATTTTATTGACTTAAAAAAAAGGAATTGGTCACACTTTAAAATCTTTGAAACTCAACTCAAAGTGGATCAAGGACCTAGGAATTAAACCAGAGACTCTGTGTCTAATAGAAGAAAAATTAGGACCTAATCTTCATCGTGTGGGATTAGGCCCCAACTTCCTTAATAATACTCCTTTAGCACAAGAATTAAAACCAAGAATCAATAAATGGGATGGAATCAAACTAAAGTTTCTTCTCAGCAAAAGAAATAATCTCTGAAGTGAACAGAGAGCCTACATCCTGGGAGCAAATTTTTACCCCTCACACATCAGATAGAGCACTAATCTCTAGGGTCTCTAAAGAACTCAAAAAGCTAAGCACTAAATAACAACAACAACAACAAAAACTAATAACCCAATGCCAATGTCTCGGCTGGGCACAGAATCACGAGCCACCACACAGCTTTGTAGATTCAAACAGCAATTCTTTATTCCCGAACTCACACCGGCCTCCACACACGTTCTGGGGCAATCCCAGTTCTCCTCCGCCTAATTCCTACTCCAGGAGGCTTTCTTCCCAAAATACTCTCTGAATCTCACGAGAACTCAAAGGGAGCTCAGGTAGCAGGAACGCCCTATTTCCAGCAGCAATAATCCTCAACCTCCAACTTCCCTAAAATCCCTATTGTCTTAAACTGGGAACGCCCTAAACCCATACTATACTTCCTCAAACTGCAGGATACACCCTAATCCTGGATCCACCCTCGTCCTTGAGTAGGGTCATCTTTCTCAAACACACATGCAATGTCAATAGCGAAATTCCAAGGCAAGTCCATTTAACATGGGGTACACTGGCAAGGAAATATCGATGCGTCATACCTACTTGGTAATGGCCCTCAGCAACCCAATCAACAAATAGTCCAAGGACCTGAATAGACACTTCTCAGAAGAGGATACACAATCAATCAACAAATAAATGAAAAAATGTTCATCATCTCTAGCAATCTGAGAAATGCAAATCAAAACTGCTCTAAGATATCATCTCACTCCAGTCAGAATGGCAGCTATTATGAAGACAAACAATAAGTTTTGGCGAGAATGTGTTGAAAAAGGTACACTCATACATTGCTGGTGGGACTGCAATTGGTTCAGTCAATATGGAAAGCAGTATGGAGATTCCTTGGAAATCTCGGAATGGAACCACCATTTGACCCAGTTATCCCTCTCCTCAGTTTAACCCAAAGAACTTAAAAACAGCATACTACAGGGACACAGCAACATCTATGTTTATGGGAGCACAATTCACAATAGCTAAACTGTAGAGCCAACCTAGTTGCCCTTCAGTGGATGAATGGATAAAAAAAAATGTGGCATATATATACAATTTTACTCAGTATTAAAAGAGAATAAAATCATGGCATTTGCAGGTAAATTGAAGAATATAATGCTAAGTGAAGTTAACCAATCCCCAAAAAACAAATGCTGAATGTTTTCTCTGATATAAGGTGACTGACTTATAGTGGGGTAGGGAAGGGGAACATGGGAGGAATAGGTGACTTCTAGATAGGGCATAAGGGTCGGGGGTCACTGAGGGGGCATGGGATTAGCAAGGATGGTGGAATGTGATAGACATCATTATCAAAAGTACATGTATGAAGACATGAATTGGTGTCAACATATTTTATATACAACCAGAGATATGAAAAATTGTGCAGTATATGTGTAATAAGAATTGTAATGCATTCCACTGTCATTTGTTTTTTAAAAAATCAATAAAAAATAAATAAAATCTTTGAAATCTGAATATAGTGCAAATAGCAGCAAATATGTTTTCCATCTTTGCTATGTAGGTCAAAAGTAAATAAACTTCTATAAAGAATCAGATAGCTCTGTGAACTGTATCTGCTCTGAGGTAACTACCCAACTCTGCCATTGTGATGTGAAAGCAGCCAATGACAATAAATAAATTGTTGAACATGTCTGCATTTTAGTCCAATATTAATTATGAACATTAAAATTTAAATTTCATACCATTTTTCTGTATCACAAAGTATTATTCTTCTTTTGATGATTTTCCAACAATTTAAAAATACAAAATATTACTCTTAGTTCATGGACCACGCAAAAACAGGCAGTAGGGCAAATCTGGCCCACTGACCAGTTTTGCTGTTATGTGCTTTATAGAAAAGGAAAAAAAAATAATCAAATAATAACAATAAAATAATAAATTAACTACAATTTGATAACAGCTTTGAAGGACAAATACACAGAATTTTGAGGGTATAAAACTAAAGAGAACTGGTCTTTGTAGAGTGAGAATAAGTTGATTTATTCCAAAGTTGATTTTGATCATTTTATTCCATTTGGAATTGAGAAAGAGGTGATTAGTTAATGAATCCAGACTAAACAACTGTCAAGAAAAGGACTCAGAAAAAAAAAACATTAATTTCAAGTGTACTTTCTTCCAGATAGTTTAACAAGTTCAGATTAATGTAAGCAGCATTTGTGGAAAGAAGCAGTTTAAAAACAAAGTTCAGTTTTGGAGACTCTTTTCCAAAGTAGTTTCTTCTTGCCTCCTCAAATAAAGTCCGAATTCCAACTGAAACTTATATTCAAGAACATTTAAAGGCAGATTAAATTTCATGTCTGAAGTCCATGTCTCCATCCATGGTCCACAATGAATATCTATTCCCAAGAGATGTAGATCTTGGTCCAAAGTCCCTGTGTAAGGACAGAGATAATGTCCAAGGTCAAGGTCTAAGCTAAATTTCCATGGTTCAAAATTTTGTCCAGATTCTAGGTCAGGTCCAATAGCAAACCCAAGATCTATGTAAAATCAATCCAGTTCTGAGTTCAAGTTTCAGAGTTTAGGTTGAGGTAGAGGTCCAGGGTCAAGGCCCATCATCTACTAAAAATATATGTAATATTTTTAAAAGTTAATTTCTCAATAGAAATGATATGCTCATTTTAATAGTTAAATTCAGCCAGAGAAATTATCAGATTTTTCTCTTTATAATCTTTTTTTTTTCTTTTTGGTACTAGGAATCGAACCCAGGGACTCTTAACTTCTAAGCCACATACATCTCTGGCTCTATTTATATTTTAAGACTCCCCGGCCCCTTTTTTTTTTTATTGGTTGTTCTAAACATTACAAAGCTCTTGACATATCATATTTCATACATTAGATTCAAGTTGGTTATGAACTCCCAATTTTACCCCAAATACAGATTGCAGAATTACATCGGTTACACATCCACATTTTTACATACTGCCATATTAGTGACTGTTGTATTCTGCTACCTTTCCTATCCTCTATTATCCCCCCTCCCCTCCCCTCATATCTTCTCTCTCTACCCCATCTACTGTAATTCATTTCTCTCCTTGTTTATTTTCCCATTCCCCTCACAAACTCTTATATGTAATTTTGTATAACAATGAGGGTCTCCCTCCATTACCATGCAATTTCCCTTTTCTCTCCCTTTCCCTCCCACCTCATGTATCTGTTTAATGTTGATCTTTTCTTCCTGCTCTTCCTCCCTGCTCTGTTCTTAGTTGCTCTCATTATATCAAAGAAGACATTTGGTATTTGTTTTTTAGGGATTGGCTAGCTTCACTAAGCATGATCTGCTCTAGTGCCATCCATTTCCCTGCAAATTCCATGATTTTGTCATTTTTTAGTGCTGTGTAATACTCCATGGTGTATAAATGCCACATTTTTTTTTTATCCATTCATCTATTGAAGGGCATCTGGGTTGGTTCCACAGTCCAGCAATTGTGAATTGTGCTGCTATGAGCATTGATGTAGCAGTATCCCTGTAGTACACTCTTTTAAGGTCTTCAGGGAATACTCCGAGAAGGGCAATAGCTGGGTCAAATGGTGGTTCCATTCCCAGCTTTCCCAGGAATCTCCATACTGTTTTCCAAATTGGCCGCACCCGTTTGCAGTCCCACCAGCAGTGTACAAGAGTACCCTTTCCCCACATCCTCGCCAGCACTCATTGTTGTTTGACTTCATCATGGCTGCCAATCTTACTGGGGTGAGGTGGTATCTTAGGGTGGTTTTGATTTGCATTTCCTTGACTGCTAGAGATGGTGAGCATTTTTTCATGTACTTGTTGATTGATTATATGTCCTCCTCTGAGAAGTGTCTGTTCAGGTCTTTGGCCCATTTGTTGATTGGGTTATTTGTTTTCTTATTGTTTAAATTTTTGAGTTCTTTGTATATTCTGGATATTAGGGCTCTATCTGAAGTGTGAGGAGTAAAAATTTGTTCCCATGATGTAGACTCCCTATTTACCTCTCTTATTGTTTCTCTTGCTGAGAAAAAACTTTTCAGTTTAAGTCCCATTTGTTGATTCTTGTTATTAACTTTTGTGCTATGGGTGTCCTATTAAGGAATTTGGAGCCCGACCCCACAATATGTAGATCGGAGTCAACTTTTTCTTCTATCAGACACAGAGTCTCTGATTTGATATCTAGCTCCTTGATCCACTTTGAGTTAACTTTTGTGCATGGCGAGAGGAGGGGATTCAGTCTCATTTTGTTGCATATGGATTTCCAGTTTTCCCAACACCATTTGTTGAAGATGCTATCCTTCCTCCATTGCATGCTTTTAGCTCCTTTATCAAATATAAGATAGTTGTAGCTTTGTGGATTAGTCTCTGTGTCCTCTATTCTGTACCATTGGTCCACCCCCCTGTTTTGGTACCAGTACCATGCTGTTTTTGTTACTATCACTCTGTAATATAGTTTGAAATCTGGTATCGCTATACCGCCTGATTCACACTTCCTGCTTAGAATTGCTTTTGCTATTCTGGGTCTTTTATTTTTCCATATGAATTTCATGATTGCTTTATCTATTTCTACAAGAAATGCCGTTGGGATTCTGATTGGCATTGCATTAAACCTATAGAGAACTTTTGGTAATATCGCCATTTTGATGATGTTAGTTCTGCCTATCCATGAACAGGGTATATTTTTCCATCTTCTAAGATCTTCTTCTACTTCTCTTTTTAGGGTTTTTATATTTTGAGACAAGGTCTTGCCAAGTTGCTTAGGGCCTCCTAAGTTGCTGAATTTAACAGGCTTTGAATTCAATGATCCTCCTGCCTTAGCCTCCAGAGCTTCTGGGATTATAGGGATGTGCCACCCCACCCAGTTCTAGTCAATTTCTTAGTCAGGAGTTAATAGTCACATATTTTTTCTTTAGAAATTTCGTTGAATCCCATTCTTCTCATTAAAAAAAAAAAAAAAAAAACAATGAGAAAACCGAGACTCAGAATAGTGAAGTGTTTTTCAGTAATGCAATCCTTCCTCCAGGGAAGCTTCTGCTTTCCCTGGGGGATGCTCTAGTTTTCTCTCTAAAATAAAGGTGGCTAGAAGCATAGCCCTATTTTATAATGAAAGCAAATAATCGGATCAAAACATCTCCTAAAGCCATACTCACATTTAAAAATAAAATAGATCCATTGTTTAAGGCTCTAGGGTAAAAGAATAAAATTCTTGCACCTAGTTTTCCTTGATTTAAAACCATGACATATGTTTTTGAACTGAAATGTAATAAAAGAGAAGTTAAGTTAGCAAGCTCTCCTTTCACAAAAGCCTGACCCATATCATCCAAGTAAGAAACAATCTAAATATGAAAAATCAGAAAGTATCTTTCTAGCAGCTGAAATGATGCACATTTTTGTTTCCTCCATCCCTAGTTGGATTTTGGTGGCCTCCTGGCCTTCTAAGATGAACAGCTCATGGTCATGCTCCTCCAGCTGAGTCTGCTAGACCTCAAACTGTATCTTCCCCCTTTCTCATCTCCCTTGGCTCTATCATACTAGAAGTCACAGGGAGGTATAGAGACATCTACTCTGCTCACACATAAAGCCAAAAGACATTCATAACTACAACAGTGACTCATTGATTTCTGGCTCCAAGTTAAAGGCACAGTAAAACCTGTACCCCCTCCTCTCTAAACATCGTCATAAATCTGGCTGTTTCTACACAAGAAACCATCATAATGATGGCTACATTTTAAGACAGAATAGTCAATATACTGGGCAAGTCTCCCATCCATTTCTCGAAAGCCATGCATGAAATTTATGACCCTTCTAACTTATCATCACTCCAGGGATGTATTGATTTTTTTAAACTACATAGTCGACATTTGGATTGCTGGCTCCAAATGAAACTGTTATTTAATCATCAAAATCATATCATGCTTTACATTTGTAAATGATCAGCAATCTTCCTTATTGCACCCCACTTTCTACAGGCTTCCAACTGAGAGAACTGTGACTTGCGACCTTTATATATGAAAGGACAAATCAGCATTTTTTTTTTCAATGTAAAAGCTCTGTTGAGTATTGTTATCCCCAAAATTCTTCAGATGTTCTTCCAAGATTTCTTCTGCCTTGTACTCAATCAGACACTAATGTAGGACCTGCTGTGAAGGAACTTTGAAGATTCAATTAAGGTTATTAATTACCTACTCTTGAAATAGATTATCTTGGACTACCTGGGTTGACCCAATGTAATCACATGAACCGTTGAAATCATTAGAGAAGACAAAGTCATCAGTTAGATATGGCAGAAGGCAGGAGAGATGAAGCAGAAGGCACGAGTGCAGAAAGGACTCTATCGGTCATTGCTGTCTTTGAACACAGAGGAAGAGAAGCATGAACTAAGGAATATGGTTGTCCTCTAAAAGCTAAGATCAACTCCCAGCAGATAGACAGCAAAGCAGCAGGGATGAGTCCTTCTGCCACAAAGAACTGAATTTAATCAATAACTTAACTGGATTGGCAGCACATCTTTAGAGTCTGCAGACATCAAGACTATAATCCTACTGACATGTTGGCTTCAGCATTGTGAAACCTGGAGTAGATAATAACTGGGACACTTTATGCCTAGACTTTTCACCTATGGAATTCTGAGATAACGAAAGGGCATTAAGATCCAACACTTGGGATTATCTGTCATTAACTTTCCATTACTCTTACAAAATACCTGAGAGAATCAAAAGGAGGCGAGGTTTTTGTTTTGGTTTTGGTTTTGGTTCATGGTTTCAGAAGTTTCAGTCCATGGTCATTTGGCTTCATTGTTTCAAACCTGTGATGGTACATCATGGTGGCGGCCTGTTCATCTCATGGTCCCTACAAAGCAATGAGAGAGAAAGGAAGGGGCTGGGTCTCTAAATTTTCCTTCATAGCCAAACTCCCAATAACCTAAATTCCTTCCATTGGAACTTACCTCCTGAGAGTTCCAACACCTTCCAATTGTGTGGAAGGCTGGGGACCAAGCCTTAAAACCATGGTCCTATGGGAGACATTGAATATCTAAACTATAACAGGGGCTACTAAAAAAATTAAGACTAGTACAAACATTTAACCATTTTTATATCTGAAGTAAAAATTTTCTGCATAATATGATATGTTGTGTGGGATTCATATAAATCTTGGTATCTTGTCTGCCATCTTAGTCATCAACATTCTTAACTTCATCTGCCTCATTTAATCATCTACACCACCATGTTCTCCTTGTGATGAACGATGGTGATACTGCCATTCTTAAATAAGCATATCCAAAGATTTTGGCAGGAAGTGGATCTTTTTCACCTTTTGAATTGTCATAGCATCAAATGCAGAGCCTGCCACATACATAGGTTTTCAATAACTGCTTATTGATTTGAATTGATTTTTCCTGTGATACCAAATGGAATTTTAGGTCATTTTCTTTATGTGAACTGATACCAGTTACAGGACTAGGTGACTCTAATACAACCAGCCACTAACCAGCCCTCTGATTTTATAGGCACATATTTATGAAATAGATTAAAATTCTGGTTAAGTCTTAAATTTCAGAATATAGCTAGAAGTCAGAATGCATACAAAACATAGGAGTCAGAAAAGAGGGGGTCAAATATTGGTCTATAGATCTACAAATGTGCCTATTGATTAATTTGTCACATGTTCCAATATCAATTTCTGCTTTAAGTCTAGATCAGAGTTCTAAACTGACTTTGGAAATTCATCAAACTATCCAGATTATTTCCAAAACTACTCCAGGATTTCCTCTATGTAAACAAAAGCCTTTACTAGCTAACCAGCTTTGCAGTTTAAGACAAACCATTGAGATGTCCTCACCCCAAGAATAGGGAGGAAGAGTGAGAACTGTGGCTGCTGTCATTGATAAAAATGGTAATGTTTTGGGAAATTTCCTTGATGCAAGTGCACAGCTCAATCCATGTTCACAACTTGATAATAAAATAGAAAGTCTCACAAAATTGAGATGCTTAAGTCATAAAATTTATTGAGACAACTGAAAGCATGGTGAAAATACAAGGAACAAGATGGAGGTAATTAACACTGGGAAAGGACCACATTACCTCATATGGAGGTACACAAAATCTGTTGCTGAGAAACAGATTATACTGGAATCTAGCAGCTTAAAGTAATAAATACAAGTAGCAAATTGTGGGCGGGAAATGCAAGAGAATCCTGGAACAGAATGAGCAACTAGAATAAAATTGAGGAAATCTGACTAAATTTGGACTTTAATGAAATTGTGTGTGTGCGTGTGTGTGTGTGTGTGTGTGTGTGTGTGTGTGAGAGAGAGAGAGAGAGAGAGAGAGAGGTGGGGGGATTGACTCTTTACTTCCTCTATATTTTATTCCAAATATGTTAACTTTGTTGCTTATAAAATTCTGTGGAAACAAACATTCTCCCTCAGCTTTTTAAATGTGTCAATCTATTTATTTCTGGAATTGAATGTTTTCTAGAGAAAAGTGAGAATAACTTAATTTTTTCTCTTTTTGTTTTGTAGAATATCAGATTTTTTTTTCACCTGGATTTCAATGGTCCTTTATTGATATTTATGTTGCTAAACTGTTTACTTCCTTGTCCTTTTCTGGGGAATTCTGGGCATTTCTCACATCTGTCCTCAAGTCTCTGCTGTTGCTTTTTCATCTCAGGTCTCCTCCTTAGCACTTTGTTAGTTTCAAACTTGTGGTAAATTTTGTTGTTTATTTTCCTTTTTTTTTTCTTGGTAAATAGATGATACCTATGTAACACAGACAACAGAGACCAGAGGATTTATAATTTGTCCAACTGAAGAAGAAAATGGGGGAGGAGGAGCATGGGAAAATTAGTCAAGGAATAATAAAAATAAAACTTTAAAATAAAATCAGGAACTATGTGACTATGGAGCCTTCCAGGGACATTGTGTTCCAGAGAAGAGAGAGGGAGAGGGAGAAAGAGAAAGGGCGAAGTGGGGGGAATATTACTTCCAAGAACCCCTAAAGCCAAATGAATGGGCTTCAAGAATTAAAAAAAAGAAAAGGAAGAAAAGATAGATGTCACCATTATGATAACCTTTCCTCTTATGTTTCTAATACCTTCTATTTTCAGTACTCTCTTTTTTTCATTGAAAACCGTGGTCCTTGGAAAATACAAAGGCTTTTTTTTTGCAAAAGTTTTCTTCTGTTTCTTGGATTCCAACATATGTTCTTCATTTAATTTTTGCTTACAATATTCTCCATTCTTCTTTGGTTGGACACGTTTGGATATTTACAGAGATCCAAGGCTAGCTAGTCTATGCTTTTTATTCATTTGTGAATAGAAGAAGTTATATCTGTATCATTATTTTTGCCCTAGAAAAATACTGGAGGATTCTACTCAACTCCTCTCTGTTTCCCTGGATACTTTGCATTTTCCGCCTGAGTTGGAAGGCTGTGTATTGGTGGTTCGTAATCTGTTAGATCTTGCGTTGCTTGGGTGTGGGAGGTGGCAGCGGTATCCAGAGTGTACTGGCAAAAGGAGCAGCTGGCAGCTGGTAACTCTAATTCGGGTAAGCTCTCTCTTAGTACTTGCCAAATTTGAAGTCCCATCTGCCTGGGGGCTGTTCAAGCTCCCTGGATTAGAAGTCTTGGGCTACCTCAGAACTCATGCCTTTCCTTGTTTGAAGGAGAGCAAGTTACTTTTTTTAGGAAACCAAGGAAGGTAAAACTTTTTTGTGTTACAGAGTCAACTTAATCTCAACTGACTTTCACCTGGACCAACAAACTTGAACCCCAGCTTATTATTATTCAAATTCTCTATCCTGCTTTCTTTCGGATTATTTAGGGATCTTTGTGAATGAAAACAAAAATGGCTTTTGCAATGGGGTTTTCTTATTGTTGTTGGAGATTAGTTTATATAAATAAAAATACAGTAGCTGGGCCAATTTTATATAAGGATTGATCCACTACCAAGGACCCAATATCTCTCTAAATCTGCTCTCACTGCTACATGTATTGTTGAACATTGTTAAAGCTGATTGATCATAACCTGTGTCTTGTTACATTATTGTCTTTGCTTTTGTATGTGTTTACCTTTTTGTTGTAAAAATCAAATTATCCCAATGGGGAACTCCCTTTGTATCTCTTCCAATCCTTATTATTTAAAATGATAGGCTGTTTGTGGTCTTTTTGTACTATCCACTTTATATTTGGATCTTGCTACTGGGCTCAACATGGGAAAAGCTCTACACCCATCTTTCTCTGATTTGATCCAAATTTCATGTATCTGATACAAAGTTTGTCATATGGACCTGTGGTAGTTTGATTAAAGATGGATGTAACATTCTCTTTTAGGCTTTGGTTCATTCATTCCATTGGGTTGTTTTTTGGAAAGGGGAATTAAATAAATAAGCATTTTTATTCTTGCCAAAAGTCTGTCAAGAAAGGAACAAAGGCATTTATCAATTTATTTGACCAGAGATATCAACAGTGTACTAAAAAATCCAAAGCATGAAGCACAAAACCATATTGACACAAATTACCTGCCCCCTCTCAACAAAATCACTGACAATTATACTTTAGGACTAAGAAGGAGAGGTCAAACAAATCTTTACCAGATTTTCAGGTTTGCCTTTTTTGCATGACACTTCTCTTCTGTTGAAGGTAAGACCATTCTTTTTTTTTTTTTTTTTTTTGAAGCTGATCCTAAAAGCAATGAGATCTGAGGCCAAAAGACTTTTAAAGTATCTTTCTAATTCTTAAATGAAGAATTTAATATTATTAAATTAAATAATATTATTAATATTATTTCATCAATTCTACACAATGTTACCATTGTAAAAACAATGGATAATGTTGCCCCCACTGGGTTAATAGTGATATTTCCATAAATAACACATAATGATAAGGAGATTCCTTCCTGAGTTCAGAAATGTATGACAAAATGCATCTGGAAGAACTGCAGAAATCGTGAGTCTTCTGTTTTCTTAGGCTCAGTCAAATCTGAAGGCGCTTAAAATTCTAGGTGCTAACAGTCACAACTGATTGCAGCAAATCCAAGCTTAGCTTCTGCAAACCTGCCCAATCAGGCTGTCTGAGTTGGGTCTCTTTCTCCAGGAGTTGTGGCTTTGTAATAGTCCTTTGCCATTCCTTGTCTCTAAATTACCAGCACACCAAGTCTTCTGCAGATGTTGTCAGTCTTATTGGGTCTCTTTCATGTCCTCTCAATTTTCCAGCAGGGTCTTGAGTTTTTGAAACTTCCTCACCAATCTTGAAAGGAAGTTAGTAGCTCTGGTTCATTTCTGCATCCCTTGCCATTCTCTCTGCTCTGGATTTAGAAGAGTATTCACATGTCTTGCTCAGATTTAAGAAGAGTGAGTGATAACGTTTAGAACTGTCCTGTGTTGTCTCTTACACTTGTTTGGCTACTGCATGGAGAAATGGTCTATATAGTCGTTGATATTATCGTAGCCTACTTCTCCCTTCTCATTGTTGATCATGGATGCAACTATTATGTTTTATCATCACTTTGCTGGGAGTCATTGGTGAAAAATCACGTGGTCTAAAACCACAAATTGCCAACTTAAATACAATGGTCAATGGATAACGTTGAACTCAATGGCTGCCTTCAAGGTCAATGCAATAGGATATATTTTCAAGGGATAGAGGGTAGACTAATACAAAGAAACTTTGTGAGAGCATCCTGGGGTTACACAAAAAAGCATCTGTTATGTATAAAACATTTGGAGCCTCCTCCACAAGTGAATACACACAGTCTGCAGGTGCTACTGCAATTTCTTCATTATAGGCGATTTTTTTTTTCAGGATAAGAAAAATTAAATCTAACAGCTGTCATATCATCCTAGAATGAAATCTATTTTCTTATGACACAGGAAGCCATGAACAGCCTAATTAGGAAGAAATGACTACCGATGTTGAGATTAAAATACATGAAGGGTTTTGTTGTTGTTGTTGTTGTTGTTGTTGTTGTTGTTTTACCTCTACAAATCCTGAAACACTCTGCAATTCTTTGCGCTAGCCCATCTCAAATTTTTAGCGGCTACACTCAGAAAAGTAAGGAATTTGGTGAGTCTTTTATAAAGCTCAATTTCCTCAGTTAAAAATTTCACCTGTAATTGTATTTTTCAAGTATTTTGAGGTATTAGAATATCTTGTCTTTATGAATAACAATGAGAAGTTACAATAAGTTTTATTTTATTTTGCATTTCTTCATTTTGGTTGGTTTTTATTTTGTACTAGGGATTGCATAGAAAAATGCTTTACCACTATGTTACACGCCCTAGCCATTTTTATGTTTTTTGTTTGTTTGTTTGTTTGTTTTAATTTCAGGTCAGATCTTGTTATGTTACTGAGGGGTCTTGCTAAGTTACTGAATGAAGCTGGTCTTGAATTTGCAATCCCTCTACCTCCGTCTCCAAAGTTGCTGGGATCACAGACGGTGTTTGTTTTGTTTTTAATAAAACATTGAATTTTCTAGTGCACAAAATTCAAAACCTAGAAAAGTTACTGTTCTATTTATCAGTACTTCAAATACTAAAAATTTCCTCCAGTTGTTCAATGCCTGTCGTAGAAGAATAATTAATAAATATTATTTATGGTCATTGCTATTTCCACAAGAAAACCCATAATTTGAGGATGTGGGATTGTGCTCTTCTGAGTTTCTTTTCTCACATTTGGAGATAAGGAAGTGGAGAATGAAACTGGCAGTGACTCTTAGTGAGGGAAACGGGAAGATGTATGCTGTTTGTGTGAGAGTGTGTATAAATAACAAACCCATGTCAGATATATTTCATATAAGACAGTGCATAGACAGTTGCATCTGTCTCGTAGGCCGGAAAACTCAAAAGTTCCTGCTCATTATACAGCCACTTTCTGAGCAAAGGTGCTGCAGGTGGATTACCATTTTGCATTACCATACTTCATACCAAAATATCTTGCCACTCTGGCAATATCTCATTAGACTAGAGAAAGATACCTGTGGTTTTATTGGTGATGAAGTGTCCTAGAATGAAATCTATGTTCAAAACTTACATAAAATGTGATAGTGTCTAACCAAGGCAGATATATTTTCCTCTTTGTAGATCTGAATTAAAAACATTTTGAAAAGTAGCAAAAGTTTAAAAGTACAGACATAAATTCATCCATACATTCACTCATCCTACCAATAAGCATTGCAGAAGCCATGTCAAAGGAAAGAAGAAGTGACAAGAAAAGGAAATAAGAGAAGCCTTCCTCCTAAGAGATGAGCACTCTACTTTCCATTTGTCTACCAGGATTTCTGTGGCATCCTGGATTAAAATGATTTCACTTTTGTGTGATAGTGTCTGGGTTTTCTTTTATTATAAGAAGTAAATCTGCCGAAGCTAGCTGAATCAAAAGAAAAAAAAAATTTACTATGAAGGCCAGAGCTTGTCTGATCAACAATAGGAAATCAGATCAATAATAGGAAAAGTATTCCGTATAAGGAAGAACCTAGATCCCAAGTCTCAGTCATCAGGCTGCTCATGGTCTCTCGTTCTTAACCTGTGCTTCAGTCCTCTCTCAGAGTATTTCTTTTTAAGAAAAAACTGTAGACCTGATTTCTCTCCTTCTTATATCACCATGGAGTATACAGTAGTAGCCCATCTTCATGTTACATTCTAACCACAGGAAGACCTTAACTTCTCTCAGGGTCCATTCCTATTTCTAAGGAAGTGTTTTAATTGTCTTGACAATCTATTTTTTTATTTTTAAAAACTTTATTCTTTTTTTGTCCAGTATTAGAAATTGAACCCAGGGCTTCCTGCACATCCTAGCCAAACACTCTACCACATTGTCAGTCTGTTCTCACTTTAAGTAGCTAGAAAAGGAAGGAATTTCATTGGAAAAAGGCTTGAGATTAAAAAAAATCCAGTAGGGATCCTCCATAGTTTTCCTGCATTTCTCCCCCCCCCTCCCGAATCATCCCACACATTTATTTTATTTTTTGATATATTATACATATATAGAGTATAACTTCTCCTGGTTGTACATGATACTTCTGTACATGATACATTGGTCATATAATCATATATGCACATCCTAATTCTCCATTCTTTCTTTTCACTCCCCTTTGTCTAATCCAAAGTAGTTCTGTTCTTCCCTACCCACCCCCTTATTGTGAATTAGCAAGTTTTCCTAACTTTGGAAAACACGACCTCTTGGTTTTTGAACCATGAAAGGCCATAAAAAGGTAACACATTTGCAAATGTAAAATCTTTTCTCTGAAAAAATTCCAATAGTTGGTATTGAAAACAATAGTGGAATGGAAGCATTTGTCTATGATATTATGTCCAGAGGACACAGAAATACCCAAATCCATGTCTGATATGTACCTATTTACAAAGCCCCTGATAGTAGAAGGACCAACACAAAATAATATCTTAACATCCATCACATTTTAATTTTTAAGTATCTGAATTTTAGATACATTGTGCAACTAATAAAAAGAAACTTGACAGAAGAGCTGTGAACTAATAATCACTGGTTGCTTAGCCATAGGGGGTAGTTTTCTATCCATCCTAGAGAGTCATATACATTTGTAGCACATTTTTAACTCATTATGCATCTTTGTCATTTAAAATCTGTTCAAAAGATTACACTAGAATCACTGTAGTAAAAAATTTATGATTTCAGAGAAGGCTGCCTGCTAATAATCAAAGGCAATATGAACTGCTACACATCTTGGATTACATTACAGGATGTTCAAGAATTTCTAGTAGGAAAAGTAGTTGTAACTGGTTAATGGTCCACAAATGTCTGTCACTTAAACATTGGCCCTTTTTCTGTCAAAACCTTTGATTCAGAATCAGGAGATATATGACTTATTAGGAATAACACAAACAGAACAAGTTCAACCAAATATTTTTTTTTATTTTTTTTTTAAGGGAAACCAATCTCTTACTTTATTTTGCTTTTTGTGTTAGTTGTTTGAAAAACACTAGAAGCAGACATGAGGTTTTCTATATATTGTCCAAGAACTTGGTTTTCTGATTTTAGCTTCAGATTTTCTTCTTTAACTGCAACTACTCTTGCAGACAGATCTTCAAGTTTGTGTTGGAGTTCAAACACTTTTTTTTATTGATTATTTAAAACATTACATAGCTCATGATATATCATCTTTCATACATTTGACTCAAATTGGGTTTTGAACTCCCATTTTCAACCCAAATACAGATTGCAGAATCACATCTGTTACATATTCACATTTTTACATAATGCCATATTAGTGACTGTTGTATTCTGCTACCTTTCCTATCCCCTACTATACCCCCTCCCCTCCCCTCCCCTCCCATCTTCCCGCTCTACCTCCTCTGCTGTTGTTCAATTCTCTCCCTTTTTTTCCCTCCCCCTTGCCCCTCATAACCTCTTATAATTTTATGTATCATTGAAGGCCTCCTTCCATTTCCATATGCTTTCCCTTCTCTCTCCCTTTCTCTCCCCCCATTCGTCTTTGTTTACTGTAGTCTTTTCCTCATGCTCTTCCTTCCTGTTCTGTTCTTAGTTGCTCTCTTTATATCAAAGCAGACATTTGGCATTTGTTTTTTAGGGCTTGGCTAGCTTCGCTTAGCATAATCTGCTCTAATGCCATCCATTTCCCTGCAAATTCTATGATTTTGTCATTTCTTAGTGCTGCATAATACTCCATTGTGTATAGATGCCACATTTTTTTTTATCCATTCATCTATTGAGGGGCATCTAGGTTGGTTCCACAGTCTAGCTATTGTGAATTGTGCCGCTATAATCATTGATGCAGCCGTATTCCTATAGAGCGCTCTTTTAAGGTCCTCTGGGAATAGTCCGAGAAGTGCGATAGCTGGGTCAAATGGTGGATCCATTCCCAGCTTTCCCAGGAATCTCCATACTGCTTTCCAAATTGGCCTCACCATTTTGCAGCCCCACCAGCAGTGTACAAGTGTACCCTTTTCCCCACATCCCCGCCAACACTTATTGTTGTTTGACTTCATAATGGCTGCCAATCTTACTGGAGTGAGATGATATCTTAGGGTGGTTTTGATTTGCATTTCTCTGACTGCTAGAGATGGTGAGCACTTTTTCATGTACTTGTTGATTGATTGTATGTCCTCCTCTGAGAAGTGTCTGTTCAGGTCCTTGGCCCATTTGTTGATTGGGTTATTTGTTATCTTATTGTTTAATTTTTTGAGTTCTTTGTACATTCTGGATATTAGGGCTCTATCTGAGATGTGGGGGGTAAAAATTTGTTCCCAGGATGTAGGCTCTCTATTTACCTCTTTTATTGTTTCTCTTGCTGAGAAAAAACTTTTTAGTTTAAGTAAGTCCCATTTGTTTATTCTTGTTATTAACTCTTGGGCTATGGGTGTCCTATTAAGGAATTTGGAGCCCGACCCCACAATATGTAGATCGTAGCCAACTTTTTCTTCTATCAGACGCAGTGTCTCTGATTTGATATCTAGCTCCCTGATCCATTTTGAGTTAATTTTTGTGGATGGCGAGAGAAAGGGATTCAATTTCATTTTGTTGCATATGGATTTCCAATTTTCCCAGCACCATTTGTTGAAGATGCTATCCTTCCTCCATTGCATGCTTTTAGCCCCTTTATCAAATATAAGATAGTTGTAACTTTGTGGATTAGTCTCTGTGTCCTCTATTCTGTACCGTTGGTCCACCTGCCTGTTTTGGTACCAGTACCATGCTGTTTTTGTTACTATTGCTTTGTAGTACAGTTTGACCTCTGGTATCGCTATACCTCCAGATTCACACTTCCTGCTTAGAATTGCTTTTGCTATTCTGGGTCTTTTGTTTTTCCATATGAATTTCATGATTGCTTTGTCTATTTCAACAAGAAATGCCGTTGGGATTTTGATTGGTATCGCATTAAACCTGTAGAGAATCAACCAAATATTAAATGCAAATAAAAACCTACTATTCTTCAACCAAGCCCCAGACTTGAAAGTACTTAATAAATAAAGATCATAAACATGTTTATAAAAAGCACAGTGTATCATAGTGATGATACAATGCTCAGTCAAAAAGATTCAAAAAATGTTTAAATACAACGCTAGTTGATGAAGAAGAAGAATATAATATGTAATTATGGGCTGGGGATGTGGCTCAAGCGGTAGCGTGCTCTCCTGGTATGCATGCGGCCCGGGTTCAATCCTCAGCACCACATTACGACAAGATGTTGCATCCGCCGATAACTAAAAAAAATTAAATATTAAAAAAAATTCTCTCTCTCTCTCTCAAAAAAATAATATGCAATTATATGGGTATAGGAATATTATTATCTATCAAGAGTTTTAATATACTTCCCAAAGTATGGCAGCAACATTGTATCGTATAGTACAATGCACTCTAAGTAGATGAAATATCAGAAGTAATTTTGCCCCTCACTCCAAAAGGGTTTTAGTTGCTGGGCTTAGTCCTGGGAAATCTCTTTTTACTACGCTGACTGGGGCCAAGATTCTTTCTCTGCTTCAACCTCCAATCTTCAGAGTTTGCTTTGGCTCATCTAAGCTTCTGGCTGCCTGCTCCGGGGAAGCAGAGGTGCCACCTGGGCACTTTGCTTTTATAGCAATTGCCCTACTAGCAAAGTGGCTATCTCTTTTGCTATTACCTAATCAAATGGAAAAATAGCATTCCCCTTGGAGAAGAGTGAGAAGGGGATTGCATAGGAAAGCAAAATTAAAACTTAATTCATGTCCATTCATGACACTGTCCACACACACACACACATACACACACACACGCCCCCGACACACAAAGTCTCAATAGTTAACAACAAATATATGCAAGTCTCCTCTTACATTTGTAATACTGGCAATTTCTTTTTTTCTTTTTAATTGATCTTTCCAAAGTACCAACTTTTGTGTTTTATGATGTCCTCTAATACGCTTTTGTTTTCTATTTCACCTATGCCTGGTATATATATATATATATATATATATATATATATATATATATATATATATATATATTTCTATCTTTCTACTCCTTTAGAATTTAATATACTTTACTTTTCATTGATTTTTTAAAATGGAAGCAAAAAATATAACTTATTAAATTGAAAAGATGAGCAAACCAATGTTGATTCATTCCAATATTATTATTGGGAGGTAGTGGAAGCTTTAGGAGGTAGGGCCTAGTTAGAAGAAGTTAGGTCACTGGGAGATGTGCCCTTATAGAATACATTGATATATTGGGACCCCACTGCCCTCCCCCCTCTGCTTCCTAGATGCCATGCCATAAGCAGTCTCCTCTTTTGCACATTCCTGATGCCATGCTGTTCTGCCTCACCTCAGCCCAAAGCAACAAAACCAGCAGACCATGAACTAAACCTCTGAAACCATGAGCCAAAATATTTTTTTTTCCTTTTTAAAGTTGTTTTCCTCAGATTTTTTTTTCCATAGGGGCAGAAAACTAATACAGACCCTACTAATACAGACCCTCCTCATGATACTTTAGCAAGGACCCAAAATTTAGAAGAGATGCTTCCTTCCTCCCTCTTGGCCAGCAGCACATAATACCTTAGAGGTACCCTTCCCCTTTGAGATATTAAATTTGATTTTGTTTAACTTTGTGATGGTCTTTGGCTAATTAGGCTTAAATAAGAACAAGGCACTTAAATCCTGTCTCTCTCACCCTTCCACCACAGGTAATCCAGTTTTGGTTTTGACTTACTAGCCTAAAGAGCTTGCTTTCCCTAGAAATCAAATACTGTGACCCCCCACAGAATCAGAAGTATGAAAATCAGGCATTGTAATAATAAACAGGTCTTTGCAACACTTTCTTAGCCCAAGAGTCTCAAGGTATTCTTCTCTATCATTGACTTTTGGTGGTTGTTGTTGTTCATTGCTAATCCCTAAGTGAGACATGGAGGAGTGGGTGATATTATATGAAGAAGTAAGTTGTTGTTTTCATTTTAGCACAGAAATAAGGCCTAACATATGAAGGTGGATCAAATATCACTAAAGAAAAGTTAAAGAGCCTCAAATATAAAAGGGAAACGGTTTGCAAGAATGTAGAAATGGGTGGAAGCAGGGTGGGGTGCTCAGATTTATGTATCTGGAGCTGAAATGCAGTCCTGGAAGGATGCATGACATGTTAGAATTTTCAATACTTGGATGTTCTCAACTCTTTTCACACAATCAGGCCAAGTTGAGCAGCTCTGAAGTAGAAAGAAGCCAACTTATATAATTCTGCCTTTGGGGGGAATCATTGGATTTCTGCTTTTAATAGCCCTTAAATTTCACTCTCTTAAACTTACATATTATGGGACATTTTTTTTCTTTCAATGGAAAACTATGCATTATCTATAGCTTCCTCTATGGGTTACTTGATTCTAGCCATGTAAATAGAATTTAGGTAATGGAGATATGTCCACATATAAGCATGCATAAATATGTATGTATGTTGTGTTTGTGTGTGTATTATGTGTATATGTATTTATATTCCTATCAAGCAGTGATTTGGCTTGTTCCCTAACTAACCTCCATCTTGCCCATGGAAAATCTAGTTTTGTACCATTTGTGTTTCAAATTTTTTTTTTTTACTGATATAATTTTGTGATATTTGACTTTTCCTTTGAACTAGTTGTAACTTCTGCCCAGGACCCTCCCACCATATGAGTAAAATAAAATCTTCAACAGGTTGAGAGTCTGATTTTTACCTTTTTCTTAAAATGATCTTTGAACAGTATTTATTTCATAAGGATTGCCTGAGAGTAATTCATATTTTATCATCATTCTGCTTTGATCCACGAATAAAGAATTGAATAACATTAGGAATTTTGTTGAAGTTTCTCAGAAATTTTTCAAAATGTTCCACCTTATGGGTCAACTTATTTCACTTTTCTGCAAAGCAAATATGTTATACCATAGGAAAGCTGAAATCATCACATCTCAAAAAAGCCAGCTAAGTTTTCTTGCAGAGATGGCTTGGGGTCAAGACTCTGTGCCATCCTCCGTTTTGTTTTGCATAATTATTTTTTAGGGATGCATTCTCCTTTATATCTCTTCTGAGCATCTCTGTGGTTCTGATTCATATTTATAGAGAAAGAGAATTAAATGTATAATTTACCTCGTTGCTGACAGCATCTCTTCCCCAGATTCTGATGTCCTTGGAAGGTTTGCTTCCTTTTCTCTGGATCTGTTTTTCTCGTCCTCCAGTGAGTATCAGCCCCTAGGAGAAACTCTTGTGATCATTCCTCCATACTTTGAAACATGCAAAGTGCTGAAAATCACATTATTCTCTCCCTTTCTTGTACTCCCACATCCAGAAAACCTAAAGGAAATAAACAAAGATCATCAAAATTAGAACAGAGACTGATTTATCCCAAGTTTGCTGTAGCAAGGGAGTCAGCCACCATCCTTTAGATTTGGCAGAGTCTCAAAGGCAGGAAGCAGGGGAGTGGGAAAACTTTATAATGAAAAACAGGGAAGTCTTTGGAGGTTGCTCCTAAAGCTGAAAGTGAGTTAACAAGATGTGGAGCAGCTTATGTGATTAATTTGAAAAGTGCATTTGGCTCTTTCTAACTGTTGTCAAATGGAAACTGGGAAAACATATAGGGAAGCTCTCAGGCTTTGTCTAACTCCTAACTGTTGTGGGCCAATTGTAGTGCAATTGGTATGGTTTCTGGGTTTGCTGCTGCTGAGGTTGTGGATTAGAGTTCTATCATTATGTACTGTCCTGTTGCTGTCCGTCTGTATATTTAGTCTGTCTCTACCTAAGATCTTTTTGCAATTTAAAATGATAGCTATGAATCTAAAGAGATGTAAAAGAAAAAGAGTGTTTCAGTTACCAAGGATTTTAAGCTTCAGAATTTGCTGCAGATTGATTCTGGTTGCTTGTACAAGTGACCTGGACACTGCTGTCTTTTATGTACATAACATATGAGATTGTTGCATAAACCTTGTCAGGTAGGTTTTAATCTCTTTTGAAGATAAGGGTAGTAGAGTTCAAATATATCAACAAATCTGATGTAAGTACAGCTAGAAATGGGACACAGATATTTTAAAACCCATATTCTAAATCTGTTCTAGAAAGAAAGCATAGAAAGGTATATATTGAAATTTTAACACTGGCAATTCTAAGTATGTGGGCCCTAGGATAAGGCAGTATTAAATTTTCCTTTATACATTTTTAAAAATTTTGTATATATAAAGTCAATAATACAAACAAAAAAACAACAACAAACTTAATTCTTCCTGAAAACCATAATAATTTCCTTCTAGAAACCTAATTTATAAGGTATTTCATATACTAAAAATCCCAAAGAAATTAACTTACCTCAGATAATAAATATATATGAGTTATATGAAGAGTGGCTCTTTCTTATTATTTGCAGATAATAAAAAGGAGCAGTGAAATTATATAGTCTGAAGAGATATTCCCTTTAAGTAGACGTTTAGTAAACAGTATTAGTACAATAGCTCTCGGTTGATATTCGGACCACTGGTACCTCTTATCTATCTATGCTATTATCTGGTAGTGATTGAACTACTAATATATTTTAGGCATAATATTGGTGCCTGGGGTTTAAGATAAATAGCAAAACTACAATGTTTAAGAAATATAGAGCTTTCTGGCTATTAAAATATAATTTTCCCAGATTGCCCCCTGAGAAAAGTTTGTCTGAAGTGCAATATTGGAACTGAAAATCCTGTTTTCCTGTAACATAATTGTCAGCTACTTTGAAATCAACACATTCTGTGTACTTCTGAAGTTACCATTTTCTTTATTACAACAGAATAGCTTGAAGTTGCACAGCCTGTACTAAGTCAAGCCTCTGCAATATTTCTGTAAGTTTTGGAAGTGAGAGGGCCTCTGTTTTTCTTTTTCTTTCTTTTTTATTCCAACCCCCATCCTTCTGTTGAATGACCCAGCCACTGTCTTCACATTGCTCTAACATGGAACACAGCATCCTAATATTTAACCCTCCAATGTGTTAAGTGTGCAAAACTTTGGAAGCAATTGTTTATGAGCAAAAATTGAGAGAATAGAAAATGGTCCTTGTCTTATCCACAGTCCAGTTGTGCCAGGCCAGTGGAATAGGTTGCATTCAGGTTGAACAAAGTGCCCAGAGGCAGCTTGGAAGACATGATTTATTGAGCAAAGCTTTCAAGAGATCAGTGACTGCTCCAAGAAGAATTTAGTGGTGACAGGTTAACAGATAGCACCTCCAATCCTCCTAGTGCTTTGCCAGGCAGATCCTCCTCTCCCTCATCAGGTTCTGTCCAATAGCAGTTGACTGGACAAGTCGCAATGCCCTTGGTTCCATGCCCATCCCCACTCAGAGGGGTTTTCTATGTCTGCAGGCTACAGCAGTAGTGTCAAAGTATCAGCTTGCTTTGTTTGCTTGGAGCCACTGTCCAGGTATACAAGCAAGAAAGTAGCTTCTACAGATAATACAACCCATCCTCACTTGCAGTATGCATAAGAGAAGACCATATGTAAAGGTCGGGCGAGCGTCGGAGGAAGAGACCACCAAGAGACTGACTCATGCAACAGCAAGGGGTTTATTGGGGGTCCAGCATGCTGGGGCTCAGAGCTCACTTGAATAGAGCAAAGAGCCCCAAGAACAGTTTAAGTAGAGCTTATATACTTTCCTTGGAGAGGGCAGGGAGGGAAGTTCATTGATGGGTCAGGGCGAGTGGGCGGTTTGCGAGCAACGGGGTAAGGGAATACATTCTGCAGTTTGGCAGTTGGGGACAGCACAGTCTGGGAACAAGATTAGCAAACAGTTCTCAAAACTATTAACCTTTCACATATCCTTCAGGATAATATGTACCTGGACTTTCTGGCCCATTGATCTTATTGTTTCTTTAACTGGGCTGGGTTTTGGGGAATAGAAACAGATCATTCAGAGACATGAAGTTTTACTGTCCCCTTTCTTTAGATGATACTGTCCTGAAGCTAAGTAAACACAGATTAGTATATTTTAACAGAAGACACGAGTGTCTTTCAAGTTCTTCAATTCTCACTGTGGGTCTTGATCCTCAGCAATCAATTCCATTGCTGCACCCCTCCTCCTTTTCCTCCCTCCCCTGCCCCATGTCACCATGGTGTCTGGAATCTCCCAGGGATTCCCACGGCTCTAAAGTGGCATGACTGTTTTCTCCTCTGAAAAGGAGTCAGTCCCAAAATCCCATTCACTTCTAATGGAAAGCAGTTTAAGCCTCTCTCTCTGTGGATTATTTTAAGCCAAGTCCAGGCCCAGCTTTATCTCAAAAGACAATTTTAAGAAAATGCCAAAATCCTGACTCATGCACAGATATAAGAATGATCAAATGTGGAGGATCTTATTTAATTCATATTATATAAAGGAACTAGCTTAAAGGAAACTTCAAAAAACCACAAACACATAGAGTAAAGGAATCAAAACTGCAAGTGGAGACCCAAGGACTTTTTCACAGTGGGAAGAGGTCAATGGAAACGCTACTGAACAAGATGGAGTCTGGATATGTTCAACAGTTACCTGCAATTTAAGAAGGTACAAAACGGCTCAAAGAAAATAATCAGGCTCTGGAATCATACTGCCCAGACAGAGGGCATGATGAACACAGAGCATAAATTTTCAGTGAAGTACATGTTTCCTCCTACACTTAACATATCCAAAAATTTACTTACAGGCACACACAGCTGAAGAGTAGGTCATTAGATTTGGGTCCTTCCTATACTAGTCTAAGCAGTGACCATGATCAAACTGGAAGGGAAAAGCTGAGCATCAAAAGAAGTAATATGATGATTTTAGACAACTTTTTTTTTTTCCCAGTGAAGCCCTACAGTAATCATTTCATCTTTTCCATCTCATTTGAATTGTAGGAAATGTGCCAGCTTTCTCTTTCCATTGTCACCTGAGGTAGAAGAGGCTGTTGAAATCTCTGGTTATGGAGTCTTTCATCATCTGTGATTCGTCTCGAGCCATTTAATGTTGGCACAGATGTTATTAAGAGCAAAAGGTTAAGACTTTTAATTTCTTGCCTATTAAGGAAATGTTTCAGTATTTAGAGCAATAATAATGGGGTGACAGAATGTTGGAGCCAGAAAGAGACTTAGAAATTATCTAGTTCAATACTATATTTTACAAATGAGGGTTCAGAGGTCCCAGAGGGTAAGTGACCTCACAATATCACACTGAGGGCTGGTGACAGCACAGGTCCCAAGACTCAGGAATGCCATGTTGACCCTATTGTGTCTTTTGGCAGCTGTTTCTGATCTAGCCTCTTTCTTTCTTTCTTTCTTTCTTTCTTTTTATTGATTTTTTTTAAATAAATGACAACAGAATGCATCCTCTCTCTACAATTTCATAGGGATTTTTTTTCTATTCCTAATGTTTCTGGGGCTTAATTCTCATAAATACATATGCTAATTCCTAGCTAAAAATGAATTTGTTCATGGTTGAAACTTTTTCTACAACAAGTAATTATTTTGCTAATATTTTCAGTACTATCTATGAACTCTTAGAAAGGCCATCAACATCAAAGAAACAAATTTCTTATGATGAAATAAGTATTTACAGAGATTTTAAAACATGTTCACATTACTTGATATTTCAATTTTTTCCATTTTGTGATGCTGTGACAGAAATTTCTTGGGTGGCGATAGCTCAGTGGTAGAGTGCTTTCCTAGTACACTGGATTTGATTCTCAGCATCAAATATAAATAAAATAAAGGTCCACTGACAAATAAGACCAAAAAAAAATTATTTCCTGCAGTTCTGGATGTTGAGAAGCTCAGTATCCAGCCACTTGTCAGTTCAATTTTATGGGAAGAGCTGCATTCTGTCCAAGATGGTGCTTTGAATACTGCCTCTGCTGGAGAGGAGGATTACTGGCCTCATGAAGCAGAACAGAAGAAAGCAAATCCTCTCCCACAGCCTTTTTAATCCACTGATGAGAGGAGAGCCTTCACACCTCAATTTCTCCCATTAGGCCTCACTTCCCAACACCTTTGCATTGGGGATTAAATTTTAATCACATTAGTTTTGCAGGGGCAGAAACATTCAAACTCTGGCACCAGCCATCATGAGGTAGAGTTTTAATTTTTCCTCTCTTTAATGTGGCTCAATATATAAATTATTCTAAATACTAGATTGTGATGAAAGTAACCCTGTCAATTTATGAGGCTGGGTCATAAAAGGTTTATTCACTTTCGTATGGTTTTCTCTCAGGGCACAGCTTTTGCTGGCTGCAGGTTCCATGTAAAAAAAAAATAGGCTCCCCTAAGACACCATCCTAGAGAGACCACATGAAGTGGTTCCTGTGGTCTCACAGTTATTCCAGACAACAAATATTTGAATTGTCACGGGACTGAAGAAATGACTCAGGCCCCAATCAAGAACTACCTAATCACTCCTGGTCAACACCCATCACTATGAAAGATAATAAGAAGCCATTGTTTCTTTACACTATTAAGTTTGCAGTGCTTTGTTACTCAGCAATAGATACTCAGAACAGCTCCTTTGAGAGGCAGCGAAATGTCTGGACCCGGAAAACCTCTGAGTTCAGCCATCGACAAAATTGCTAAGGTGCAGAGGAGTCTCCAGTTAACCAGCATGCTGTTCTCATTTCTTCAGCTTGACTGAATGTACAAGAGCTCATTATAGTAATTCACTTTTCAACAGAGAAGTCTAAACTGATGATAAAACCCAGACATTCCACTAAGCATAGTTCCTAGTTTCCCATGGCAACCTTTGTTGACACTGAAGTCATCACCATTGCTTGGTGGAGCTTCACACAGGAAAGGTACAATGAGATATGCCACACTTTGCTATCAAATTTTATCCTAATAAAATTCCATGCACCCTGAAAAGCTGAGGATAGTCTAATATTTAGCACAAAAACACATCAATCATTTTGAAGATAGAACCTGGTTCAGGGAAATAAAGTGACTTATCTGGGATCTCTCTATACATCCACTGCACAAGATTTTAAATGCCCAGCCCTTTCTGGTTTTCCTCCCATTAGACTTTAGAGGCTCTAGTTCCTGCCTTTTAATGATCCCAAGGAGCTAAAATTTCTTTTTAAAATAGTTTTTAAATTATAAAAAAGCAATGATATTTTAAAAGCATTTTTTGGTTCAATTTTTCTTTATTTCTTTGTTCATTGAACCATAACCTCAGCCCCAGTCTGCCTTTAAACACACTGAGAAGCAGGGCTCTCTGATTTGGAGCCACACAGTCAATATCTCCCATTGGTCTGACTTCTAGACATTCAGTTGAAGATAAATAGGGCCAGTCCTTAGCAAAATTGTGAGGCCAGCACACTGAATAGGAAAGAATGACAATCATCAAAGAAAATTAAAAATAGACTTCTCATTGAACTTCAGCTAAAGGCCACTCCAATCCCTGAGTTTTTTCACTACGTCATCGGTTATGGTGCAAGCTGATTTGAGCTGTGTTTTCTCTTTAGCCACCGGAGGTATCTTATGAGTCATTGACACTCTCCCATCTTTTCCCTTGGAAGATCCAGTGGAGAGTCCTTTTCTGGTCATAGAGCAGAATAAATCATTTGCACCATCTCTTCAATAGAGAACAACTAAAAGTTCCAGATATCCTTTTAAAAACATCACTCTAAAAGCATCAAACATATGACAAAATGGTAGGAAATTTTTATGGTGAAATCTGAACCTAAGTACTAAGGCTGTTTTTGTCCTGAGGACAACTGCACAACAGGTAAAAGTGTATATCAATTTTAAAGACTTTTTGAATATTTTGAATAAAGCTCTTTGGAGGAAATTAGTATTCAAGAAGATTAGGTCTATGTAAGGAGGTAGTCTAATGGGAGACCACCACCTTTTTAAAGATGGAACCCCCTAAAGATATTCCTTAAGGTAAGGGAGACCCAGAAGTAGATGCCCATGTACTTGCTACCTTCAGGGAACTGCAGGAAAATTTGCTTTGGAATTGAACATTATGAGAATCTTTGAGATGTTTGGATCACAGCCGTCCCTCATTTGAATGTGCAGTTCCAATCTCCATCACTTAAGTTATCCCTCCCCCACCAAAATCACATTTCTAAAATAGGATGTAAGAATAAGGCAGCCCTCCACATGTCTGCAGATTGGCAGATTACTCCTCTATCTATCAGCCTCTTTAAGTCCCCAGGCTCCTTTCCTTTTCTTCAAGATGATTATTCATGAATATTCCTCTTTTTGCAATAGACTGAATAAAATCATCTTAATTGTACAGTTCATTTTTCTTTCATAAGTGGCAAATAGACTGGTTCCACAATTTAAGTGAGCAAATGATATTTGGAATGTATTTTTTGAAACATACATCAAGAGTCTCATTAGGAACCTAAGCTAACCAATTCATGATTGGAAATGAAGTACATCTCTTCTTGAGGGGAAAAGATATGTTTAGCCAGAAGCAATTTGACCTAATCATTAAATAAATCTTTTAAGTAACCCTGAATTCTTGTTAGTAAGGAGGATATCAAGTGTAAATCAAGAGGAAAAAGAATAAGAGAAGTTGGAAGTACATGTACTTGGAGTTTAGAGTGTAACTGCTATTCTCAATGGATACTTCTTGGACTCTTTCACCTGAATCTTGACCATCAATCAAGCCACACATCCTCTTTTAGGCTTTTCCTCTGTTGGTAGTGTATCTGGTTCCAGTCCAGGACTTTCTTCATTTTTCCTTCCCAGGCTGGCTGTGAGTAAGCTGTTCTGATTTGTCCATTGAAACCTGGGCTATTATAATAAATTATTTAAATTTTAATTTATGGCTACAAGATGTGGAAAGATGGCTAATTGGGGAGGTATGACATCATATTAATTTTGTTTTCCTCTTTGACTGAGACTTGATGGGTAGATCAGAGTTATGTGCTTGTCTAATCAAGATATTTAGCAGTGGTATTCATATGGGTATAAAGAAGATGAAAGGGACACATGATAATAAACTTAGTAGGTTTGAACAAACAATAGTTCAAAGTATTCCAACATAGAGCAATCTATGTTTGGATAGGAAAATATGCATTATCTATTTTGGCACATCCTTCTGGGTTATCAAATTCTAAACTTATATTGTCTTTAATAAAAATTCCTTGCAAGTTGATAGTTTGCATAGTAGACATGCAAATTATTTCTACTTCGATAGTATTTGAATTGACTTCCTCACTGATGAAAAAACTGGTTTCACATTTATATACAATTCAATTCTTTTAACTCCATATACATTTGTTCTTTTTTTTTTTAAATTATTTTATTGTTGGTTGTTCATAACATTACATAGTTCTTAACATACCATATTTCACAGATTGATTCAAGTGGGTTATGAACTCCCATTTTTACCCCGTATACAGATTACATTTGTTCTTTTTATCATTTTCCTTTGAACTGGCTATAACATCTGCTTGGTTCTCTCACTAGGTAAGAAGTAATCGTTCAACATGTTTATTGTTATATCACTAAGTGATGATTTTACCTTTTTCTGAAGATTACCTTTTAACTCTTAAGACTCAAAGTCAACAATATTACATACTGGAATCAGAAACACTGCCCTGTGTTTGTAGTTAACTTGTTGATGAGCAAGTGTCTACTCCAGGAAGCTAAGACTGTGAATCAATTAAGAGAGCTTATTTATCAAGACCGAAAGATTGTTCCTCAAGGATCACTTGAAGAGTCTCAACTCACCAGCCCACTGATCCAAAGCTATTAATAACATTCTATGTTTCCCAACTACATTAGCCCCCTTCCATGCTAGTCTTGATTTGAAATCACCAAGTTTAGGCGCTAAAAATCCTATTTACAGCTTTCCTACATTCCTTTGGTTAGGACATCACCAATTCTTTTTCTTTATCCTACGATTCTTTTTTTTTTTTTCGGGGGGGGGGGTACCAGGGATTGAACTCAGGGCACTCGACCACTGAGCCACATCCCCAGCCCTATAGTACCTCACTGTTGCTGAGCCTGGCTTTGAACTCTCAATCCTCTTTCTTTAGCTTCCTGAGCTGCTGAATTACAGTTGTGCAGCACCTCGCCCGGCTCTGCTTTAAGTTTTAAATCCCTTTCTTGACTGATAATCAGATTTTCTTCTTGATATTCTAGGATTTGTGTGTGTGTATGTGTGTGTGTGTGTCTGTGTGTGTGTAGTGTGCACTTGTGCTTATATGTGGTAGGGTCATAGAGATTGAAGACAGGAATTATGACCCATAGTTGTTGCTGCCAGGAGACACACAAGTGGCCCAATTTGGGATTACGGAATCCAGCTACCTTTCTTTTTTAATTTCTTTTTTTACCCTTTTTTTCTTTCTTTCTGCTTTATTTATTTATTTATTATTTTTATTTCTCCTTTTATTTCATTTAGCAGAAGTTAAGTCAGATCTCTGCTCTACACTAAGGATCCAAGTCAGGGTTTGTCAACATCTAGCATAAGGTTGCACATATATTAAGTGTTCAAAAGTATTTTTCAAGCCAGGCATCATGACACACGCTTATAGTCTAACAACCTGCAAGTCTGAGGCAGGAGGATCATGAGTTTGAGGATTGGGGTGTAACTGAATATTAGAGCACCATTGCGTTAATCTCCAGTACCAAAAAAAAAAAAAAAAAAAAAAAAAAAAAGACAAGTGGTATGAGATCATTATCTCTAAAAAGTCAGAAATTTGAGAAAAAAATAGAAGAAAAAATAAGATATGGTTTTATCTATGCAAATAATAGAATGTGTCTGCAAATATACTCACTGTATTTAAATGTGCATGTGAAATATAGTTCATTGTTTTGTTTCTAAATGCACTGAGATAATCTTCCTCCGGAATTACACACACACTGTAGAGGAGAAGCAAGGAGAGAATTTTTTAGCCCAACCTACTAATCACAGCCTTTTAAACTGTCTTGTCTTAATTAACACAGTCCCTTTTGGACCGGTGTGGTGTGGTATGATGTGGGAATAGATGACATTTCATGTGGCAATAGGGAGAACTCTTCAGGCCCTCTATGATCTGTCTTGCAGAATGGCCACCTTGGTCCCATGCCTGTAGCCCTGCTCCAGGTTTACCCCTCCAGCTGCCTCTACTAACACTGATACGTTCTCATCAACAAGGGCAAGAGAGGACATGCACTGTCTCTAGAGACTCCCCATATCACTCAGGCATTCCTAAGAGAAGATGCTATTTGACCCCTCCCACCCCCCACCACCACTACCATTTTCTTCCCTCCAGTACCAACCACAGTGTTTCTAAAGTCTTCCTCTTCCCCATGGAATAAAATGAGGCACTATAGTTTCATCACCTCTTTCTCTCAAATGTAAAATCTGAGACCAAATTCAAAGCTGAGGGTCTGTAAAGCCTTTTCAAGAGTATGCATGCACAAAGTGTTTGAGAGAATAAATTTCCATTATTTTTAGGTACTCTTATCTGATCTGCCTAAAGTAATATCCATGATTTTATATTTTTCAGTCTTTTCTCACTTTGGTAAAACAAAAACAAAAACATTCATTCCCCCACCAGTAATGGTACCACTCCCTCTAAGTGTGAAACTCTCCAGCATACTGAATTCAGTGGATTGCAGCTGAGAGAGGCTTCAAAATACAGACTCTATTCAAGATTTCAGGATTTTTTTCAGGGATGGCAAAAGCAAGGACTCTAGAGGAAACCAAAACTTCTGAAATCTGCAGGTAAACATTTCATACAGCCAGACTCCTAGCTAGTCATACAATGAAACCTAATTCTAAAGCATGTGTTCCTCAATTTTTGTTTTCTCTCTCCCAGGTCTGGTCTGACCTTCCTGAAGACAAGCATTGATGATCATCTCTTTTACTTCAGCAAGTGGTATCCGAGATCAGGTACAGAGCACATGCTCAAAATGTTTGATGAAAGAGGACAAAGGGGTTATTTGTTGATTCAATGAACATGTATATAATAACTAAAAAAGCTTAAGTTTTTTTCCATGAATACAGTACTTTATGTAAAGCACCATAATCCCATAACAGTTCTCCAAATCTACTCCATTTTAGAAATCAGAAAACTAAAGCTCACAGAACATAGAGCCTTGCCAGAAGCTGATAGGGCTCAAATTCCAGCCATGCCCATGAGCAGGCTGCTGGTGTGTCCCGGGACCCCCTCCCCTTGCCTGAGCAGGCAGTGGAGAGACAGAAGCAATCACATCCCATAGAGTCTGAGCTTCCTTTCATAATCGAAGGGCTGGATTCTTCATGAATTTTCAACAACCTCTCTAATGGTCAGCGAAAAAAAGAATGTAAATTAAGGAGTAGTAACAGGAACACAGGGAAGACTCTCATTTCAAATATTTCTGAGAATGTAAAATGTTTTGCTGATTTGCTTCTTAATGTTTGAAGGGAGAAGGTCACATTGGGTTCAGGTGTTGAATCATGTAGCACACCGTAGGGAAAATCTGGAGACCAATAGTCCTGGACAACACCGTACAAATCACTGACCAAGAAAGCTGCATTGGTTACAAGAATTAAGTGAATTCCCATAATCTTCCAGAAATGATTTTCAACTTCAGAAGTTTTACACTGCTTTTATGTGTTCATATTGATATCTTTTGCTGATTTTAGGAAAGGATTGAAAATGCAGGAAAGTTCAAAGAAGAAAATAAAACCCTCCATAACGTCACCACCCAAGATTAATTTCTGATAACATCCTGATTTTGTTTTTATGTTTTCTGAAGGCAGGTATAGGATATAGCACAATTTTGCCAAATTTGGAATTATATCATGTATTCACATGTGTTTAACCATGTATTTATACATAAATACAGTTTTACTTCCTCTTTTTTGTGTTGTTGAAATTATATCATCAGCATTTGTTTACATTCTAAGAAAACTAATATTTTCAAATGACCCTAAGTCTAGCATGACAGAGAACTAATGTAGTCACTAACATTACAGGTTTATAGCACAATTCATCTGACCAACATTATATTGCTGGACATATTAAATTTTTTAAATATTTATTTTTAGTTGTAGTTGGACACAATGCCTTTATTTTATTTGTTTATTTTTTATGTGGTGCTGAGGATTGAATCCACGGCCTCACATGTGCCTTTTCATGTGTTCATTGTTACAAATTATAAGAAAAACATTAGTGCTCGCTAAAATCGTCACAATATTTTTGGTTTGGGTTTTTATTTTTATTTTTTTGGTACCTGGGATTGAACTCAGGGACACTCGACTACTGAGCCACACCCCGAGCCCTATTTTGTTTTTTTATTTAGAGACATGGTCTCACTAAATTGCCTAGCGCCTTGCTTTTGCTGATCCTCCTGCCTCAGCCTCCCAAGCTGCTGAGATTTGATTTTGTGTGTGTGTGTGTGGTACTAGGTGTTAAGCCTAGAAATACTCTACCACTGAGCTAATGTCTTCAGTTTCTTCTTTTAGTCTTTATTTTTATCTTTTCATGTCTTTCTTACTGCACTGTAGTTATACATAATATTTGGTTCATTTTAACATAATCTTATGTTTAATTCCATAGGTATGGAATTAAATTTGTTCCATTTCAGTCCTCAGTTCCTCCTTTCCCTCCTCTCCTTCCTCCCTTAATTCCCCTTCCTTTACTTTACTGGTTTTTCCATCTATTTATCTATTTATTTTTAATTAGTGTTTTGTAGATATACCTAGAGGTGAAATTCACTGTGGTATCCTTATACACGCACACAGCCTAATTTCATCAAATTCATTCTGTGTTAAATTATTTATTTTGAGACAGGGTCTCACTAAGTTGCCCAGGCTGGTCTGCAACCTGGAATTCTCTTGCCTCAGATTATCAAGTAGCTGGAGTTACAGATGTGTGCCACCACATTTGGCCTTCACACTGTTTTCCATAGGAAAATTTAAATTTAAATCGAAGCCCATTGCTGTGGCACACACCTATAATCCCAGCATCTCAGGGGGCTGAGGCCATAGGATTGCAGTTCAAGGACAGTCTCAGCAACTGAGCAAAGCTCTAAACAACTCAATGAGACTCCATCTCAAAATAAAAAGATAAAATGGGCTAGGGATATAGCTCAGTGGTCAAGCATCTCTGATTTCAATCCCCAGGACAAAAAAAAAAAAAGAAAAAAAGAAAAATCAATAGAAAAGTTTATGTGATTGGGAATACTTTATTTCATACTACACAGGAGAATAGCCACTGGGCACATGTAGCTGTATAATTCTTGATATTTAGCTGATGCAACTGAGGAATTAAATGTTTAATTTTACTGAATCCTAACAAATTTAAATATAAACAGCCAAATGTGGCTAATGACTATTTTATTGCTTAAAACAGAATTTGGGGAGCACACTGCCCTTACTGGAAGGATTTGCTTATATGCGGGAATACCCCCATCTTGTGGCCTATTATGATATTGCCTCTTAGATCTTTGGAAGCCCGGAAGTGTTTGAAACTACAGGCACATTTAGACTTTGTAATTTGGTACTATTGGTGGATCTTAAAATCTCACTTAGTAGTCTGTATGAAATATCCCTGGGTGTGGTGGTGCATGCCTGTCATCCCCGAGACAGCAACTTAGTGAGGCCCTAGCAACTTAGTGAGACCCTGTCTCAAAATAAAAAATAAAACAGGGCTGGGGATGTAACTCAATGGTACAGTGCCCCCGGGTTCAATCCCCAATAGCAAAATAAAAGTTAGAATTTTTTTAAAAAGTATATTCATGTTTAAAGGTGCATATGGCTGACATACAATCAATGCCCAGAGCAAGTGAACTCAAAGAGCCAGTAACTGCTTGTGTGAATGCTAAGAATGAGTGTGTTGGCTTCCATCTGGGATAGACAACTTTTGGTGATTCTTTATTAAATAGCACTCTCTGGCACCTAAAATTAAGCTCTTCTCCCTTTGTTCTCTTTGTCAAAAGGCCCCTGCTTTAAAGTGTAATTTAAAACTCTTATCCTAGCTTTTCCTCTGCCTTCACATATATTTACTGACACTGCTTGCTCTAGGGAGCTATCACTATTTTTGTTACAGAGTCCATGTTGTAAATTCCACTGGACTAAACTTTTATCTAATCCTCCCCCCTGATCTAACACACAGTTCTCAAAATTGGCTCCAACGATGCACACAAATACACCAACACACTATGCTCTGAAGATATAAATCAAAATATACACATGCATCTATAAAAATACATATATGTCTACATCTTTTTAATTTTAATATATGAATTACTAGTGATTCTGGGAAGGAATAAAAGCTCTCATTCCCTTATCCTAAGTAACTTAGACCTAGTTAAGAGATAGGCAGTAGTGGGAGACAATGGAAGACAGCCTAGTTTACGAATGTGGTTTTGTGGTGCATCGATGATGGAAATTCCAATACCAAATTCCAGAATTAGGCCTTTCTATCAATTCACAAGTCACTCTGGAATATCATAAGCCTCCCCTTAGGGGCAGGTCCCAGTAAGAACAAGAAGACAAAAGGACCAACCAGAGGGTACATGTTGTTACATAGCTTTTCCCTAAAAAAAGACTCCCACAGAGGATGGGGGGGGGCATGAAAGGGAAAGAGTCTCCACAATGAGTAGGACTCTCATGTTTTCTAATATTAGCATCATCTAGTTAGGTAGAAAGCATGAAAGATTGGTCATATTTCTCAGTGAAAATCCCTCCTCATAGACACTGGAAGATTGAGGGAAATAGTCACACTAATAAAAATGAATAAGTGATATTTTAGTATGCTGTTAACCAAATTCTTAGCTGTTTGACAAAGTAAAGCCAAGCTTCCCCTAAGATCTGTCAGAAAGAAAAATAGGTATTTATTCATCTTTGCAGAACTTTTTGCAAATCATTGTTCATCTTTCCTAATGGATCATAGATTAGGTAAGTGTAATAAATGACTCTAAAAAGAAGACAATAAATACTGACATCAAACCCATTCTTTCAAAAAAAATGTTTGCTTCAGTGTGTCTGGAGGATCCTGCAAACTCAGTGGTGAGTTCTAGCTCAAAAGCCATTATGTTGTAAAATTGTTAGAAAGACAGGCAGCTATAACATAAAGGGGGAAAAATCAATAATTGCATACTGCATGATAGCAATAATTGTAAGATATAAAATATAATAAAAATATTTCATTCACACAGCAATAAAAAATATAAAATTCTAATTGTAGGAATTCACTCTGAGGGTATAGTAGCAGCTCTACTTAACAGTTTATCACAGGGATATTCATCACAGAAGTGTTTATAATCATCCTCATGAAATGATGGTAATAAACTTGGCAAAGTTTAAAAAATAATCCGAGAACTCTATATTTTCCCCAACACCAGAGACTCCCTAGGCCATGAAACAATGATTCAGGAACAAATTTTATCAAATCTACTAGTATGTAACTAGGTCTTTTTGCTAGAGATAATAACTTACATGTATATGAATCATAGGTAACTCAGCCAGGTGTAATACTTTCTAGTAAACAAAGATGCCAAGAAATTTGCTATGATTTGAGTCATTGACCATGAGCACTACCACAGCAGAAGGTTGACCTGAGGACAATTCTGTTCATGGGGGACAATGTTTCGAAGTAGAGGAGATGTGGCTTGTTGGTCTCTGTAGATCTACTATTCAAAATAAAAAGATAAAATGGGCTAGGGATATAGCTCAGTGGTCAAGCATCTCTGATTTCAAAACAGCATTTCATCAGACCTTTTCTATTATCTAGAGATCAAATGGAAAATCTGCCCAGCCTGTGTCATGGATAAGAGAAGGAAATGGTGTCCTATTTCAAAACAGAGTCCTGAGAACTGGCTGTGAATCAGCTGAAAATTGGGAGTCCAAGCATGGTGCTTCTCTGTTTAAATCTAGCTCCTGGACCAGGAGTACAAAGGCCTCCAGCTGCCAGACAGGCAGTATCCAGGTTTGTCTCAAGCTGGTTGTAAAGCAGAGATAGTAACGTTAGCCATTAAATATATGTTGTCAAACATACCACTCCTCAGGGGCAGATTTAGCCCCACAGGCAGCCAGCTTGTGACCAGTGAGGGAGGGAGGGAGTTGATCCTTTTTCGGAGACTATCTGACAATCTGATGTAGACAGGTCTCCTCTACCCAGGGCACTGGGGTCTGCTGTGTCTGCTGGCCTGTGTCAACAGTAATGCTATGTGGCAGTGAAGAGCCAGGCTAAGTGTGACCTCATCCAACTCTCCCTAGATACTGGATTTGGGGATAATAGAGCAGGTGTGGAACCTGAGAAATTAATCAAGAAAATATTAACAAGAACAATTTTGCATACTTGTACTCAGAATACTCATATCAATTGCAGATTCCTTCCTTCCTTCTTTCCATCCTTTTTCCTTCTTTCCTTCCTTCCACCCTTTCTCCCTCCCTTCTTTCATCCCTCTCTCTTCCTCTGGTGGTATCAGTAGAGATAATTAAGTTTTGGTGGTGGAGCTCTCATGAATGGATTGGCACCCTAATAAAGGGGGCCCCAGACAGCTCTCTCATGCTTTTTCTGCAATGTGAAGGTTGGATAAGGAGATTGCAGTCTGCGTTTCAGAAGGTCTTTGCTGGAACTTGATCATGTTGGTACCCTTATCTTGGACATCCAGGACTTCTGGCCTATAAACCTATAAGAAATAAATACCTATTGTTATAAGCCACTCAGACTATGGTAGTTGTTATGGCAGCTTAAAGAAACTCAGTCAGTCCATTTTCCCTCATCAGTTTATGAATTCTCTCAGGGTGTGTTAAGAGATGTTCATTCTCAGAATGAAGATGTAAAAAGAGTGGGGACTGTATCTCCACCAGTTCAACCGGATCATTACTGATCATGAGAATTTTTTTTCTCTTATTAATCTAGCTGTTTCCCATAGGCACATACTTTTGGTTATTGATGGATCACAGAGCACTCCAAGGACAGAAACCTTTCTGCTGATTGCTCCTATATCCATCAGTTGTTTCTTTGTTTTCTATTTCCATTCCCCCATTTTTCCACACCCAGAGAGATGAATTAACATTGCTGACTGGTAAATAAGCTAACTTGGCAGTTGGTGGCACTGCTTCTCAACCAAAATTTCTAATGCATAAGCATAGGAAAATTTATCTCTTTATTTCCCGCAAGAGGTGACCTAAGATCTAAAAACATGAGAATTGCTACAGAAACATATTTCTGAATCCAATAATTTTGAAACTCATAGAGGGGGTCTTGGAATCTGCAAGTTGAATTAATATTACAAATGATTCAAATTCTGGTGGATCATATATTACAGGAATGTAATTATGAAGAGGAAGAAGTGGAGTGAAAGGACTTTTAAACTGAGGACAGGTTGAGAGAAAAACTTAACTTCAGATGTATCTTCCTGATCTGAGAAGTCTGATAAAGCATTCAATGATACCTATGTTTGATCAGTTTCTCTTTGAATGTCTAATAGCTTCTGAGATAAGGTGTGTATGTGTGAGTATGTGTGTGTGTGTGTGTGTGTATGTGTGTGTGTGGAGAGAGATGTGTGTCTGTGTGTGTATATATATATATATATATATATATAGATAGATAGATAGATAGATAGATATAGTGAATAAAGGGATCTGTCTTCTGATTATTGGAACAATCTCGAATCTCTCAGTAATCTTTTGCCACTCGTGACTAAGATCAAAACGAATCTGTTAATTGCACCAAACCAATGACTGGTGAGATATGTATGTATGTGTGGTTTATTGACTTTGTTTCCAACATTTTATCATTTACATTTTCAATGTCATTGAAAACTAAAAAAAAATTTTACCATGAACTTACCATGATACTCTGTTACAGGCCTTCTTTATAATTATAGACTGTCTTTCCCTCCTCATATCTTTACCTGGCAGAACATGAAAACTCTCTGGGATCCCCTTTATAAGAATGCTAATTCCATTCATGAGAGCTCCACCCCAATAACTTAGTGGTAAAATTAAAAATTCCCACCACCTAGACTCTACAATTAGCATTTTACTCTACTTGTTTCATCAACTCTGTGTACATCTATGCATCCTTCAATCATCCATCAATCCAAATAATGTTCAGTATAAGTTAGAGACATCCAGACAATGACTTTACCACACACCCATTAATTATCAAGATTTTATTGAAAACTTTGTATGCAATAAAATGCATGTATTTGGGGGTATCAATTAATAAGTTTAGAAAAATGTATACCCCTGTGTGATGCAAATCCATATCAAGATACAGAACATCACCATCAACCCAGAAAGGTGCATCACATATTTCACCAGTAAATCCTCACCCCATTCTCCAGAGGTGGCCAAGGTTCTAATTATTTTTCCATTGTAAATTAAGTTTTCCTGTTTGGGTACTCATATAAAGCAGGTTCATGATTGAGCATTTTGTTCATGTAAATCTCCTTTCACTTAGCATAGAGTTTTTAAAACCCATCCACGTTGTCATTGCTGTTATTATATTGCATAATTAAATAGGTTTTTTATTACTGAATAATATCATAATCTACAAGTATACTACAGTGTGTTTATCAATTATATTTGATACTTACTTGGCTTTTTGATTTGGGGGGAATTATGAATAAAACTACTACAAATATTCACAAGTCTTGATGAAAATTTGTTTTTATTTCTTTTGAGTAAATATCTAGCATGGAATTGCTAGGTCACAAAATAAGTGCATGTTTAATTTTATTAAAAATTGCCAGAATTTTTACAGAATAGAGGACACAGACCAATCCACAAAATTACAACTACCTTATATTAGACAAAGGTGCTAAAAGCATGAAATGGAGAAAGGATAGCATCTTCAACAAATGGTGCTGGGAGAACTGGAAAGCCATGTGCAACAAAATGAAATTGAATCCCTTTCTCTCGACATGCACAAAAGTTAACTTAAATGGATCAAAGAGCTTGATATCAAACCAGAGACTCTGCATCTAACAGAAGAAAAAGTTGGCCCTAATGTCCATCTCATGGGGTTGGGCTCCAAATTCCTTAACAGGACACCCATAGCACAAGAGTTAAAATCAAGAATCAACAAATGGGATGTATTCAAACTAAAAAAAAATTTCTCAGCAAGAGGAAACAATAAGAGAGGTAAATAGGGAGCCTACATCCTGGGAACAAATTTTTACCCCTCACACTTCAGATACAGCGCTAATCTCCAGAGTATACAAAGAACTCAAAAAGTTAAACAACAAAAAACAAATAACCCAATCAACAAATGGGCCAAGGATCTGAACAGACACTTCTCAGTGGAGGATATACAATCAATCAATAATTACATGAAAAAATGCTCACCATCTCTAGCAATCAAAGAAATGCAAATTAAAACCACTCTAAGATACCATCTCACTCCAATAAGAATGGCAGCCATTATGAAGTCAAACAATAACAAGCGCTGGCAAGGATGTGGGGAAAAAGGTACACTTGTACATTGCTGGTGGGACTGCAAATTGGTGCAGCCAATTTGGAGGGCAGTATGGAGATTCCTTGGAAAACTGGGAATGGAACCACTGTTTGACCCAGCTATTCCCCTTCTCGGACTATACCCAAAAGACCTAAAAAGAGCATACTACAGGGACACAGCTACATCAATGTTCATATCAGCACAATTCACAATAGCTAGACTGTGGAACCAACCTAGATGCCCTTGAATAGATGAATGGATAAAAAAAATGTGGCATTTATACACAATGGAATATTACACAGCACTAAAAAATAATAAGATCATGGCATTTTCAGGGAAATGGATAGCATTAGAGCAGATTATGCTAAGTGAAGTTAGCCAATCCCTAAAAAACAAATGCCGAATGTGTTCTCTCATATAAGGGAGGTGACTCAAAGCAGAGTAGGGAGGAAGAGCATGAGAAGAAGATCACCACTAAACAGGGAAGAGAGGTGGGAGGGAATGGGAGGGAGAAGGGGAATTGCACAGAAGATGGAAGGAGACCCTCATAGTTATACAAAATACATATATGATGGTGTGAGGGGGAAGGAAAAAAAGAGAGAAAAGTGTCACAGTAGATTGGGTAGAGAGAGATGATGGGAGGGGAGGGGAGGGCAGGGGGGGATAGGGAGGGTAGAAGAATACAACAGACACTAGTATTGCTGTATGTATATACATAGTTGTATAACCAATGTGATCCTGCAATCTGTACACGTGGAAAAAAGAGAATTCATACCCTATTTGAATTAAATGTATGATATGTCAAGATCATCATATTGTCTTGAGCAACTAATAAAAATTGCCAGAATTTTTTATAAAATTTAAACCAATTTATACCCCCACCATCCTAATGTTTAACACTGTCTTAATTTATCTTATGATATGTATGTAGGGATACCTAGTTTTTGTAGTGTTTACTGGGGATTGAACCCAGAAGCACTTTACCACTGAGCTATACCACAGCTGTTTTTATTTGTAGACAGGGCCTTGCTAAGTTGCTAAGGCTGGCCTCAAACTTGTGATCCTCCTGACTCAGACTCCCAAGTCTCTGGGATTACAGGAATGTTCCATCATGCCTGGCCAATATCTGAGATTTGAGTGATCTAGTTGTAAAGTTCTTCCAATGAATTTTGTGACTTCTTTTTATAATCAGAGCCATTTTTAAAGAATTTCTAAAAATATATTTGAATATTTACATGAACATGTGAAGATGGAGAACAAGAGAATTGGTCTTCTGTCCATAAAGAACTTATATTCTTAACTTCTACTTTATGAGACACCAAAATATAAAGCCTATGAAACTAAACGTGACTCAAAGTGCCACAAGATCTAAATTAAGATATTCATTGCCAAGAGTCAGCTGTCAGAGAAGTCTTTAAGCTTGAATTTGAAAAATGATTATTATTTGAGTCGTAGAATAAAATAAGGAATGAGATTGGCTTCTACTGGGAAAAGTCTCTAGAAAGAATTCCTAAACTCAGAACAAGCAAGATATAGAAAAGAGGTAAAAATTCTTGTGCAGACCCACGAGCAGACATCTGCAATACTCAATAAGGTGTTCACAGATACACCACCAGATCCCATGCCAAGACTGGTTGGTCTGGCTCTTTCTCTTTCTGTCTCTCTACAATTGAATGTTTTCTCATTTTTAACCTGGCATCACAAAGTTCAAACCAATATCTACTAATAAGATATACGGGAGACTTGCCCTATATGAAAAGTTAACTGCATGCCAAAGTCTTACATATGCTTGATGTTATTTTGGACTTGGAAGCACCATGGATAGCTCTCTACCCCTGTGGAGGCAGCTTTCTCAGTAGACTGCAATGCCATCTTTGTTCTTTTAAAAATGGACCTTAGTCTTGTCTCCACCAACTTTCACTGTATTCTCCCTTGGAAGTTTATATGGAGTGCATAAGATAATAAATTTCAAAGCCAGACACACCTGACTTTAAGGTCTGGCTCTTGAGCAAGTTGATTAGACTCCTCAAACCTCAGCTCTCTCATCTATAAATTTGAGAAAAATAACAGAACCCACCTCATAGAGTTTTGGGGGATCATACAGAATAATTCATGTAAAGGGCTCTTAGTCCATTATTCTGTTGCTATCTTAGAATTGCCAAGATTAGATACTTTATAAAACAAAGAAGTTTATTTAATTCATGATTCTGGAAAATGGGAAATCTAAGAATATAGTTCTGGCATCTGTTCAGATTCTGATAAAGACCTCTAGAGAAGATTTCATAATGCTTCAGCTCATGGCAGGATATAGAAAAGCAGAAAGTACATGTAGGAGAAGCCAAATATGGAGAATAGACTTGCTTTATGACAGCCAGGTCTGTGGTAACTAAACCAGTTTTGTGAGAATAGGAACTCAAGCAAGAAATGCATTAATTCATCCATGAGAGCATCTTTTCCATCCAAATATGGTCCCCTAGGCCTCACCTTCCCACACAGTAGCAATGTAGTGGGAACAAACCTTCTTTCATCCATAGCAAGTGCTTGGGTTTGTCTCCTAGTGATCAGTTCACTTCAGTTATTAGTACTTTTTTTTTTTTTAAATCGTATTGGCCACTGTCACCCAACTCTCACTGTAGTATTTCTAAACAAGTATTAAATACACAAATATGTACAGAGAGCACAAATCACAGGCATTGTATTCAGGTGCCTGCCAGCATTTGCTGATTTTATTTTTTCACTACTTTTAATCTGGTTCAACCCATATTGTATGTCTCTTCTCATTTCGCATCTTTAAAGCAATTGTCCATTCATTATTTGGGGTCCTTTAAGATGAAGTTCAAGAACAAATCCAATTTTCCCTATTACCTGGCTGAAATAGCTTCCAAATTCATGCCTGAAAGGTACATTGAATGTGAAAATGTGAAATACTGGGTGGGAAGATCCTAGGACCATATGATTATGGTGGCGGAATAAGAGAAAAATCTTTCCTAAAAACACGAAGCTTCCATCATCTGGCTGACTCACTGCCTGAAATTGTTGAGGAATTCTATGTTAAAATGAAAGCAAACCTGGGAGAGTGAACACATTCTGCAATCGACTGAGCTCTTCAGATCCGAGTAAATGTATCAATCGAACCATGTTCCCCTGATAGTAAATGCACAGGCATGGGGGAGATTGAAAAAGGAAAGGGAATTCTTTCAGGTTTTGTGTCAGTGCACGGGCAGGGCAAACAGGAATTTTAATATGATCCTAGCAAACATCATGGTACACACTGAGCAAGGGACCTGGGTGTAGAACTGGGAGGCAGAGGACATAGACTTAAGTTTTGTTCTATAATTTGTTGTCTGTGGAAACTTGGCGATCCTTCAAATTCTTGGAACACGTGTGTCCTCTCTACAGTGGAGATGTTCACTCCTGTTCTAACAAATATTTACACTGTCAGTGAGAATTAAATGAGATGCTATGCACAAAATCTCTCTGGATAGAAAAAAAAATCAAATAAACTAAAAAAATGTTACTCTTTTTTTTTGTAATTATTGCTAATGTAGAACCATGGGAAGAAAATTGCTACAGAAAAATTGCAATTGGTAAGCATAAGAAAGAATGTCTATGAAGTGAGAAATTGACTTACCTTTTATATTATTGTTTTAAGAATATGCATTACATTTGTCATTTTTGATCTTTAAAAATCATTGTGACTTTGGAAGGTTAGGTATGCCTATTTCCATTTCATAGAGGACATAAAAATCAACATAGCAGTACATCACTGCTGGCCAAACAGTGTGGGCAATGTCAAGAAGCTAGAGCTTAAGAAAAAGAACAAAGGAAAAAAAAGTGGATTTAATGGAAGAAGGGGGATCTGTTTAGTGGAACTAGTAGCAAAGTGTTAACAGAGTACAGTTAGAAAGCACACCCCTTGTGCTTCTGTGTTCCCATTACAGAGAGCTCTGCTTAAAGGAGGACATTGTAATGTTTGAAATACAATCTCAGCAAAGAGACTGTGAAGGAGACCCTAGATTCCCTAGAATACTTTAAGACCCATGGCCCAGATAAGTCATAGATTCTGAAACAGAGTATCAGATCAAAATGGTGACAGAAGCCAACAAGTGATCCAATAAGTGAGGCTCATTTCTGAAATTTCTATTTTGTTAATGTTAATTGGTCAGTTGATTAAGAAAGCTATTATATTTCTAAAATACATATGATAAAATTTCTCCACTCTTCTTGGGGTCAAGGTGGAGATATGAAGTAGAAATACGTGGGATAGCTTGATATCTGGAGGAAAGATATAACTAAAGGCTGTCAGTTCAGGGGCTGAGGTCCACAGGTCATGAGGCTGTGGTAAGATGTCCCAGGGTCTTGTCCAAAGCATTCCCGAGTCTGCAGAAGCCCCAAATCACCAGAATACCCTTAGCACCATATGAAAACGACACTCTATGTCCTAAACTTTTTTTTAAGTACCCCATGCATTTTTTTCCTTTCCTACTTATCTTTTTTTAGGAGCAGAGTTTTTTCATCTGCATCTTTCTGCTTTGACCCTCCATCTTGATGTTCAGCCAACTTCCCTATCCTTGAATTTTCTGGACTTCAATTTATTCCTTTCTTGGTAAAGCTTTTTCTTTTTTCCCCCCAGATGGATAACTTGATAATAGACCTATTTTTCATTCTCAAAATGATATCAGAATTTCCACACACTGTGAACTAATCTCATAGAAAACTTATTGGTTCTCTCCTTTAAAATCATTTATAATAATTGTTGCCTTTATTGAGCATTTCCTAACCAGAAGGCTTTATCCTCGGCTTTTTACAAACAATGCTGTTGGAATTCTGAAGTAAATCCTGATAAATGCTGTAGACAATTGAAAAAAGCCAGAGCAGTGATAACAATGACATCAGAGGGAAAGTGGCCATTTGGAAATGACATCATGCTGAGAAGGTTATGATTACACTTGAAAGACAGTGTGGATCAGTGATGGGTCATCTTGATCGCCAACCTGATTGGACTCAGGCATGCATAGGAGACTAGTAAAACCGGCTTTACTAGCTGTGTCTATGAGGGTGTTTCCAGGGATGGTGACATTTAGGAGAGCAAGCTTAGGGGGAGACCCACATTGAACATGGGCTAGCCATCCAATAGCTTGGGGGCATGGATGGAACATCTATTGCTGTTGCTATTGCCTCTGGACCTCAAACTCCAGCTTCTTCAGTTTTTCAATGTGGACTCACAGCAGCAACTCTTAGGAGAACTTCCAGGACTTTTATTCTGGGACTTGGGCTGCATCATTTGTCCCTTTTGTTCTGAGGCTTCCAACCTCTTGGACTGAGCAGCTACTGGTTTCTCTAAGGAGAAACCACATTCTTCAATCCTGTAGAAGGCCACTGTGGGACTACCCATCCAATAAGTCAATCTTAAACCAGTCTAATAAATCCTTTTTATAATTGTATAACATAATATATTCATAATATAATTCTGTGCAATGCGTATTACATATATTACAATGCATAACAAATATTACATAATAGTACATAATTACATAATATATAATAATATAGAACAATATAATATACAATTATAAAAGAAGATGTATGCAATGAATATGTATTCTACAAGTATATAGTCTATAAATTTACATCTATATATAGATATATATTCTACTTGTTCTGTTTCTCTACTGAATCCTAACAAATACCAGATTTAAAAAAATTGTTACCATTAATTTATCTAGGCGAAATGCTGTCAAAGAGGGTGAGTGCTAGAGAGAACGATTCAAATTAGTAGGAATTTGAAACCTAATTTGTTTAAGGAAAAGTGAAGGAAAATATTAACTTGGAATATTTGGAAGAAAATAGTGTCCGTTTTCAAATGGATAAAGTGTGACCAAGTGGAGGGAAGGATTCCATTTATTCACTATATAAGTATTATGGGCCAAGAACTAGAACATACAGAGAGGTAGGTAGATTTAAATGAAATGTAGTAAGAAATCTATAATCGATTGAATTGTCTAAAGGCAAAATATTCTCTTTCACTAACTCATGTTCTTAGTATACAAAACATCTCACATCACGAGATTTCCTTTTTAATTTTCTCCCATTTTTTCTCATTCCAGTCTTAAGCAGTCACATATCAACTATTTGCCTCTAAAAATTTGCCTTCTCTGGTTTCCTATAAATAGCCTCATGTAATCTGCAGTGTTTTGTGACTGGTGCCTTTCACTTAGCCTAACTCAAGGTTTTTGGAATTCAGCCACATTATAGTATATATCAATACCTCCTTCCTTTTTGTGGCTGAGTAATAGATGACTGAACACGTCACATGAAGAACATGTCACATTTCATTTATCAGTGGGGAGACATTTTGGATTATTTATTCCTTTTTGCTACCACAGATAGTGCTTCTATGAACATTCATGTGTAAATTCCCATGTAGTCATATGTTTTCATTTCTCCTGGTCATATTCCTAGGCTTGGAATGGCTGGTAACTGTGTAACTATTCCAGGACTGCAGATTGAAGTGGCTACATTCTCACCAGTAATGTAGGAGGGTTCTACATTCTCCAAATCCTTACTAGCAGTGGTTATTATTTATGTAGGCATCTTCGTGGGTGTGCAGTGGTATTTCTATAGTTTGGGTTTGTATTTATCTAATGACAGTGTTCACTTTTTATGTGTTTTTTTCCATGTATACATCTTGTTTAGAGAAATATCTGTTCAAGTTCTTTGTGGTTTTGGGTTTTGTTTTTGCATAATGCTTGGGATCAATCTCAAGGCCAAGTAGGCAAAGACTCTACCAGTGAGTTATATGTTCAGTCTCTAATTTTTTAAAAATGCTATTTGTCTTTTCATTGCTGAGTTGTATTATTCTAGATTAAGCCTCTTATCAGATGTAGGACTTGAAAATATGTCATTCCCATTCTGTGGGTTTTCTTTTTTTGCACCTCATAATGTCCTTTGGCGCATAGATTTGAACTTCAATGAAGTCCAATTTGTCTATTTTTTTCTTTTGTTGCTTATGTCTTTGGTATCGTTACAAAATTACTGCCAAAGCCAAAGTCTTGGAATTTTACTCCTGAGTTTTCTTCTAAGAGTTTCACAGTTTTAGTTCTTGAATTTAATTCAATGATCCATTTTGTGTTAATTTTTATATATGGGATTAGATAGCAGTGTGCTAGTGTTTTTAAATACAAATAGAGTTACAGTCATTATTTTTAAAATATAATTCTGTTGGTAAAATATGAGTAAATGTAAAGAAAATATGAAATAATAGCTCAAGCATGTGTGAAGTTGACAAAGTTGTCAAGTGATACGTGAATAATTAAACTTATGATCTCTTAGATGTTTTCTCACACTAAATAATATTAAATTACAATCTGAATACCATCAGTGTCATCAAACTTTTTTTCTCAGAAATGTTTGAGAATTTTCAAATCAACAGAAGATTTGGAAAAAAAAATACAATGTGTGCATGTTCAACTTCTTACACTTAAATTCACCAAAGATTAATCCTTTATTATGTTACATTTTTCTTTCTTTGTAGTGAGCTACTTGACCTTACCTAAAGAGAAGTCTGACTTTTGTCCTGGATCCTAGGAGGTAACCTCAAAACCCTTGGAATTTTCTGAGATAGAAATGTCTATGTTCCATAGGAGCCACCTAGCATTGTATCTGGTGGCTTGTGCTAAGTAGGTGGCCCAGTATACATATTGACCACATTAGACAGGCCAATAATGTCCTCCCAGGGTTGGGTTTTGGGCCTTGTGATATCAGCCCTTCTAGAGAGAAGGGTGCTAGAGTTTGAGTTCCACCATGTGGACAATAAGTCAATCAATTTTGCAACCTAATTCTCGATAAAAGTTCTAGACATGGAAGCTTGGTTGAGCTTACCTGAATGATAATACTTTGTTTATAGTGTTATACATTAATATCAGGAGAGTAGTGCATCCTAAGGATGATGGAAATTTTATTTTTGGAAACTTCCAGGACCAGACAGTTACATCTTGTTTGTTTGTGTATTAGTCAAAATTCCCTAGAGAAACAGAGCCAATAGGATATATAGAGATATGGAAAAGAGCATCTACTATGGGAATTGGCTTACATCTATTTGAGGACCAAAGAAGTCCCATGTTATGCTATGTGCAAGATAGAGAACTAAGAAAGCAGTGGTATATTCTAGTCCTAACTCATACGTTCAAGAAAAAGGGGATCTGGTGGAATAACTCTTAGTTCAAAGCCATATGCCTGAGAATCAGAGGAGATGCTGTTGCTAAGTCCTAGAATCCAATGGTCTGAGAACCCAAGGTGCCAATATTACAGGTTAAGAGATTCAGGTTCCAACTAAAGAAGAAAGAATTCACTCTTCCTCCACCTTTTTGTTCTACTATAAGGGGCCCAAAGGTTAATGAAAGATGTCCAACCACATTGGTGAGGGAGATCTTCTTTACTCAGTCTATCACTTTAAATGCTGATCTCTGCCAGAAAAACCCTCCCAGATACACCCTATTTCTTTGCTACTGCTTTGGGTATCCCTTAACCCCATCAAATTGACACATAAAATTAGCCCTCTCAGGCTGGTTCTAATTTGTATCTTTATGCAATAATAAAAAGATAATCATGAGCATGGGTTTTTTTTTTTTTTTTTGAGTTATAGGAAATTTTTCTTGAGAGTCATTTGAGGAAAACAAACTTCAAATTGATATATGAAGTAAGGGAAAACTTGTGGGCACTGTTCCTTCAGATTTGTCTATTTGCCTAACTCCAGATATTCTCTGAAAATAAATCCCCAACATCCTGACATTTCTCTTAACCCTTTAGAACTCATCTCCTCTGAACAAGACAGTCACTCCAAAACCACAATCATGAAACAAAAGTACCTAATATACAACCTATGTATATACAACCTATTTCCCCAATTGCACCAGAAAAAAAAAGTTTGAGCTATACTAATTTGTTTCAAAGATGTTAATAGCTTAATACATTTTTTATCAAATACAAAAACATACTCTTAATCCTTCTTTTTCTTCTCTACCTTATCTGAAGAGCACTCTCAGAACAGAGATACGAGATTTTTTGGTTTGGACCACAGTAAAGAAAAGGAAAAGGGGCTGAGATTGTGGTTCAATGGTAGAGCACTCACCTATGAGGCAATGGGTTTGATCATCAGCACCACATTAAAAATAAACAAATAAAATAAAGTATACATACATGTAGTATAACTTTAAAAAAAGAGAGAGAAAAATATTTGAAGGGTAAATTCAGTCAAGTAAGCTGACCTTACATGGGTGAAAGATGCAGAGCTGTACATTAAAGCAGAGGACATTGTGATTAAGGGGAATTATTGAATCATGGTTGAAGCTTTTAAATAATAATTTTATCAACCTGTAATAAAGTATTTTTTATAAACAGCATGTTTTACTGTAGAGGCCACAGTTTCAGAGAGTGAAAGTCAAAGGAAAATTATGGATTTGTTGTCTTGTATTTCAGAGAGTTGCTAGCATTCTTTAAAGGGATGAGTCTTAGGTTCTGTGTTTCTTCCCATTGATCCTGTCTTACCTGAAACTCTTGCTTTTTATTTATCCATTTTAAGCAACAAGTTTGTTGAGGCCATTCCATGTGTCTAGCATTTGCCAACATTGAGGTTATGGTGATGAAAACAAAGGTAAGTTTCTTTCTGAAACTCCCATTCAAGAATGGAAAAACTAGCTGAGCACAGTGGTGCACACCTGTAATCCCAGTGGCTCCGGAGTCTGAGGTAGGAGCATCATGAGTTCAAAGCCAGCCTCAACAAAAGCAAGGTGGTAAGCAACTCAGTGAGACCCTGTCTCTGAATAAAAAATAGGACTGGGGATGTGGATCAGTCACTGAGTGTCCTGAGTTCAATCCCCAGTACCCCACCCCACCTCTCCAAAAAAGAATAGAAAAAACAAAGCTTTTAATGAGGATCTTAATGAGATTCAGAAAGGTCTTCCCAAGAAAGTGACCTCTGAACTAAAACCTGAAAGTTAAGATTGATCTGGGGAAGGCAGTAGGTAGGTGAGGAATTGAAAAATGAATGAGGACCAGCCCATTTCTGGCCTTTAAAAAAAGGCAAGAAAGAATCTTCCCATTTGGAAAGACAAATTTTTGACATAAATATTTGCTCTTTGTCCCTTAAGTTTCTGTGTTCCCCCTTGTTAATGTGATACTTCTTCCTATTATTTCCTTTTTCAAATTGTTTCCTTCCAAATTTACTCTTTTCCTTGTTTCTGAAGCCTTAGTCCTCTAAAACTAAAGGCACGGTCATATGGTGTCCTCAAATGGTTTGTCCTGGTACCTCCTTGGGATATCTTGTATTTAAATTAGTGCATATTAATTATACAGGATGGTGGGTATTGTTGTGGCATATTTGTGCATACATAAAAATATAATTTGAACAATTTTACTGTGATATCTCTCCTAGTTTCCCCTCATCCCTCCCCCAGGCCTTCTTATACTACCCTACTGGTCTCCCTTCTGATTTCATGGAGTTTCCTTTTTTTCCCCTTCTAGTTTCTACAAATGAGAGAAAATATATGATGCTTTTATCTCTGAGTCTGACTTAATTCATTTAAAATTACGGCCCCCAGTTCCATCCATTTTCCAGCAAATGACATAATTCCATTCTTTTTTTTATTCATTTTCTTTTTTTTATTGGTTGTTCACAACATTACAAAGCTCTTGACATATCATATTTCATACATTAGAATCAAGTGGGTTACGAACTCCCATTTTTACCCCAAATACAGATTGCAGAATCACATCAGTTACACATCACATTTTTACATACTGCCATATTTGGCTGAATATAACTTCATCCTATGTATCTACCACATTATCTTATTCATTCATCTGTTGATGGACACCTCAGCTGGTTCCATAACTTGGCTAGTGTGAATTGTGCTGCAATAAAGTTAGCATATTTTAGAGATACATGCATACCTGGGGATATCTTAATTGCAGGCTTTATGCCCATTAAGCTCAGCCATTTCTATCCCTGTCTTCCTTCACTTTGGGGAGTCACTCACTGGCTCTCAGCTTCAACTTCTGTATGGACTTTGGAGTTTGTTTTCCTTTTACATTGTCTGTGGGTGAATTATTTCAATGCAAGTTATTTATTTCCTCAGTTACTCTTTTTCTAGGAACTTCTGCCCAGAACTTTATCCTCAGTTTAATACCACCTCTTCTGGCCTTTGTCAATTTTTCTTCTATTTGTGGGGGATGCTTTCATCATGTACAAACTATTAACAATTGTTTATTGTAGCATTTGAGTGCTAATCATATACATACAGATGCAAATAATCAGCTTTTTATTTTGGTTTTGTTTTTATTAATCTTTTTCACTCCTATTTTTTTGGTGAGCTTGATCGGGCATAGCCACTAGTTTTTGGAAACTCATTTTGAGGACATTAATACAGCTACTCAGACAGGTTCAGGGAAGGAAAGGAAGTCCTGGTAAAGTAAGACAACTGTGTGCATTCACAGAGCTCGTGCCATCAATTCCAGCAATAGACTGGAGACATTTAAAATGGAAGAAGCATGACAGCAAAAATTGTATTGATTTTGTTCACTTTTCTTGGAGACAGAGCAGTGCTCATCATATTACAGTTGCTTAATAAATACTTAAGTAGTAAAGAAAGAAATAGATAATTAGCAACAATAGAATTTAGAGACCGTTTTCTGTAAAGAAATTAGTGTATAGGCTACATAATATTTCTTTCCCCAAAGAGATGAATCAGATACCAGCATATGCTATCTATTTACAATGAGTATGTGAACCCTGTACTTCTCAAGGATAAGCCTGAGCCCAGATTCTCCCCACTCCTCCACTGGGAAGTTCTACTCCTAGAAATATTCAAGGACAAGCTTTAGCTCTTGCATGGCGTGCTTGGGTTTGTTTCAAACTATCCCATCACTGGAAATGAAATTTTGGCTAGCTTTTCCTTTCAGTTCCCTTGTCACGTGTAATTGAAGGCGTTGTAGAAATGACTAGTGATTAGATTTACCTGACAGGTGACTTTTAATAGTGCTAGACAGATACTCCTGTATTTGCTAGCCCCAATCCCAAATGTCTTTCCTGATGTTTGGGCTTCAGGTTTGGTATTGTTTGAGTACGTCCACTAAGGTTCATGCATTGCAGGTTTTGTCCTCAGTATGACTTAGCACAAGGTAATTAGGTCATTATGGGTACTGGCCTCAGAGGGATCACTGTTGCTCAGGGGACCCAGTTAGTTCCTGAGAAAGTGGGCTATTGTAAAAGAGTAAGACTGGCTTCTCCCCACTTTCTGACTACCTGTCTCACCACATGATCAGCCTCATACATGCACATACTCTGGGCTTTAATCTTTTAATCCTTAACCAAGGCCAAGCAAATAGAGCCACCTAATCTTATACTTCTCCTCTTCAAATCAATGAGCTAAATAAAATTCTTTGAACAATAGCATACCCAGCCTCAGATTTTTTTTTAATTATTTCAAAGAAAAACAGACTAATACAAAATACAAGTTCTGGTTCTGATATCCTATTCCTTCTCTCTGCTGTCAAGGTTGAGAGGTGCCTCACCCTAGAACCAGTGTTTCAGGCAGGAAAGACATAGAGGAAATTGACCAACCCGAGCTTGATTCTTGATGCTGATGTGCAGACTCTAATTCAGTCTTTATGCCAACATCTATCATTATGTTGAACATGTTGATTGTTGCTTAATGGAGATAAATGCTTTTATCCAAATTTTAATTTTTCTTTTATTCATTTTGATATTGTAGAAAGAGCTCAAGGCCAGGAAATATGAATCAGTTTTTCAAATCCAGCTTTATATCACTTAAACAAGTCTTTCTCCATTGCTGGGTCTCTCCACTTGTTGAGGGTAAGGACTAGATAATCTGTATGGTTTCCTCCAGGTCTTGTGCCTGAAGAGAATCTGTAGACCCTAAGCAGGTCTAGACAGGATGTACTGCCTCTTCTTTATATATTGCTAAAATAAAATGACTCTTTTACCTCATTGATGTTGCTTATTTTGTCTTCTGTCCAGAATTAATTTTTCATAATTTACAAATAAGTCTCCATGCCAGACATTTTCTGTATATGATATGTTTTGTTTTTCCCTACCACCTGCCAAAATGTCATACAAATCTTCAAAAAGTAGCTGTGCCTTTCTTTCTTCTATTAATACTCCTCAGCCAGCAGTGGGAACAAGAGGGCTTTTTACTCAAGGATGCAAATGAAAAGGGTGACAGGTATGAATAAGGCCACAGGAAAGACCCAGTAAACATCAGAGTCATGGTACAAGCAGGTTCCCACACAGCACTCTGATGGGTTAATTTCACAAAATCAAGGAGCCACAACCAATGTGACTCTAAATAATGATTCTCTTCCCTGAATAGAGGGAAGAAATCACAACTGACCCTCACAAGCCAGGCAAAAAAGAGTACTTATGGTTTCTTTCACACCATATTTGCCAAATTCTAATTACTTAAGTTCCACAGATCCAGAAGCAGCATACACCTGAAAGGAAAGAAGGGAAGATATCATGACTGAGGCTTTTCAATGACCACATCCTGGTGGACAGAATGCTAGACTGCTGGCCTTGATGTCAGGTCCGGAACCACTAAACAGAGCTCTCAGTCATCCCTGGATGTTTCTGCAGAAACAGATATGAGGTGTAGCATAGGTATGGCATGGCTGTATTTGCTACTGAGGTTCTAGGCATGCTAAGGGCAAGAGGGCCCCTTCACCTAGCAATGCTCCCTGTCTTGTATTGAGCTGAAAAAGCTCTCAGGAAGCATTTGTGGAGCAGAAGTCATGGAACCCCAGTGTGATCTCCCACTGACTTGACTTGAAATTTCACACAATGCACCTCAGGTCCCTGATTTCTTTCCCAGCCCAATCTGCCTTACAGGATTGTTTTTCCTGCATTTAATTTTTTATTTAAAGCATTTTAGAATTACAGAAGAGTTTCTAATTTCATGGGATTTTTGCAAGTGTCAAATGAATTAAACATGAGAAAATATTTTGAAGAGTTTAGAAAGTACCATATTTAAGATGCTGTTGAGTTGGTTCTTATCCAACTAAAATCATGTGAATACCTTCATCAGGGCACTTATTTGGGAGCATTATAATTATTTTTTATGTGTTTTCTGCCTTACTAGGTCAGGCCTTTGTCTTATTTCTTCACCTTTAAGGCCTTCTAACACAGCACCTGTCAAATAAGAGTTGATCTTGGAAAAGACTAATTGGAGGGGAAGTTCATTGTAGCTTATCATGACTCCAGGGAACACTCTAGAAATACAACTGAAAATGTTGGCTACCATCAATATCCACTTTTTATGGCAAAGGAACTTTGCAGGTGTGATTAATTAAGACTCTCGAGATAGTGAGATGATTCTGGATTGTCCTAGTGGGCTCAAACATAATCATAATGGTCCTTTAAAGTGAGAGGCAGAGAAAGATTTGAACACAGAACAAGGTGATTGGGAAGGTGGTTCAAGACATTTTTCTGAAAATATCTCAGAAACATTATAAATAAATCCATAACTGTAATTTATAAATAAGAAAAGCAAGGCTGCCAGAGGTTGATTTCCCACTGCTGCACTGGTTAGCAATAAAAACAGGCTTCTGACTATTGTAGGTCACCCTGCGTGAGTTTTCGACCCTGTTCTAACAAATTACTGCTAACTTGGTGGCTTAAAACAACACAAATTTATTCTTCAGGAACTGGAAGGGTATCTGGTGCAGGGGTAAATCCCAGAATCTGGCCAGGCATCCTCTATGGTGAGTACCCAGTTTCCACATTTGCCTAGTAAACCACATGGTCCCTTGTAGATACCCTTCCAGTTCCTGTTATCTATGTGCCTTACTCAGAGGGGTTTATGAGCAGAAGTGACAAAATCAGAAATAATATGGATGTTTTAAGCTTCATTTATGCAAAGAGTCCTAGACTCAAAGTTAGAAGCCTAACACCCTTTACCCTTGAGCAAGGCCTGATTAGGCCTCTGGATTAGGCCTGCCCTATCTCAAACCCTGTTGAGATGTTACCAGGGTATCTGCTGTATATACTCTGTCTCCAGGCCTGTGGGCTACGTTTTGGCAAACTTGAGACAGTGTTCAGCTCATAGACACATTTAACTTGGCAGTCACAGTGTTTTGCTTTGAATTGAATTTGAATGCCTTAGTTAAGCCTACCTCTCTGCAACCCCACGGACCCAGCCACTCTGTCTAGTCTCTCACCTGGCCCAATTCACACACACTAGATCCCAGAGACATTTGAATTTTGGGCTTCAGGACTAACATGTTATAGATATGGCCCCTCTGAATTTATGAAAATTAAAACTACCGCCTGAGGCTCATTTTATAAATGAAAATGAGCCTATTTGGAGGAAAATTATTTATTCTGAGATTAAAGTACTATGTCTATGTGGCAATGGTTAAAATCAGGCACTTCCTCTAAGCTCTGCTTGATGCCATCTGTTTGATTATCGACCAACCACAGCTTAGCACAGCTCAACTTTGCTCCTCTGCAATACCATCCAAGCCCCAGAAGCCAATTTCTGGGATGTGATCAGCTAGAAGAGTGTTGATATTTTACATATTTACAGGACTGAGGCAGGCTGCAACTAGTTGCAATTTATATCCAATTACTGATCTATTTTTTTTAAAAAGTCTGCTATTTCTTGTTTCAAGGCCTTCCTACTTGCCCTGGAGCAGGATCAGAAAAGCATAGGGTGGGACATTCAGAGGACAGCAGCTATTATGGTAGGCAGCCTCTAAGATGGACCTCTGATCTCAGTCTCCTGGTATTGACACCCCATCTGACCACTTCCCTTTAAGTATGGGATGAATGTAGCAATTTTTAATAAATGCTGTATGGCAGAATGATAATCACTTTAAAGATTAGGTTGGAAAGAACATGAAGTCCTTTATTATATTCACCTTCGTTTGGATTACTCACATGGAGATCAATGCTATGCAGATGCCCATATGGCAAAGAAATGATGAATCTCAATAGTGCTACCAACAGCCACATGGGTTAGTTATGAAATAGATCCTTTATCACTTGGGCCTTGAGATGATCAGTGCTCTTGACTACATCTCCATTGCCACCTGGGCTTCAGGACTAACATGTATAGATAATGGGATCCTACTTTTTTGCTGTTTTCAGCTACTAAGGAATAATTTGTTACACAGCAGTACCTACTTAAATGACCAACTGATCGTTGTAATGTCAGGGTGCACATTAGTCAGCAGTGGAAGGAATAATACACAGTCTCTGCTCTCAGTTGGTCCCAGAGTCAGAGGTCTGAGTATCTGTTAGGAATTGAATACAGATCAACTTCACCAGACAGGGGCTTTGCAGAGGTGGAGAGAAGACCTCATTTCACTCTATGCAGGTTGACTCTTCACATCTTTATGCCTGAAGCACACCCACCTCGCCTGACATAGATCTGTAGTGTGAACATCTTGAAGAACACAGAGTTGAGGGGTTTTTTATCATTGTTTTTGCTGTAAGGACTACTTAATCCCTGTTCAGGTTAGAAAGTCTACCCCAAGTTCTTGCAGCTTTTTAAAAGGTTTTTTTTGTATGTTTGTTTGTTTTGTTTTAATATAGTGGTTGTAATTTTTATTAAAAATATTTTCATTTTCTTATATAATTTGTCTAATAATTTTATGCTTAAATCTTCTCACTACTGAGAGATTGGTTAAATGTTAAGCTCTAATTTTTGTAGTCTCTATATGACTTCAAATTTTAATATTGAATTTATTGGTATAACTACGAAATGTTTAAATGTACAGCATGATATATAGATATAATCTGAGTTTTATCCTCACTAAGCCAATTTTGCAGCACTACTTCTTTAATAATTCAAGCTTCTTCATTTATCTGAAAGGTTTCTGTTATCATACACAAAGTTTTATAGACCTAGATTCTTCTGCACATTTTTTTACTGTTACGTAGATACTGGCTCTAGATTTCTGTTCAAACACTACTCTATTACTATTATTGAACTGTCATGATGTTGGTAATACATTTTATAATTGGAATGTCAATGTGCTTTTCATTACTCTTGTTTTTGAAAAAAAAAATTATTGCTATTTTTAACTCTCTTTTTTTTTTAATGGACTTTAATTTGGTTAGGAGCTGGCAAAGAAATCCAGGTCAGTTTAACTGAAAACCTCATGGTTTTAATCATTACATTATATTCATATAACTTCCGTTGTCTTTTCTCAACATTTAATAAAAAAACAGTAATGCAGGTGGAGCAGGTCAACTTCAGGATAACACACATTAGAAAGCCTTTCTTTAATGCCATTGCTGTAGAAGCACATTCTTATTCCATTATCCTGGAAACCTGGGTTCTTGGTGTGTGACTTGGGTCAACTCTGTCACAATTTTTCAACCTGTAAATTGATGTAGTTGGTCAGATAATTTGCAAAGTTCCTGGTGTGTCTGATATATTCTCTAATTCAACATATCCATAAATAGAAAGCAGGGAGACAGTGTGCTTCTGGGTTTTGGTCAAAGGTGGAGAGTTAATCTGTGTGCAGTGTGGGAATATTTACTGAAGTTAATGAGAACTGAGCTCTGAATACATTGAGGAACACACAGGATTTTTATGTATTTATGCAAATTCTACTAATTAGCATGGGCAAACAAAAAGTAGATGTCCAGGGAAAGGCTGCTGTTTGTTTTCTCTCACTGGTGCATGTTAATGATCAAAATAAGATTTGCAAATTGGCCTGTATCTATCTTCCAAGGTTAATATTGTAATTTGGTGAGCTTTCAAACAGCTTGACTTGTACTACTGTGGGGATGGGCTACCAGGAATCCCAGATCAACTCAACAATGTCTAGTAATTTCAGATCTGATGGCAGACATCAACTACACAAGAGATTGAAGAAAGAGTTACCATCATTTCTTTATGCTGCAGATTTTAACTACATTCACATTCATTTGTACAAATTCTCTTAAGGTAAGAGTGATGTCTGCCTTTATTAGTAACATAATTATCATCTCTAATCATTTTGCTACTTAAACAAGAAGAAGAATGTGTGTTATTTATCAGTGGTAAACTTCATGACTACAGTTGGGAAAGAGTTTGTTATTTGTCATTAATACCTGAAGGGCTGTTCTGTGGAGAAAGGAACACACTTGCAGTTTGTAGATCCAAAAAGGAAATGGCTAAGACCACGATATGAAAGTTTCAGAAGAGAGTTAATAGCTTAACTCAAAGAAGAAGTTTCAAATATTGAGTTGGCCTCTATTAAAAGAGTCTACTCAAGACTTCTTTAAACAAGGTTAAGCACTCACTGGAAAAGCACTTGTTGAAAATGCAAAAGTCAGCATTTCAAAATTCATTTGGAGACCACAGAGACACCATCCAAACTGGGCACTGTGGGGACCTATTCCTCTAAAGCACAGCAATACACACACACACACACACACACACACACACACACACACAATATATATATATATATATCATTGTTATGGTACACTGGGACTAATGTTTTTTACTTGCATGTCAATGCCCTAGATCAAGAAGGAATTTCTGCAGCAGAAATACCTGCACGGAAAAAAAAATCAGAGAGCAAACCCATGAAACCCATAAATTAACTTCTTATTATGGCTCTAAAGACTAAGTTATTTATCTGGATTGCTCCTGTTGTCCAAAAATAGAAAAAAAAGATTCTTCAATGTTTCATCCTTACTAAAAAGAGTCATCAACCTGTAGGGAGAAGTTATATGATAAGAGCAGTGTTGATGCATTAGACCAATGACTCAAAAATAGTAGTTCATGGCTTAGCTAAAGCATAACTGCCCAATAGAAGTCAAAACCTTACCAGGACCTAGAGAAGGGCATTAGAAAATACATTATAAATAAACTTCCCAAGCAATGTAATGTATAATCAGTTTGGGGAAATCTCTGTAGTAGGTGGCCTAAAGTTGTCCTAAAAGACTTAAAATTCCAGATTATTTTAAATTGGAAAGAAATTGATATTTCACATGGGTTGCATTTCACTGCAATACATCTAGTTTGGCCTTTTCTATAATCAATGGATAAGTTATAGCTAAGTATCATCATCATTTATAAAATAATAACATTGGTTCAGAGTTTTGAAAATCATTCTTTCCAATCATGGATTCTTGTCATACCTCAAAACTGAGTGAATGCTTAGATTCCAACTCTAAATAGTTCCGATCTCTAAATTAATAAAGTAGAAGGTAGATTATATATGGCATTGTTATGGTACATCTTGGATGTGAAAACAAACATTGATCCTACCTTTGCCTCATAAATAGTGAACAAAAGTGAAACAAATTAAAATACAACATGGCACAGTCTCAAATGAGCCATGTGTATATATGCTGGTTAATGGCATAAAGATAGGGTGGGGTCATAGTTGGGGGCTGGTCAGGGAAAAAAAAAAAAAAGAAAGAGAAGTGAAGCGAAAGTTCCAGAAAGAAGTTGGAATGCCTTGATAAATAAATGAACTGTGAAGTAGCCCAACTATTCTAACATCTTATACATGAATTTATTTAAATTCATGTCTTTGCTTACAATCAGATGTTCATAAATATCATGGGATCTGACAGTTGATCATGTCCATGTAATTGAAAGAGGAGAATTTCTTAGGTTCATCCCACAGTGTACAGAGGTTTGGAGAGCTAATGCTTCTCAAAGTCAGAAGCAAATTAATTTTCCAGACAAGTGTATTGTATGAGCAGAGAAGGAAGGCTCTGGAGACAAACTGCTGAGCCCAGAACTCTGTTACATTAAATTCTGTCCATCTGAACCCCATAAGCTATAAGATGATGATAACACATTTACCTTGTGGGGTTATTATAAAGATGAAATAAGTAAATATATGGCAAGTGCCAAGACAAGTGATTGCCACATCAGATTTTAGTACTGTTAGCTATCGTTAGGAAGGGGAGACAAGAGGGATGAGTAATGGAGGCCATCACTGTCTGATAACCCAAGATACTGGGGAAAGAAGATGCACATCATCAGTTATTCGAAACTCTTTCTAACCACTTGATCTTCCCACCGTAACTCACAAGCAGGACACTCTTTTACACTCAATGGCAAGCCATCAACATGTTTTCTTCAAGGAATATCTCAACCCCACCTCCAAATCAGAGTGTTCTTAACATTTGTATCCTCCGTGTCAGACTCATACAAAGCAGTCACTCATAACTATGAAATGAATTTAAATGAATAAATATCTTCAAGAATGAAAATACTATGACTACACCAGATTATTACACCAGCATAAGACAACTCATAAATCACTATTTAATTTTGTATGAGTGATATACTTTGATGTTTGCATTATGACCCATTTCATCTGAAAGTAATATTAAAACAATTGTTTATGGATCCTGTAGAAGTGCTCAAGAGAACTCCCCTGTCAGCCTTTACTTTGGGAGCAGTTGAATCAAATCTGCTTTGTGGTGTCCCAGAAAGAACATGGCCCCAGAGTCAGCCTCCTGGATTCTAGAAATGCTGCCATTGCCTAACTTTTGCAACTGCAGCAAGCAATCAGTTTCTCTAAAGCTTCAATTTCCTTATTTGTAAAATGGGTAATGAAAGAAATAGGCTTTTTTACATATACCTAGAATAATGATGTCCATCTCATTCCACCATCTTTCCTGCCTCATGCTCCCTTCTCACCCCTTCCTCTCCTTTGCCCAATCAAAGTTGCTCCATTTTCCCATGCCCCCCCCATTATGGATCAGCATCCACTTATCAGAAAGAACATTCAACCTTTGATTTGGGGGGGATTGGCTTACTTTGCTTAGCATAATATTCTCCAATTCCATCCATTTACCTGCAAATGCCATAATTTTATCCCCTTTTAATGCTGACTCATATTCCATTGTGTATATACACCACAGTTTCTTTATCCATTCATTTATTGAAGGCCATCTACACTGGTTCCAGAGTTTATATATTGTGAATTGAGCTGCTATAAACATTGATGTGGCTGTATTACTATACTATGCTGATTTTAAGTCCTTTGGGTATAGACTGAGGAGTGGGATAGCTGGGTCAAATGGTGGTTCTATTCTGCCTATATGGTGCAATGTAACATCTTGTACAACCAGAGAAAGGAAAAGTTGTGCTGTGATTATGTACAATGAATCAAAATGCATTCTGCTGTCACATATACTTAATTTTAAAAAATAATTAATGAAAAAAATATTTTTTAAGTTTGTGGATTAAATGCCATATCATGTTTATCACACAGTGCTTGGTATATAGTGTATGCTCAAAAGAAAAGAAAAGAAAAGAAAATGTTAGTTGATATTATATTATTTTATTCTCATATAATTGATATGAAAACACACATGCACTCAAAAGATAAAAAAGCACTTATAAAATAGGATGCATTGTAACACCAGATAGTTGATAAAAGTAGGCATTTTTTTAGGCTTTGTAATGATTCCATGTTTATATCTTTATAAAAAAAGTCTTTACTGGTTGGAGATATAAAATGACATTTACTCATGAAGTAATATGATGTCCGGGATCTATTTCAAAATAATATGGCCTGGAATGGTAGACAGAGATGACACAGTTAAAACTGTCTATAAGTAAAAATTTCAGCAACTTATATGTGGTTTTCATTTTACTGTCCATCCTCTTTGTTTTTGTGTGGTTTGTAAATTTCCATAGTGCTGGGCGTGGTGGTACACACCTGTAATCTTAGCAACTCGGAAGACAGAAGCAGGAGGGTCACAAGTTTGAGACCAGCCTCAGCAATTTAATAAGACTCTAAGCAATCTGTTTCAAAATAAAACATAAAAAGGACTGGGAATGTGGATTAGTGGCTATGTGCCCCTGGCTTCAGTCCCCAGGAGGGAAAAAAGAAAAAGAAAGAAATTTCCATATTAAAAGATAAAGGAATAGTCAATGTGACACACATACAAAAACCCCAAATAGCATGCTGAAGTTTCTGGCCCCTAATCAATCCTATCTTACTGACTTTATTCTGCCCATCTCACGTGACCCACTGAGTTCAGTCCTGTAGGTCTCAGATGATAGAGAGAAACACAGCAGAAAATGCCTAAAGGATAACCCAGGATTTGTTGTTTTGTTTTGAGAATGCAGGTAATATTTTGAGAGAACACAAGTCATATTTTGAATACAATTCTGATTGTAATTGTCATAAATGTCTCAATAGTGGCACAAATACACCAACAGGAGCCGGGTGGGGCAGGGAAGTGGAGGCAGGAAAAAAAAAAAAAGAAACTTCATGAAGAAGATGAAATTTAAATAAGGTATTGAAAAATGGGGAGGATTTCAAAAGAAATCATAGGAAAATGAAAAACTTAAAAAGATAAAGACCCACACCATTCTAAGAATACATCAAAGTGATCCTGTTATCAAAAGGTAAAAAGAGATTTAAGAAGATTAAAAGTACAACTGACTGAGATGAAGAGAGGGAATAAGAAGCAATTCAAATTACCCTGAACCGTCATAGGGAGGGTCTTATATGATGTCTCCATGAGTTTCTAAGGGCTGCCGTAACTGTATGTCACACACTGGTTGACATAAAACTGCAGAAACTTATTGTTTCAATGTTTGGAGTGCTACAAGTCCAAAATTAAGGTGTTGGTAGGAAAATTGAGGTGTTGGGATGACTATGCTCCCTTGGGACCCTTATGGGAACCCTTCTTTGGCTTTCTCTAGCTTCTAGTGGGTTCCTGGCACTCTTTGGCAAGCTTTGGTATGTAGGTGCATAACTCCAATTTCTGCCTTTTTCTTTACATGGCTATCTTCTGAGGAAGTGTTGGGGTAAACACTAATAGGTGTCTGGGGAAGCTTGTAGTAAGATAAGAAGGACTGTAAGGAATGTGATAAGGACAGAAATGGAGAAGGGAAGCTGGCCATTTTCTTTATCCCCAATCTTCAGGTGAATTTTAGGATCAAAACAGAGTCATGTGTTTATAAAGTAAAAGAATATATTCGTAAAATATCTGAAGAACTTCACATGTGTGGTGGGCATGTGACCTACCATATATAGTCCCCCTACTGGTAGGTACAGTACAGCTCTCCACTGTCTCCCAGCCTGATGCCACAGAGAAGTGGTAGAGTAATGACGTGTTCAAACCCTCTCCGTTGAGTCCTCTTTGGGATCGATAAACAGTATACTGGGGCTTTTGCAGCCCTGGGGATAAGAACAAAGGCAGCCATCATATAAGATTAGGGTCCCACCATACTCCAATATGACCTTGTATAATTTAAGTAATCACATTTATAATGATCCTATTTTCAAAGAGATCACATTCTGAGGTCTTGGGATTAGGACTTCAATCTTTTTATGGAGGTAGGGGGTATATTTCAACCTGTAACAATGCCGAAGCAGAAATCTTTCCAAGGGGAGGTGAGTAAAGTACAAAGCTATATTATAGAACTAGTCTCAAAGCAATCAGAAACTTGGGTTCTATACTTTGCTTCACCAATTCTTATTCAGGTAGCCTTTGACAATTCCCCCTCATATTCTCCCAGCCTATGAAACAAAGCTACCCATTCTGTACATCTGTCAGAGGTCTTGGAGGATGAAATAAAATGATGGTGTGAAAGCTCTTGGAAAATCTCAGAGCTCTGGTCCTGAACCCTGTAAAGTACTGTCATTTCTGAACCTTTTATCCTCATGTCATTCACTGATCCAGCAAAGACACAATTGGAAATCCCAAAGACAGGGCCATTTTCCATATGTGAAAGCTTTATCTCTAGAACGTCTTCGGTGAACATATAAAAATGAATTTCAGAAAGAAAAGATTGCTCCAAGGGGGATGTCAAGTGGTGGGAGACCAACAGGTTTGGAAAACAAAGAATAAGCACAATGCTTTTGAGAAAGGCCAGTATTCCCACTCCAGGTCCTCTAGTTTCCATAGAGGAGGGATGTGTATAGCTTTGTACACAAAGGGGGCTTGGTACATGGAGGGCTTCCCTCATGCACAGCCTACATTCTGTTCAAAACTGTTAAGTTTGGGGTCATAATTTAGAACATTCCATGATTTTCATTTTCTTACAGGGTGAAAAGAGATCCATATTTTGATCTTTTGTGCACAGCCTTCTGTATTATCTTTGTGTTGTTCCAATGAAATACTGAGGCAACTAACTTTATCAGAGAAAATGTTTATATATATAGCTCACAATTTTGGAGGTATAAGGATGCAGCACCTGCATTAGCTCAGTTCTGACAAGCTCTCAGCTACTTTCACATCATGGCAGAAGCACTTGTGTGTGGAAGAGCTTACATCACCAAGCAGGAAGTTAGAGACTTATGGGCGTCCCATTAAGTCCCACCCCCCAAAGAATCCACCACCTCCCATCAGTGCCATCCTGGGAACCAAGATTTAGAACACAGTAGACCCTGGAGGGATGCTTAGAACACAGCAAATTATAGCACTCCCACAGCTTACTGGGTAATGAATGCATGGTCCCATTCATGCATTCAACTCAACTATCTAAACAGAAAAGTCTAAAATTGAGAAATGGGAAGGAACAATGAAACTCCTACTTCTAGGAAGTCAGCTATATCAAAGAGCCATGCATTCTGTCAGCTATTTGCATTTGGCTGGTCAATACTTAAAGCTAAGGCATTGATCCCCAATTGGCCATACGCTCTTTATACCTAGTCACTATTTTGTTTAGAATCCGCATAAGATGTGGGGTAAATATTAGTCTTCTAGTCTTCTTTGTATCTTTTCCACATGTAACTGTTTCCTCAACTTTCAAATAGTAAAGATTGAGCTGAATTTCCTTGGGTTTGAATGTATCCCCATAATTTAATATGTCAAACATTTAACCTCCCAATTCACATGTTAGTGGTATCTGGATGTAGGACCTTTAGGAAGTGATTGAGTCTTGAGAATTCTGTCCTAATTAATGGATTAATCCACTTATGTATTAAAATATCAATAGATTAATGGTTTATCAAAAAAGTGGCATAGTTATAAAAGCTCTCTCTGGCCTAGTACATGATAGGTGTTCCTTGCCATGTTATGGTGCAGTAAGAAGGCTTGCTCTTAAGCTAAGCTGATGCCCATGCAATACTCTTGAACCTGCGTAACTTCCAGAATGATGACCTGAATAAGTACCTATTTTTTTTTAAATTACTCAGCCTGTGGTATTCAATTACAGAAAATAAAATGAATGAAGACTGAGCTATATCAGGAAAAAGATCACAACCATGAGAATGAATCAATAGGAAAACATGTCCTGAAGTGACCAGAGAATGGGTCTGAGATGAATCATCTAAGAGCTAGGGTATGACAGAGCCTTGTTTACCGTGCACCACAAAACCAGCAACTACTGATAAACAAGACACACATACCTGTTCATGCTTTTCTTGCCAGAAATGCTCAGTAGCCTGAAGGAGATCAGGTATCAGACAAGAATGAGTAGGGGTCCTGGGTGTGAGATGCAGGGTGCAGAGCAGTGACCAAGGCTAAGAGGAGGCTGTTCAGGTTGTCTACCTGCAACATTGCCCACACCACTGATAATCAAGGTGATCAAGGGGGGATGGCTTCAGTAGGGGCTATGGTGAGCAACTAAAAATGAACATGGGGAATGTATGGAAGCACAAGAATACACAGATAAGCAAGATGTAGAGTTAGTAATTACCTTCATTTGATTAGCTTAGGGACAAGAAACTATCCCTTTAGGATTAGATAAATTTTGCAAAATGAGAAGTTAAAGATAGGAGACGATACTGTTATGCTCAAATTCGGGACCCCAAAAGACCACCAGAGACCAAGATCAATGTAAGCAGCTAAGAGGTGTTTATTGCGAGCTAGCTCGGTCCTCTGCACACACACAGCAACTGGTTTCGCTGAGAGGCCCTGAGCCTAGGGTTTGCAGCAGTTTTATACACTCTTTGGGGAAGGCAGGGACTTCACATACATCATACCATCTCTTAGCAAATCATCTCAGACTGAGGGAAAATCAAACAACAACTCTTAACATTGATTAGCACGTTCACTGGCAGGAACAATTTGGGTAGGGGTGATTGGCTAGTACAACAGGGGGATTCCTGTGAACTGATTGGTTTAAGCCATGAGGAGAGTACGTGCTGAACTACATGGTTTCCCATCATGTTATCAACCACCATAAACTACTGGGGGGTCTTCTGGCATCCCAGGTATTTTCCCTGTCTCATGCTGATTGGTGGTTGCTATGGGGTTGCTATGGGTCCTCACCTAGCCTGACTGAGTCAGGGACACCTGGTGCTGCAGACCTCTCCTTTTATTTATTTCTCAATACCAATGGCTTACTCCACTTACCATACTTCTGGTAGGTTTTTCAAACTTAGTCTCCTATTCTTATGACTTAACGTTTCTCAAACCAACCAGAAAATAAATAGAATCTTTGTCACTGGAGTCTCCCTTCCTCTGGAACCGGCCTGCTGGCCGTGGGTGTCATGTGGAAGGTGCTCTGAGTGGGACTAGTGCTGAATCTGGCAGCCGAGCCCGGCATCCCCCACCTTCCTTCATTCCTGTCAGCTGGAGGAAATGTTCTCCCATGGTCTCCCTCCTACTCAGCAGTTCCCTCCTCATTTCCTCCCCCACAACCTGAAGCAAATCTGTTAGTTGTCTGGGGAAGGCCGCAATGCATGAGCCATTTGTGAAAGGAGTAGGCACTGTCTTTAAGCAAAGCAAATGCTTCGGCCTCTGTGTGTGCTGGAAATCAGTTTAATTACCTTGGAAGTGACTGCAGAAAACTGGGTTTTCTGTCTGCCTTGGTTACTCAATTTTTTCTTAATTACTTGGGTGTGGTAAATTGAGAGAAGTTTTTCAACTCCTATTAATAGAACCATTATGTCAGTTTTCAAGTCATCTAAGAAGATACCAGAGTCACCAGATTGAAAAGGAATTTTGAAACTCTACTTTTCGGTGAACATTGCAAAGTTCAGAGACTTTTGTTTTCAGGGTCTCACATTCCAGACTCTAATCTACAGGGATTTCTGGTGCTCTAGGCAGTTAGGGTTGAAGGAGATGAGTTCAGTGTCATCATGCATATACCAATTACCAGTACTGGCCCAAAATTGATGCAAAACCCAATGACAAGATGACCTAGTGTCACAACTGAGCTTGAAGCCCACTCAAGATTGAACCTTAAACCAAGCACCAAAGAGAATGGGAAACAGTCAAGTTATGATAGTAGTTATTTTACACATCCCTAATTCATTCTTCCCCACTTTTCCCTATAATGCCTTATGAAAACGCGTTTAAGGAGTAATAGTAACACTGAGAATGCCAATTTGGGGGGAAAATACCCTGAGCGCACATTGATGTGTTTGGTTTAAAGAACATTAAGCAATCAACTAAACATCAAGATAAGGAGAGAGAGAGAGAGAGAGAGAGAGAGAGAGAGAGAGAGAGAGAGAACGAACTATTATCCAACCCACTCAATACTGCAACATCAGAAACTCAGGAAGTACGACTAATTAGTCTTCCCCACCATCCATCATGATGGTATAGAAGTAGTGCTTCAGGGCATTCAGGATTGTTTACATCTTCCCATCTATATTTCCAATCTCACAATACTCCTATTGCTTTTCAGAAATTCAGAAATACAGAAAAAGGCAGCTGGATTCCATGTATGCCACAATTGCATGTGAGGTGGTCAAAAGGCAAGGTGGAGATCTAGGGACATGCATTCTGCTCTAGGAAATAACATTAGTTTGTTAGTCAGCTTTATAGCACTATAACAAGACAAACTGAAATAATCAACTTGTAAGGAGGAAAGGTTTATTTTGGTTCACAATATCAGAGGTTTCTATTCATGCGCAGTTGACCTGTTGTTCTGGGGTCTGTAAAGAGACAGTATATGGTGGTAAGGGAGCAGGTAGAGGGGCAAGGCTTCTCACCTCATGGTACCTGGGAAGCAAAAGAGACAGAAGTAAAAACATGGGGTTCCAATATCCCCTTCAAAGGCACACCCCAATGATCTAACTCCTTCCCACTAGGTACCCTTTCTTAAAGGCCAGCAACAAAGCCTTTAACACATGGTCTTTTGGGGGACACTTATCCAAGTCTGTAACAGCTAGAATGGCAATCTTATATCACTTATTAATACGCAAAGTTAGTGTCTTTGCCTACCCTACACAGATAATAGACTGGATGGCTTAAACAGCAGACTTGTGTTTTTTCAGAGATCTTAAAACTGGAAGTCTGAGATCAAGGTGCCTGTACTCTCATTTCCTGGTGAGAACTTGTTCCTCGGCCTGCATGTGACACCGTGTCTCTGGGTCCACATGACCTTTTCTCTGCACATGCATGCAGAGTGAGTTGAGGTGTCTCTTCCTCTTTTTATAAGACTCCAGTTTCATGGGGTTAAGGCCCCACCCTTATGGTCTGACTTAATCTACCTCATTGAAGAATACAGTCACATTGGGTATTCAGGCTCCAAAGTCTGAATTTTATGGGAATATTCTTCAATACAAATGGTAAGAACAGATATGAAAAGGTATGGGAACTGCTCAGTTAATTAGTTCTTCAGATATTACCTTGGATAATATCAAATTAGTTGACCAAAAGGGAACCTCCTTATAATAAAAGAGCAGCAGATTCTATTTCTGCCTCTGGCTAATGCCTACTATAGTTTCCTTTCAGTTTGGGATTAGCAACAGGAATTTTAAAGTCACTCAGAAGGTCAAAGAGAAAACAACACTGCCATTTGTCATCATTGGGCCTGAACAGAGAGAGGCATAGTTGTTTGAAGTTGAAGAAACAGAAAAAACAACACAGGGCCTTTGTAAAGCTCTTCTTATATGGAAGAATGCACTGACCACTCAGGGGAAGAACTTAACCATAAGAGGTGTGTTTACAATACTCTTTAGAAAGGGTTTTGTTTTATCAGTGAAATTCTAGAAAAACACAGACTAGAATTAAAAAAAAAAAAAGATGATATCAGTAAACAACAGGTAGAACATTTAATTTTGAGTTAACTCAGTAATGTAGACATAAAACCCCAAAGATAGAAAAATAGAGGGGTGAGAGAATTTTAAATGCTACAAAATTCTTCTCTAAGAAAGAAAAGCAAGATTCAGCCAGGCCTGTAGGTGCAGGCCTTCAATCCCCATGACTCAGGAGGCTGAGATAGGAAGATCACAAATTCAAGGACAGCCTCAGCAAGACCCTCAGCCACTTAGCAAGACCCTCTCAAAATGAAAAAGAAAAAAGCTGACAGGGGAGGTAGCATGTAGCTCAGTGGAAAGTGCCCCTGGTTTCAATGTCCCCCTCCCATACCAAAAAAATGTAAGACTCAAAAGTTTTTATATCATCCTTAAAACTCTAAAATATTTTTAAATATTTTATAGAATTTAAAAATAACTTCTACTTCAGTGGTCCCCAAAGGTGTGTCCCAGGCCATCACCTAGGGTCTATTCTAAAATGCAAATTCTCAGGTTCTTCTACTGAATCAGAAACTTTGGGAGTGGGACCAGGCAAACTGTTTTTTTTTATTGATTATTTAAAGCATTACATAGCTCATGATATATCATCTTTCATACATTTGACTCAAATTGTGTTTTGAACTCCCATTTTCACCCCAAATACAGATTGCAGAATCACATCTGTTACATATTCACATTTTTACATAATGCCATAGTAGTGACTGTTATATTCTGCTACCTTTCCTATCCCCTACTATCCCCCCTCCCCTCCCCTCCCCTCCCATCTTCCCTCTCTACCTCCCCTGCTGTTGTTCAATTCTCTCCCTTTTTTTCCCTCCCCCTTGCCCCTCATGACCTCTTATAATTTTATGTATCATTGAAGGCCTCCTACCATTTCCATATGCTTTCCCTTCTCTCTCCGTTTCTCTCCCCCCATTCGTCTTTGTTTACTGTAGTCTTTTCCTCATGCTCTTCCTTCCTGTTCTGTTCTTAGTTGTTCTCTTTATATCAAAGCAGACATTTGGCATTTGTTTTTTAGGGCTTGGCTAGCTTCGCTTAGCATAATCTGCTCTAATGCCATCCATTTCCCTGCAAATTCTATGATTTTGTCATTTCTTACTGCTGCATAATACTCCATTGTGTATAGATGCCACATTTTTTTATCCATTCATCTATTGAGGGGCATCTAGATTGGTTCCACAGTCTAGCTATTGTGAATTGTGCCGCTATAATCATTGATGCAGCCGTATCCCTATAGAGCGCTCTTTTAAGGTCCTCAGGGAATAGTCCGAGAAGTGCGATAGCTGGGTCAAATGGTGGATCCATTCCCAGCTTTCCCAGGAATCTCCATACTGCTTTCCAAATTGGCCTCACCATTTTGCAGCCCCACCAGCAGTGTACAAGTGTACCCTTTTCCCCACATCCCCGCCAACACTTATTGTTGTTTGACTTCATAATGGCTGCCAATCTTACTGGAGTGAGATGGTATCTTAGGGTGGTTTTGATTTGCATTTCTCTGACTGCTAGCGATGTTGAGCATTTTTTCATGTACTTGTTGATTGATTGTATGTCCTCCTCTGAGAAGTGTCTGTTCAGGTCCTTGGCCCATTTGTTAATTGGGTTATTTGTTATCTTATTGTTTAATTTTTTGAGTTCTTTGTACATTCTGGATATTAGGGCTCTATCGGAGGTGTGGGGGGTAAAAATTTGTTCCCAGGATGTAGGCTCTCTATTTACCTCTTTTATTGTTTCTCTTGCTGAGAAAAAACTTTTTAGTTTAAGTAAGTCCCATATGTTTATTCTTGTTGTTAATTCTTGGGCTATGGGTGTCCTATTAAGGAATTTGGAGCCCGGCCCCACAATATGTAGATTGTAGCCAACTTTTTCTTCTATCAGACGCAGTGTCTCTGATTTGATATCTAGCTCCCTGATCCATTTTGAGTTAATTTTTGTGGATGGTGAGAGAAAGGGATTCAATTTCATTTTGTTGCATATGGATTTCCAATTTTCCCAGCACCATTTGTTGAAGATGCTATCTTTCCTCCACTGCATGCTTTTAGCCCCTTTATCAAATATAAGATAGTTTTAACTTTGTGGATTAGTCTCTGTGTCCTCTATTCTATACCATTGGTCCACCCGCCTGTTTTGGTACCAGTACCATGCTGTTTTTGTTACTATTGCTTTGTAGTACAGTTTGACCTCTGGTATCGCTATACCTCCAGATTCACACTTCCTGCTTAGAATTGCTTTTGCTATTCTGGGTCTTTTGTTTTTCCATATGAATTTCATGATTGCTTTCTCTATTTCTACAAGAAATGCCATTGGGATTTTGATTGGCATCGCATTAAACCTGTAGAGAACTTTGGGTAATATCGCCATTTTGATGATGTTAGTTCTGCTTATCCATGAACAGGGTACATTTTTCCATCTTCTGAGATCTTCTTCTATCTCTCTCTTTAGGGGATGTCATAAAAAAACCAAAGCAAACTGTGTTTTAACAAACTCTCTGGGTGGTCCTCATGCATGCTAAGATAGGGACCCACTGCTGTACTTGGGTGTTGAGGCATGCTTTGTACCTTCAAAATCAATGAATACATTTGACCTAAAGAACATAAGCCATCCTGTGAAAGTATTCATTATTCCATTTGTTCATTCAGAAAATATTTATGAGATGGCTATGATGCCTATACCACTGTTCTGGGTCCAGTGGTAAATATTTCAGTCAGAAAGAAATCTGTAAGTTATGGAAAATTTAAACAGAAGAATTAGAATCCCTGAAAGACTGAATACATTTTTAAGAAAGATAACAGATAAAAATAAATGAAATATTACAAAACCCATGCAATTTAAAAATAAAATCACCAAGATTCTCAGATTGGATATAAAGAAATCCCTTATTTTTCTACTTAATAAAGGTACATCTAAAACTGGAAACACAAACATAATGAAAACAACAATAATATTAATAACTATTGATATTATTTAGGAAAATATAAAAAAGTTATTAGAAAATTTATTAGGAAAATGTAAAGAAAATTACATATATGAAAAAAAAATATGTGTGTTTCATAGAAAGTACAACCCAGGACCAAAATAATACATCTGAGATAAAGGATAAAGGATAAAGCACCAGTCAAAACAGGCAGTACTCTGCATACCAAAGCTGACTTTAAGGATGTTCTGAAGTGTTAGGTGATAGAGAAAGAAACTGTTGTGTCTAAATCACTAAGGGTAGAATAAGCACAACAAAATATTCTGTTTCTTTCATTCCACCAAAGATGATTTAAGTGGGTACATGTAAAGTATCTTAAAATAGGCATTTATTTTAAAATGAATTACAATTAATTTAGCCAAAATATAGTTTTATGGTTTATTTTTGTTTTGGTTTTATGGTTTATTTTTATGGTTTCTTTTTGTTTAGTACAAGGCTAATTTTTTAAAACAGTTAATTTAAAAATTAATCAGCAAATAATAATACATATCTTATATCTCCTCTTGAATGTAAGTGATGATCAGACATGCAAAATGCGTCAAAATCACTGAAGTGATTATCAAGCAATTGAAATTAGCAGATTGAGTGGAATTAATCCATTATTAACCACTCAGATTTTAAGGCCACAGTGACTTTTCAAAAGCCATTAGGCCCAAAGAAAGCCTAGACTGCATACCATCTATTCTACTGCATAGTTTTGGATTAGCACTATGTTGTGTCATATGATCACTTGCACAGTAACACAGTTGAGAAGGTAGTTCTCAGGAACCTATTTGAAACTCTGCTAGCAAATCAAATTTAATGTTGTTTGGCCATGGAGAAGAATTCCCAATAGCTTTATATCAGACATCACCTCACTTTATGAAAGATTCTCATTACCTACTCTGTGCCTGCACCCCTGGACCATATGGTCTGCTACTACTCAGCACTCACTCTGCATTTCTCATTGGCTTTTAAAAAGATCTATAGTCATAAGATCAGGAAAATTCAGCCTCCCATCCATTTAAAAATGTTTCAACACAATGGTCTTGAACATCATGAAATTATTGTAGGGAAGAATCACTGTCACAGCTACTTAGTTCTTCCCTGCCCCAAACTGCCAGTTGGAAACAAATTCACCAGTCACCACAAATATTAGCAATAGCTAACACACAGTATGGCAGAAAGCCAGACTATTTCTCAAATCTGAGTCAGGCGACTCCAGTGATTAGTGAAACATAATATATTTTCATCCTAGAGATGAGTTGGAATGAGATACTCAAATAGGGAAACTAGAAAGCAATTCCTGATGGTGCCAAGACAGCCTGTCAGGGCTGCTGGAGGGATGGAGCTTCTCTGCCTCACACTGTCCAAAAATCAATGGTTCAGAGAATTTCACTCCTGGAAAGCCCTTAGACTCATCTTGAAAATGAGAAGATTGTGGTCAATGCCTTGTTAAGGTCAAAGACAAGCCTCAATCACAGGAAACTTTCTTTTCTGTCTCCTACTAAATAGTGCTACCAATTTGGGGAAAATGTCATAACTGTTAGGTGCAGGACAGGCTGAATAAGTTGTCTGCAGGGTATGCCAAACAAAGTTAGCTTCAGGGTGACTTGGCTTCTCAAACTTTCTGTTTGGTTCTTTATCACTTGTTTGCTTCAAGTCCTAATGCTCAAGCCACTCAAGGCTGAGCGCTTCGACCTCATGCTCAAGGCCAGACACTTAACCCCCCTTGTGCCAACAAGGCAGCTTGCAGACCCAGAGACCCCATTAGATTTGGGCTATAAAAACTCCCTCCTGCTGGGCCCCTCTCTCTTGCTCTCTCTTTTGCTCTCTCTGTCTCTCTTGTGCTCTCTCTTTTGCTCTCTCTCTCTCTCTCTCTCTCTCTCTCTCTCTCTCTTTCTCTCTTTTCTCCTCTGTTGCACTGCTGCAATAAAGATCTCTTGGTGGCTCCAAGTGTTGTGGTCACTTTCCTTTCATTGGTGCTGAAACCCGGGAAGAGGGTTAAAACCCACTTTTAGGTCCCTCTTCCTTCAGAAGTGCCACTCACCAGATGACCTGAACTCATCTTCTCAACCGCCAGAACTCCATCCACCACCGGCCTTTGATTGGATTGGTGAGTTTCCCCTTCCTGGAGTCCTAAACCCAATGGTGGTGTCAGGAGGATTTGAAAGTTGATTGCCTCTTTGCCTACCTGTGGGGAGGAAAACACCCCACCACAGCCTTCAAGGCCACGGTAGCCCTCAGGGACTCCTTCCTTGGGCAGAATAGACTCTTGGGTTCAAAATTATTCCCCTTCCCCTTCCCAGCTGGTAGTTTACCAGCATAGGCTTTGTAGGTCTCCCTCAAAGGACTGTGTAACCTCTGGGGACACACAACAGAGAACTGAACACCACCCCACCCAGATCTTCACGGTCTCAGGTGGGTGGCTCTCATAAAGTCCTAGTCCTCTCACCTTCAAGATTCGGTGGCTAGAGAGACGCTTACCCTCCCCTTCCTCTCTCTTCCCCTGTCTCTCTCTCTCCCCTCTTTCCGGCCCTGGGAGTATCTGGCCTCTCCAGGAGGGGTCCCAAAAAGCCTTGGCCAAGGTCTCCCACAGCTCCAGCTCTGTCCAGGACGAGAGCTTCGACTGTCAGGATTCTGTGATGACCAATCTCTGCAGCTCAAACCTGCCACTTAGGCACTCCTGATTTTTGGCTCTAGAGGAGACACCCCTTTTGCCAGTAAATCAGTTTCCTCCTTCTCTCTTAGACTACATTTGCATCTCCTTCCTTCTCTCCTATACTAGGTTTGCATCCTCTTCCCTCCTCCTTATACTACGTTTGTGACATGGGTAATGTGTCCTCTCTGCTGGTTGACTCTCCCCTACAATGCCTCTTGAATAACCTCAAAACCCTCTCCTTGACACCAGACATCAAACCCCCCAAAATGGATCAAATACAGCAGCCAGGCCTGGCCCACTTATCCCTTAGAAAACCAAAGCAGATGGTTGTCTAAGGGATAAGTGGGCCAGGGTCCCTGGATCCCTCCATTCTAAGGTATCTCTACAATTACTGTGAGCATTCAAAAAATGGGTAGAGATTGCTTATGTCCAGGCTTTCTTCTTGCTCTGATCCAATCCTGCTCTCTGCACCTCTTGCAAACCTCTACAAATTCTTCTATCTTACAACCCCGCCCCCAAACCACAGATCCCCAACTTTCTCCTCCTCCAGACTCAGCCACTACTTTTTTTTTAAAGAGAGAGTGAGAGAGGGGGGAGAGAGGGAGAGTGAGAGAGAGAGAGAGAGAGAGAGAGAGAGAATTATTAATATTTTTTAGTTCTTGGCGGACACAACATCTTTGTTGGTATGTGGTGCTGAGGATCGAACCCGGGCCGCATGCACGCCAGGCGAGCGCGCTACCAGCTTGAGCCACATCCCCAGCCCCCAGACTCAGCCACTACTTTAACCCTGCTAATGAACCTCCACCCTATCACCAGGCTCAAATAGGTCCTCACTCTCAGCCTTCTGCCCCAGCCCCTCTACCGTCTCCCTCGCCTCAATAACCTGCTTTCTCCCCTCCAATTACTAGATCAAAAACCCAAACCATCACTCTTCCTCAAACCGTTGCCCCCTTGCTGAGGTAGCAGGTACTGAAGTTATCCCTCCACCCACTCACTCCTCTCTTCTCCTGTCAGCGCCCACACCCGGTCCCACCAGGTCCTCTTACCAGCTAACCCAAAGCTCAAAGGAGCTAAGGGGAGCCCTCAGACCTCTATCCAAGATCTGGTGAAAATGGCCTTTAAAGTTGCTTTGTCATCACTGAAAACAGGTTACTAAGAATTGTCCCTTACAGGCTTTTTGGGATATTCACTCCTGTCCTCCCCTCTGCTCTACCTGTTCTGCTGCTCAAGTTTCCTTGCTAGGGAAAATCCCAAACCCCTTTCCCATTATTCTTTTACATCTCCTTCCTCATTCTCAGACCCACTGGAGCTGCTCTCAGCCCCGCCTTCCCGTTTTCCCCCTCCCTACCCAACCCACAGAAAAGCCTTAACCGACCTTCTCCAGAATATTCACCATGGCTGATTTTAGGACTGTCAGCAAAGAGTCCCTACAGAAAAGTTTAATGTAGATAAATTTCCTCTTTTCGTGTTGCCCTGTTTTACTTGGCCCCTGGATGGAAAAAAAAAATCAACACTCCAGGTGCTGGACACCCCCTTACTAGTTTTTCAAAAAATATGTGAACAAGGCCTCTGGCCTTGAGCTGGGCTTCACAGTGATGACTACATTTCTAAGATAAGGGTGTTACCAACTGGGCTCCATGGTAACAGCTGGCAGGGGGAGGAAAGAAAGGGGAAAAAAAGCTCTCCCCTTCCCCGGTGTCCTGGAAGGGTTAACTTGCCCAGAACAGAGAGAAAAAAAAACTGCTTTTTGTGAACTTCTGCAGACTGTGAACTTCTGAGCTCCTCCCCTAACATGCTGGGTGCAAAATTCTGAAACTACCTAAACTCGGGGTTCAGGGGATTAATTGATTACAGCAGAAGCTGTGCTCTCTGAATCTAGCTGCAACCAAATAAGACTGTTTCCCTATCTTCAGTGCTATCTTAGGTGCTTTGCCTTGTCCATCCCTACAACAGTATACTTCCATATACTTAAACATTGTTTATGTTTTTATGAAATGGTAAATAGATGTGATTGATTGTGTACTTCAAATAACAAAATATCTCTTATTAGAGTGGAATAATTAGTCTAAATTCAGAAATTTACAAGGATTATTTCAAAGTGTGAATAAAGAAGGGGTTGAGAAATTAGAAGGTTCTAAGTATAGATTTAATAGAAGGAAAATGTGTTTCTGGATAAGAGAGTCTATGTGATTAAGTAAATGAGAGGGTTTAAGCAAGTGATAAAGAAGGTCTGTGAAAGTTGGTTATATATGTAAGTTTTTTGAGCAAGTAATCTTGAAGGAATTAAGGATTATACAACTATGGCTACACAACAACTGTTACTTTGCAATATTGTAATATGTTATTGCTAAACTTGATTAATATAAAAACATCAACAATAATTATGGTACTGTTACTCTTCTTTGTATATTAAAAGTGTTCATATTTTCCAGGTATGTAAGTCTTTAAGATAGAAGCTTTAAAAAAATTATATCAAGCTGGTGTTCTCCAAAAGGTTGCATGGTAATTTTATGCTTATAAAAATAACATATTGGTGGAGATTTATTTATATCATTTAATGTTCTATAACTGGACCTGTTATCAATAAGATTAATATAAAGTTCTATACCCTGGGTACAATTTAAATGTAATATCATATTGTGTTAGAGAGTATTCATGTGACATCAAGCAACAAGATATGTAAACTTTATAAAATTATATTTAAAAAACAAAGATCAGCTTCAATACTAGAACACTTTACCTAAGATTTATAAGGAGCCCTGCCTTACCTGAGATAAGGCTGTGCTTCCCATCTTACTATATGTAAGAATGACTCCAAAGTAGGCCAGACTTCAGCTAAAGCCCAGTGTTCTTAATTATAGTGAAACTGACTTTGCTGGATGTTTAACTTAAAGTTTAATTTAACTTAAAGTTAAAATAAAATGGCCAAGAAAACCAATATTTGGCTCTGGCTCTCTGAGTCAGTCTGAATCTAGGTAACAGGGAACTTCTCTAAAGAGCTTTGCAACTCTGGGCCACATAACCTCCTGATCAGGGAGATTAATGAGACCACTGGAGAATGAAAAGCCAATCAGTGCACTTGCTGTGAATAGGAGGGTCATTGGAGACAGGAGACAATCCTGATGCTTCCAAGGGAAGCCACATGGTCAAGCAAGACCTGGACCCATCCTAGTGCAAATGGCACTAGCAGAACTTAGAAGCTGCTCTCAAGTTCCCCCACGAGTGACCCCTATGGGAACTCGGCTGACTCTTAACAATAGAGAGAAACAAAGTCAATTTTGACCAGCTTGATATTAAACACCTACCAAAAACAGTTAAACCAAAACACAGTCATTCCTGGGAGTAATGAAGGACAAGAACAGCTAGAAAAGAAGAAACAGCAACTAAGCCAACATTCTCCATGGGGAATGTTCAGTCAAGTATGGCCTTGGCTCCTCCCCCTCGCAGGACCCCTATTAGCCCTCTTTATGTTTCTCCTAATAGGACCATGTCTGTTAAATTGTCTGCAGAAGTTCCTGCAAGATCAGATACACAAATTCACCAACCAGTCAATCAACTACCAGCCCCTATGCCCAAGATGGAGACCTATGACTTATGATCAACTCCTCCAACTCCAGAGACTCTGCCTCCACCTAAAACCCTCCCTAACCCCTTTTCCAGATTTTACAACCCCTCTTTCACTTCCTAGGAATGAGAACTACTCTCCATCAGGTCCACTCTGCTTGTTCAGTCTGCTCTACAGTGTCCTCACAAGGAAGCATCAAACCTAAACTCCCCACACATCAGATGAGGAGCCACCAGCCAGGCAAAGACTGGTAGATCAACTTCACTCACATGCCTAGGCACAAAAAGCTTCGCTTCCTACTTACTTTGGTTGATACTTTTTCAGGTTGGATAGAAGCCTTCCCTACATCCAGGGAAACTTCTGACACTGTTGCCTCCATTCTCATCAAGCAGATCATTCCCAGGTTCAGACTTCCCGCCTCCATCCAGTCAGACAATGGTCCAGCCTTCACTTCTCAGGTTTTTCAACTAGTCTCCAAAGGCCTCAACATCACTTGGAGGCTCCACATCCCCCACCAACCCCAATCCTTGGATAAGGTTGAGAGGCCTAACGGCATTCTCAAGGATCATCTCACTAAACTTGCTATTGAACTCAGGCTCTTCTGGCCCAATCTTCTGGCCCTCACCTGAATTCAGCAGCTCCTAGAGCTCCCTCAGGCCTTAGCCCCTTTGAGCAATTCTATGGGTGCCCTTTCTTAACCACCCAAAGCTTTCCAATCACTCCTCCTCCCCTTGTGTCCTACCTGTCCTATCTCACACTTCTATGCAAACTCCTAAGGAAACATGCAGACCAGTGCCTTTCTGCGCCATTCATTGCCTCAATCCCTACACAACCACAAACTGAATTGGACTCTCTTCAACTGGGTGACTCAGTCTTACTTCAGGAACTGCATTCTCAATCTTTGGAACCTCGCTGGACAGGACCCCATACAGTCATACTTACTACTCCAATGGTGACCAAGCTTTTGAGCCACTCCCCCTAGTACCATGTCTTAAAAAGGCACCTGTTTCAAATGTCCAGTCCTAGACTTCCACCACACCCACCAAACTCAAAATTTCTCACCAACTCTCTTCTTCTTTTACTAATAATTAATCTTTCTCAAGTTTTTATCTCAAACCTCAGATGCCGCTTCTACATCCAAGTGACATGGCACCAGGATGATACCACCCACTCTCAGTTTATAGGTCAAGGCGATTGCCCTTCCACTGGCTGCAATCAGGCTGTCACCCTTAACATTACTGGATTCAACCAAGCCACCTCCAATACTTCCTAGAGTCCCTACAACAGGAACAATGGCTGATTCCAAGAATCTCCTTCATCCAGGACTTGTTTGATGCCATCAAGGACTTGTGGCTTCAAGGAACTTTTATGGACTTTACCCCTACCAAAGTAGTTGTCTACAGCCACTGAGTGTTATTTTTGGCTGCCCTGGCGTTCTAAGACCTGTCCCCTGAATATTCCTCCACTTTCTCTCCTAGGTCCCATGCTGCCCATCATTAAGCAGGAAGAAGTTAGAGGACTTTATGCCATCCCCCATGTCACTTAGAAAAACAAAAAGCATGGAAATGAAGGGAGACCCTCATTGCTATACAAAATTACATATAAGAGGTTGTGAGGGGAATGGGAAAATAAACAAGGAGAGAAATGAATTACAGTAGATGGGGTAGAGAGAGAAGATGGGAGGGGAGGTGAGGGGGGATAGTAGGGAATAGGAAAGGTAGCAGAATACAACAATTACTAATAGGGCATTATGTAAAATTGTGGATGTGTAACCGACGTGATTCTGCAATCTGCATTTGGGGTAAAATTGGGGGTTCATAACCCACTTGAATCTAATGTATGAAATATGATATGTCAAGAGCTTTGTAATGTTGTGAACAACCAATTAAAAAAATGCCCCCCCCCAAAAAAAAAAAGAAAAACAAAAAGGGAGGAATGTTAGGTGCAGGAAAGGCTGAATAAGTTGTCTGCAGGGCATGCCAAACAAAGTTAGCTGCAGGATGACCTGGCTTCTCTAACCCTCTGTCTGGTTCTTTATCACCTGTTTGCTTCAAGCCCTAACACCCAAGACCCCTATCAAGGCTGAGCACTTCGACTTCATGCTCAAGGCTGAACACTCAACCCCCAGCTCAAGGCCGAACACTTAACCCCCCTTGTGCCAATAAGGCAGTTTGCAGACCCAGAGACCCCATTAGATTTGGGCTATAAAAACTCCCTCCTGCTGGGTCTCTCTCTCTCTCTCTCTCTCTCTCTCTCTCTCTCTCTCTCTCTCTCTCTTCTCCTCTGTTGCACTGCTGCAATAAAGATCTTTTGGTTGCTCTGAGTGTTGTGGTCACTTTCCTTTCAATGACCACATAATTCTTCAAGCCTGAAGGTAGACAGATTGATCCAAAGCCAAGGGTTTGGCTGTCCATACTGGATTACAAAATTTTAAATGTTTAAGTATGACATCATAAAGGCAATAAGAGTGAACACGATTTCAGAAGTCATGATGAATTCAATTTTTGTTTTTATAAGATTATTAGAATTGTACCTAAGACATATTTAATATAGTCAGGCTGGATTTCAACTGTCTCTCTGGGGACTCTTGCAGAAATAAGGAATCAAAGTAGAATAAGTGGAGGTATAGTCAGTAGGAGTAATTCTTAGATAAACAAACATTGACAAATAATATGTTTACTAGGTTGGTATTTCCAAACACCTGAAGGGATTTATCATAGATTTTTTAAACATTGTTTACTTCATAAATAAAGATATTTAAAATCAGTAAATTGGGCTACAATGTGCAAATTATTGACTAAACTGTAGTGGCCCCCATTGGTGTATAGGCTGCGGTATTTCATCCTATTTCTTGGTGCCTGTCAGCCTGATATCCAACTACCAGCACTTCCACATCTTTGCTTTTGTGGCTTTTTGTTGGGTGTATGGGAGACTCCCCACTGAAGTTAAGTTTCAGTCTTGAGAGAACATCACTGAATCCCTTACCCCTCCCCCTCCTCTCCAAAGGGCCCCAAGCCAAAGAGCTCCAAATTCAAAGGTTTTCTCAACCAATCCCAGCAGAACACAGTGTCTGCTCGCTGTTCCTGAGTCACCCTGCCAATCAGCACCCACCAAGTCCCCTATGCAACCTTTCTTAAGCCAAAGCTTGTAAGCACACAGCCTCTTCTCTCTGTCCTCTTCCTCTTCTTTCTCTCCTCTCTCTGCTCTCTTGCCTCTTCCTCTCAGCTCTCTTTCTCTCTGCCCTCCTCTTCTCTCTCTGCTCTCTGCCTCTCTTTTTCTTCCCCTTTGGGCAGCCCCCCAATAAAATCTCTTGGTTGAATCTCCGTTCTTCTGTGAGTCACTCGCCTTTTAGCTCCTACAGTCAACTTCAGTCAAAGCACTAGGAAATTAGTGCCCCTTAGGAACCACAATCAGAGACTTTCTGGATTTGAACAAAAAAGCCTCCAACTCCTTCCTCAGAGGAAGGTAATGCTGACTTGCCTTTCTACACTGACCCCAGTGGGTACAAGTTTTAATTATCTACAATGGTAATGCATTTGATAAAAATCCTTGATTTCCTTTCCTTTCCCATCTCAAGTCCCAACTCAACTACTGGAGTTTCCTGATATCATATTCCAAGAAAAAAAAATATTTGACTCAAATGTTTCTCTCAGAAATCACCTCTGAGGATGCCCAAACTGCAGAGATTGTAAATTTGGTTCCAGGAGAGTCTCAGAATACAATTTTGGAAACAGGATCACTTTCAGGACAGGTGAAAACAATGATCCCATGGTTAGTGGTACTTGAAGGTAGAACTAAGCCTTGCCAGGCTATCATATCAGAATCACTACGATTCTTACCTGCAAAATGAGTTCAGAAGTGAGGAATGCACTGACTTCCCTAGTATCCCCAGCATTTGAGAGACAGGAAAACAAGTGTCTCAGGTGATGCTAAGAGCCATAGGATCCCTGTTAGAGTCTGTAAACAAGTCAGGATGGCACCTGGCAAATGTTAGGGTCTGTAAACAAGTCAGGATGGCGCCTGGCATTTTGCCAGAGGGAGTTGTTTGTGAAGTAACGCCAGTGAGCCATTAAGTGTGGAGATTCCTTATTGGTTGACTGCTGTATCGAGTATATGTTAATTAAGATAAGCTGTGTGGAATGTATATATACCCCTCCGGTCCTACAACAATAAACGGCTCCCACTCCTGCTGTATCAATCTACACAAGTTCCTGGTCACCCCCCCCCCCCCGGTTATTTTGCCCAGCCAGCCAGGCTGCGGCAGATGGTGGCCCATTATGGGGAGCCCCGGGACACTCGGGGGTAAGTGACAAAAAAAAGCTGCCCGTCCCTAGATAGGACGGGAGCAAATCTGCTCGTCCCTAGGCAGATAGCGCGAGAGGAAAAATGGCCATTTCGAGAAAATGGAGAGGATTGATACAGTATGTTTGTGTCTTGTTTTGTCTTGAAATATTGTATTGTCTTTATGATGAAAATATGGAAGGGGTGAGAAGTAAATTACTAAGGGAAGAAGGCCCCCCAATGGAACCAAGAGCAATTAGGGCATGTGTTGATAAAAGCCCAGGAACTCTAGTCAGAAAGAAAAAGAAAGTTCAGAAGAAGAAGGATTATCAGGAAAGAAGTTGCAGCAAAAGGCTATTACTGTTCTACTGGAGGGTGCGTGAATCCGTGTGGCGGCTGCCACGCGCGCGAGCCGGTCATGGCGCAGCAAGGACTTTCCAAGCGGCGGCAGCCGGCTCTTCCACTGCCGCTAGCCCAAATCCAGACCTGATTTGGATGCACAGTCTCAGGGGCTCCTGCTCCCTGTGCCCAGAAGCAGTTTGAGTCCGGGACACTCCCCAGGGCCATCTGGGGCTGCCCAGGACGTTACAGCTGGCAGAAGACGCTACCAGCGTCCCTGATGTTTGGTCATTTTCAAGGCCAATAGCTAAGCTACAATGGTTCTCCCACACCTGGAGGCTGATGAGTAATGAGCGCCATTGAGGCCTATTTTAAATGTAAAAAACCTTGAGATAATGTACTAAATTGTTCAGAAGGTTGTTTTCTTAGTGCCTGCTGGAATTCTACAGGATTTTCTTTAGCATCATTGCTGGAGTTCCTGCCTTTGTCCCAGTGCCAGTGAGGACGAGGGTGGAAGAATTTCCAGTGTTGCTGAGAACCAGAGGAGACTTCGGATCAAGCTAGCTGCCTGCAGAACTTACCTGGACTGTGATTTACCTGGACTGTGAGTTAATCTATTGAGACACTACTTTACCTGGACTGAGACAACAAACTGTAATCTACAACAAATTGTAACTCGGTATCTTTGCTAACGGTGTCATTGCTGGTATAATTTTTTCAAGGGCTTCTTGCATGGAGCCATCAATTGGCTTGGTATTGTGACGTTTTATATCCTCCCCTTCTGCTTGTAGCAGATTATTTATGGTGTTTGTGTAAAAACCACTAAGGTCGTTATTTAAATTAAACAAAAGGTGGAAATGTTAGAGTCTCTAAACAAGTCAGGATGGCACCTGGCAAATGTTAAGGTCTGTAAACAAGTCAGGTTGATGCCTGGCATTTTGCCAGAGGGAATGGTTTGTGAAGTAACACCAGCGAGCCATTAAGTGTGGAGATTCCTTATTGGTTGACTGCTGTATCGAGTTTATGTTAATTAAGATAAGCTGTGTGGAATGTATATATACCACTCCTGTCCTACAATAAACGGCTCCCACTCCTGCTTATCAATGTACACAAGTTGTTCGTCACCCCCCCCCCCCCCCCCCCCCCGTTATTTTGCCCAGCCAGCCGGGCTGCGGCAGATTCCCTCAGGAAGAAAACTGACTCAGGTCACACAACTCAGGACATTGCATTGCATAAAAGGAGCAGGCTTCATAGCAGCCTTGAAAGAGACCTTTACCTCCTATGAACCAAAGGCAGACTATACTAGAAAACCAGATCTAATATTTGAGCCTAGTACCTAATTTTTACATTACTGAAAGGTACTCTTCAAGTAAGCAATGGAGGCTCATTCATAGCCCAAATAAATCTCATATGCTAATGTCAAGCCCCTGATGGGAAGGGTGGGACCTGAGATCTGAGAAGAGGTTGCCTGAATAGATGTACCTGAGAACCTCAGACCCCCAATTCCTCCTCAACGTGAGTATTGCATTCTGCCTTGATGATACAAAGCATGGTAGACTTGACTTGCCTAGAGAGGCCCCAGGAAAAGATCTCATTGAGTCAGATGCTATAACAAAACTGGGTGACTTACAAACATCAGAAATTTATTTTGCACAGTCCTGCTGGCTGAGAAGTCCAAAATCAGGCACTGGCATGTTCACGTCGGTGGAGGGCCCGATTTCTAGTTCATGGATGGCAACTGCTCATTTGGTATCAGGACAAGACGGCTCTCTGGCATCTCTTTAATAAGTACGTTAATTCCACATATGACAGCTCCATTCTCAAAAGCTAATCACTTCCCAAAGACCCTCTCCACCTCTTAAAACCATTACATTGGGGATTAGGTTTCAACATGTGTATTTTGGGGAGACATAAATATCCAGACCTTAGGACATAGCTTATAAGACAATAAAAATGTGGTCCTTCTCACAGACCAATAACTAGGATCATGTTTTAACTTGGTTTGCCTGGAAAATATTGTCACTCACCTAGAGAAAATACCCGTGAGTGCCTATTAAGGATGTCAGACCAGTGGTAGGACCAAAATAAAAAGCTGAATAAAAGTTCATTAATATGAGGCACAGTCCCGAGTCTCATATTTCAGGGTCTTGTAAAATCCCTGGAGATGATCATAACATGTATTTGAGATGGCTCCTTGGGACTTGAAAAGAAAGAAACCCTGCGATATGTGAGACAGGTGTTAAGAACTTTCATTTACAGAATGTGAGAAACATGCTCACTTGCCCTAACCCAAAGAATGGGCTCATAGACACAAGGGACAGCTAGAGCAAGGGTTTAATGATGGTCTTGCAAGACTGGGTGTCTGGTCCTCAAGCACATGCAGAAAGGTTACAATCTGCATTTTAACTCCTAGTGTACAAGGTGTCTTCGGGTTCCTCACTGGCTGAGTACTATGGAGTGCACAATCTTCCCAAATATCACCTGGGTTTTACTGCCTCCTATTAAATTATTTAAAGAGACGCACCTTTAGTTGTCTCCACCTCCCTTTGTGTTTTTGTTTTGTTTTGTTTTGTTTTGTGGTGTAAAGGCCTCTTGGGGGTGAGTGCATGTGGCAGGTACACAGTTATTCTCTGTTGGTCAGGTGGCCCTTTTCCCCTTACCTCCTATTTGTCGAGGAGCTGTGAATCTGTTTCACTGGGGTGTGCTGGTAGCCACTCTGTTTTATTTTCCCTCCAGCTGTTTTTCTTACCTCCCCAGTAATTTTTCATTTAAGGCTAAACACTGTATTTTGACAATGGACTATTGGAATTTCTATTTCTTACATGAAATATAGAGGAGGGGATCAAAAGACTCAGATATCTGAGCAAGATACAATGCACTTATTATAAAAGAACAAAGCCACCTGTACTCCTCAACAAGGCTAGAGAAGACTCCCATCTTAAAAGCACTAAGGAATTAGAGGAGTGCCAGCAATATTTGAAGTTCAGGAAAACACACACACACACACACACACACACACACACACACACGAAGATGATTTGGTCAAAGCCATTCTTTTAAGAATTGTACACTAAACTCCAACTCTGAATTTCGGAGGCTGAAATTTTATTTTACCTGGTCTGTCTTTCTGATGCTCAGTATTGATCCTTTTTATTGTCCATCCCTGACATTCTCACATCTGAGGGCCTCTAATCTTGGAAACTTTCATCTGGTTTTTAACCACCCCTGTCTAGCCAGTTCTTGGTATTTGGGCTCCCTTACCCCAAGCCCATTCCCAGGACTCACACCATTGCACAGTCCCAGAGGCCTCTTTATGTAACATTGTGTGCCCTCTGCATCACCTGCTCAACTCTCTGCAGCTCCCACCTCTCAGGCATGTCGGGCTCTCTGGTTCTCTGTCCTCACGAATGCAATTGTCAAGAGTAAGCATGAACTAATTTGTCCCTCTGTGAATAAGTGCACTTTAAATCACAGCTTACCATTTTAGTTAAGTCTTCCTTTCTCTCTTGGTAGCTCCAGGGCAGAAGAGTTGTTTGAGAAACACAAAGGAAAAATAGAAGTTTTGCTCCATTAAAAGTATTTTTTATCTAATCCCTCCTGTCCTCCTTTTCTTCTTCTGGGCAATCTTTTTCTGTAGGAGTGAACTCAAGGTCCTCTAAGAAAAAAAAAAAAAAAAAAAAAACTAAAAGATGCCAGGAGGTTGCATATTAAAAAGCTGATTCAGATAGAAAAGGGAAATGAAATAAGTCTGTCTGGACTGAATTTGAAACCATGGCATAAAGTGGCAGTCAGACTTTGGGGAAATTTTGTTATATGAGAACTGATAGTGAAATAGATAAGAAAGAAAAGAAGTGTTTGTTTTAATATTTTTTTAGCTGTGAATGGACCTTTTTTTTATTCATTTATTTATATGTGGTTCTGAGAATCAAACCCAGTGCCTCACACATGTGAGGCCAGTGCTCTACCATTGAGCCATAACCCCAACCCAGAAAAGAAGTTTTTAAAGAATTTTTTTGTGAATGATAAATATGTCCTCCCTTTGGCTGTTCAGCTAGTAGATTGTTCTTTTATTATTTTGTCTGTTGGGCTATTTTGATTGTTGTGATATCATAATGCAGTCATAAGTAGGGGTAGCCTCTGTATGGATGGTAGCAACATAACTAAATGCTGAAGCTGCTGTTCTCAGGAAGTGGCTTCCTCCTGCCATGCACATGAGGGTCCTCCAACCCAGGCAAAAGCACTTTGGTGACATAATTGATAAGAAAAACAGAGGACTCCTGGAGAGACTGATAGCCATTTACTGGCCATAGCACAGGGAAAGAAGAGGCAAAATCAAAGTGGAGAGGAAATAACAATTTATTCCTTATGAAGTGGCTAATGTGATTAGCTTTTCGGTATGTGCGCATGGAGAAGTGAGCAGCTGGAGACAGCTTTTTGATCTCTGGCTGCCTGACTGGAGGATCGCCCCAGTGGGTGGAGGCAGCTCTCAGATCTCCCGCTCTGGGCATAGAGCCTGGCTCTTTGAAGTGTTTCCCTTTCCACCTTCCCTGCTAGAAGATAGTGAGGAAGAAGGTCATGTCTCTAGGGTGGGTTGGGAGGTCTTGAAGTTTCCCCAGATTTAGGAAGTTAACAAAGATGACCATGGGCAAAGTTGCAAAGGAGTTCATGCTTCATTTCAATATTTCTCCATCACTCTGGCTCCATCCCCATTCTAGGTGAATAACAGGTATATTGTTTTGCTCTTGATTACTGAAGACTCCTCCAAGGACTCATGACTAGCTAGATTATATTTGAGGCCACAGCCTTCATCCTCAGCCATCAAACTGTCCCAAACCTATTCCATGAAGAGCTTGATGTAAACTGAATTTATACTGGACTCCAATGATTTACAGTAACAATATCTAGCTCTATTGACTACAACTATATACTGAATCTTTGTTTTAGGACTTTAACTTTTTACCTTTGCCTTTTCTAACATCACAATAGCCTTATCATGATGGTAATAATATTATTTGCTCAAATCACTTAAGGGAGATGATGGCCTACTCTGCTAAGTCAGAACTGACTGATAAGGTGGCCAGGAGAGAAGTAAATCTAGTAATTTTCAGAAAACACTACTTTCCCAGAGATATTAGACCATGTCCTAAAACTTCCTGAAGTTTTCCTGATTATGTATCCCCAAAAGACAAAATAATAGTGGGATTTGAAAAAAAAATTACATTAGCTCCTAATTAAAAACTTTAAAAACACACAAAGCATACATACACCAAAAAATGAATAATTTAAAATTGTGTCTACATAGTATAAAATATAATGTTCCTAGCTTAGGTTGACTTTTTTTCCCCCAAGAACAATAACAGTCATTCTACCAATGTTATTTATCAGACAATGTTCTGGTCATGGTATTGGGCCTGGGTATACAAAGCATGACCCAGACAGATACAGCTTCTATCCCCTTAATGAACTTACAGTTTAATAAAAGCTTCTTGAGAATATGTGATACACTGCCATTCTATTTTATGTTGTTTTTTTTTAAATTAATTTTATTAAAAATGAATTAAGTAATATAGTACACAGATTTTTCATCATTCTAACCTTGTTTTATGTCTATTTCCTATTCATTAGATGGTAGAATTCTGCAGATTTCTTTTTATGTTTTGTTCTAAATTTCATCTAGTTTTTAGTAGTGAAATTTCACTATTTACACTTATTGAGATGATTACTATGTTTGCACAAATTCCTATAAAAATATTTCTGGAACTCTCTATGTTCTATTCTATCCACTAGGTGATATTTTTCTGCAAGAGTCAATTGGACTAACATTGGCATGGATCATAAAGACAGTTACTATTAACAAAAAAATACAAAGTCAAGTGGCTCACAGATTTGTTTAGCTGTGCCATGATATCAAGGTATGAACTTAAGCTACTAAATTTATTTGCCTTTTATTTTATGGTTGCAAATTGACTCCTCTGCACAAATTATCACCTTATTACATTACCTCATCCAAAATCAGCTAGTTTCAGCAAATAATGCTCTAATAGCATTTTTTAAAATATCAAGATAGTTCCAGAAACTTTACAAATACAGGTTCACTTCACCTCATGACAACCTATGAGAGAGGCATTATTATCTCCATTTTACAAATGAAAATGGAAGCATAGAGAATAGCTAATAAGAATATTATAATTAAACATGGCTGAATCAGAATATCTGAGAGTACTTTCATAATTAATGCCTTCTTATATGCTCTGGGCTCAAATTCTACCATTTTTGGTCTAAGATTTAAACATCCTACAAGAATCTCACCCCTGTTATTTTCTTCTTGGTATGTTTTTAGGTTTCTTTGGTTTTGTTTATCAATATAAATATTTTCATCTTTAGGCTATGGTTTTGGAAATTGTTAATATTTCTAGAGTGTTGATGATGAGCTTGTTACCAAGTGCTGCTATAGGTTTATTTTCTTTCATTCTTCTGTATCTCTCAATATTTGAAGAAATTTTAGAGAAGTGTAATTTTAAGTTCTCAATCAGCTCTCTTAAAAGAACTCAGCCCTGGCATAGCAAAGATGAGGAAGCAAGCCAACAGAGGCTCTCCTCTATGGTTATTCAATTAATATTACAGGGTGAACTACAGACTGAGCCAAACACAAATGGTGACTTGTAGTCTCAGTCTTAACCTATTATATCATTTTAATCTCCAAATATTAAAGTTTAAAACAAAACAGAACTTTTTTGTTTAGCTGAAACATCTTTATTTATTCCACAGGAATTCTTCTACTATAAGGATTGCATAAATTATAGATAAGCAAAATAAGGACATAAATAACTTGTTATCTTAAGACTCAGAGATAACTTCTATAATTTTTTTAATATATACAATTCAGGTCTCTTTTATGCATTCATGTGCATAATTATTTTAAACAAATTTTGAAACAATGTTCACATTGTTTTTTAAGCTGACTTTTAAAAACACTCGAGCATATATTATGAAGGTTTTTCTGCACATTTTTCAAACCTTTAAAAACATCACTTTTAATGACTCCATGGTTTTACACTGTATAGAATTAATTAAATTTTAACCAAGGAAATAATATTCCTTGTGTATGAGAATCTAAAAATGTCAGTTTTCTCTGAGCCCAAAATGAAAGGTATCAGGTACCAAGTGGATTGTGAAATAGATCATCCTTTAAGAGTTTCAAAGAATTGAACAGGAATTACATACTCTTGAAGCCCTCACCTATTGGACTCATAGGATAATTTTTTTGCATAGAGGTATGCTCTGGGCACCTATCCCTAAGAGGATTCAGCTCTAGTGAGACCAACAAGAAGATTTGAGTTGTTTTCACATATAACAAGGAGAACGGAGTAAGTAGGGCTGACTCCCACCAACAAACTTTTAAATTCAGGGACAAGTTGACTAAAAGCATGAACCTAAGAGAGTTGGTATGTTGCAAGGGTACTTTTCAGGGTTATTTCAGAACAAACAATGACAGAGTATAGAGGTTATGCCCAAAAGAACTGGATGGGATTGCTGTCCAAGAGGATCTACCAGAAGGACACTGAAAAGAGTCTACCTGGGGTGGACCAACCTGGAAATGACTAGATAGAAAAGTCTACCAATACATTATTTTAAAAAAAATACAAATGAATGATTTCATTGGGGACCCAAGGAATTCATAAACGTACTGAAAAGAAAATGTAACTTAAGCATTTTCCAGTCTCAGACAATATTAAGTTATTTTACAGTAATATCAACCTATTTATAATGTTCCTGCCCCATTTGTTGTCTTTTTCATGTCATCTTAAACTTGAATAGGTTCAGAAGTCACAGTGCCCAAAAAGAAGGGAGAAGCACCGTGTCTTCCTCACCCAGCTTTCTACTTTCATGAGGCACCAGCTGGGAAAGAGGAGAATTTAACACCCACACAAATTAAAATTTGGATTATAACATAAGACAGAATATTTTCATTGCTATATTGAAATTCTCTCAAGATGTTTGGCTCTGGGTAGCTGCTGCTGTTTGATTTATTTGTTAAAACCTCTGTACATAATGTTACATTCAAATGCAGGTTTACCTCCTATAGGATGCATGGGATTAGAGGGGAGTGGAGAGAGAGAGAGAGATTCTACAAGGGAAGTTGAGGAAGAACAGGCCATCACAGAACCCAGACAATACCAGCTCCTACTTCACTGCACAGTTCTGGTTGCAAAGAAGCTTGACCTGGATGGGGAAGCGAGTCAAAGGGAGGGAGAGTTTATAGGAACTGACTAGACTGAGGGATGAAAATGTGCCCCAAGCAGTAGCCCCAGGGAACGTATGGGAAGTTTTCAATCAAGTCCAAACCAAGTAAGGTAAATCAACTCACTTCTTTTTTTTTTTTGTAATTCATTTTTTTTTATTGGTTGTTCAAAACATTACATAGTCTTGATATAACTCCCATTTTTACCCCGTATACAGATTGCAGAGTCACATCAGTTACACTTCCACTGATTTACATATTGACATACTCATGTCTGTTGTATTCTGCTGCCTTTCCTGTCCTCTACTATCACCCCTCCCCTCCCCTCCCCTCCCCTCTTCTCTCTCTACCCCCTCTACTGTAATTCATTTCTCCCCCTTGTATTATTTTTCCCTTTCCCCTCACTTCCTCTTGTATGTAATTTTGTATAACCCTAAGGGTCTCCTTCCATTTCCAAGCAATTTCCCTTCTCTCTCCCTGTCCCTCCCACCTCTCATCCCTGTTTAATGTTAGTCATCTTCTCATGCTCTTCTTCCCTACTCTGTTCTTAGTTACTCTCCTTATATCAAAGAAGACATTTGGCATTTGTTTTTTAGGGATTGGCTAGCTTCACTTAGCATAATCTGCTCTAATGCCATCCATTTCCCTCCAAATTCTATAATTTTGTCATTTTTTAATGCAGAGTAATACTCCATTGTGTATAAATGCCACATTTTTTTATCCATTCGTCTATTGAAGGGCATCTAGGTTGCTTCCACAGTCTTGCTATTGTGAATTGTACTGCTATGAATATCGATGTAGCAGTGTCCCTGTAGCATGCTGTTTTTAGGTCTTTAGGGAATAGACCGAGAAGGGGAATAGCTGGATCAAATGGTGGTTCCATTCCCAGCTTTCCAAGAAATCTCCATACTGCTTTCCAAATTGGTTGCACCAATTTGCAGTCCCACCAACAATGTACAAGTGTACCCTTTTCCCCACAAAGCAATCTACGCTAAGCCCCAGGCTAGCATCATTCTGAATGGAGAAAAATTGAAGGCATTCCCTCTAAAATCTGGAACAAGACAGGGATGCCCTCTCTCACCACTTCTGTTCAACATAGTTCTCGAAACACTGGCCAGAGCAATTAGACAGACGAAAGAAATTAAAGGCATAAAAATAGGAAAAGAAGAACTTAAATTATCACTATTTGCAGATGACATGATTCTATACCTAGCAGACCCAAAAGGGTCTACAAAGAAACTATTAGAGCTAATAAATGAATTCAGCAAAGTGGCAGGATATAAAATCAACACACATAAATCAAAGGCATTCCTGTATATCAGCGACAAACCCTCTGAAATGGAAATGAGGACAACCACTCCATTCACAATATCCTCAAAAATAATAAAATACTTGGGAATCAACCTAACAAAAGAGGTAAAAGATTTATACAATGAAAACTACAGAACCCTAAAGAGAGAAATTGAAGAAGATCTTAGAAGATGGAAAAATATACCCTGTTCATGGATAGGCAGAACTAACATCATCAAAATGGCGATATTACCAAAAGTTCTCTATAGGTTTAATGCAATGCCAATCAAAATCCCAATGGAATTTCTTGTAGAAATAGAGAAAGCAATCATGAAATTCATATGGAAAAATAAAAGACCCAGAATAGTGAAAACAATGCTAAGCAGGAAGTGTGAATCAGGTGGTATAGCGATACCAGACTTCAAACTATACTACAGAGCAATAGTAACAAAAACAGCATGGTATTGGTACCAAAACAGGCGGGTGGACCAATGGTACAGAATAGAGGACACAGAAACCAACCCACAAAACTACAACTATCTTATATTTGATAAAGGGGCTAAAAGCATGCAATGGAGGAAGGATAGCATCTTCAACAAATGGTGCTGGGAAAACTGGAAATCCATTTGCATCAAAATGAAACTGAATCCCTTTCTCTCGCCATGCACAAAAGTTAACTCAAAATGGATCAAGGAGCTTGATATCAAACCAGAGACAAGGCATCTGATAGAAGAAAAAGTTGGCTACGACCTACATACTGTGGGGTCAGGCCCCAAATTCCTCAATAGGACACCCATAGCACAAGAATTAATATCTAGAATCAACAAATGGGACTTGCTCAAACTAAAAAGTTTTTTCTCAGCGAAAGAAACAATAAGAGAGGTAAATAGGGAGCCTACATCATGGGAACAAATCTTTACTCCTCACACTTCAGATAGAGCCCTAATATCCAGAGTATATAAAGAACTCAAAAAATTAGACAATAAGATAACAAATAACCCAATCAACAAATGGGCCAAGGACCTAAACAGATACTTCTCAGAGGAGGACATACAATCAATCAACAAGTACATGAAAAAATGCTCACCATCTCTAGCAGTCAGAGAAATGCAAATCAAAACCACCCTAAGATACCATCTCACTCCAGTAAGATTGGCAGCCACTATGAAGTCAAACAACAACAAGTGCTGGCGAGGATGTGGGGAAAAGGGTACACTCAACTCACTTCTTATCTGAAGTAATGAGGGAAGACAGAAGAAGAAGGAATTGGCAAGGACAATATTTGAAAAGTAGAGATGGTAATAGGGACAGAAAAAACATCTTCAAGCCAGCAATACAGAGAGGACCTATATGTGCCTCAAAATTCGAAATAATGTACCCAAGTCCACTGTAATAATTTTTTTAAAGGGGTTATGTCCTGGTTGTACTTGTTTATAGACACTGTTAAATCTTTTTTTGTTTGTTTGTTTGTTTAAATAGAAACCAAATATTTCAAAAGGGTCCTAGCTTCACCTAGTTGAAAGGACACCCCCATACGTCCATGGCAATTGCCTGTGCCAATTTCCATCCCTTATTCTATGCCAGTGAGGGAGTGTGCTCATTACTGGCTCAGGTATCCAAGTTGAAGCTGTCAGACAATATGTTAATGAAGAGAAAAGAAACAGCAGGGCCAGGTCTTCCGTTATGGCTGGAATACAGAATGAGATTCTATTGTATGTCATAGAAAATATAGCTGGAAGGGGCAACAGGGATTTTCCTCCAGGGAATTGGCAGAGAATGTCAGCTGGTCAGCCTCAGGTTGTCAACCTGTGGTAGAAGAATATGAGGGACACCCCATATGTGAGAAAATGAACACAGGTGGAGAGAAGGCACGCGTATTCAAGAGCATTCATCTTATTATTACCTTAATCTTATTATTTCAGCATTAAAATTTTTCGTAACATAATTTTGAATCCCTTACTTTATTTTCTTTCCCCAAGACCCACCCTTTCTCAGGTATCCCTGTGGTCCTCTGCAAATATTCAATACTCAGCCTTTTGGAGAGAATGAAGTAACTGGGTTGTCAGTCCTTATACAAACAAGGCAGAGTTTAGACAGCAGGAATGGATGTCATAATAATTTGTTACCCAACAGGTTTAGAGATAACCAAGAGGAGGAAATTCATCAGAAATCCTGAGGATAATTCTCAGTATTCACATCCTCCCTGTCCCTAGTAAGTCAGAGCGAACCTGTGCAGATAAGTGTGAAAAATCTCCGCAGGTAGTTCTCATCCGTGCCCTCAACTTACAGGTGATCATCACCGACACAAAGGAGAACAGGGCACATGTGAATTGCCACAACAGCAGGGAGTTTGGGAGGTTGTCAGTAGCATAGTGGTCCCAATCACGGTAATTGTCTATAAAAAAAATCCTCAAATCTGTCTAAGCAAAATCACTGCTCGAGAGTCATTCCTGTTCTTTATTCCTGACTTTGCAAAGTGTAAATTAAGTTCTGTTATGGTTTGGATATGAAGTGACCTTCCAAAGCCCCCGTGTTAATACAAGAATGTTCAGAGGTGAAATGATTGGATTGTGAGAGGTGCAACCTAATCAGTCCATCCTAGTTTGAATGGACTAACTGGGAAGTGGCTATAGGCAGGTGGGGCAGGACTGGAAGAAGTGGATCACTGGCAATGTTTCCTAGGAAGGTCCAGCTTTTCTGAGGCCTCTCCCCACCTAGCTCTCTGCTTCTTGTCCACCATGAGTGGAGCAGCATTTCTCTGCAATGCCCCTTTGCAATGATGTTCTGCCTTCCCTTAGACCCACCCAGAACAATGGGATCAGCTCACCATGCACTAAAACTTTTGAAAGTATGAGCCAAAATAAACTTTTCCTCCTCTAAGTTATTCCTGTTGAATGTTTTGGTCAAAAGTACACAAAGCTGACTGACACAGTTGGATGGGACTGTAGGGAGCATCCCGGGAGGTTGGAGCCACAGCTCATGTTGTGTCCCTCTTCTTGCTACCTCCAACCGTGTGGGATTCATGGGCAAAACAAAACATGGCCCTTCATTTTGCCAAGGAAATTCTGTTTTGTTTCATAACCTAAGAAATCTCCTGTGAGCCCACCTCCAAGAACATTTCCTTGAATGGCAATGAAGTTTTATCCTCACCTGTGATGACCAGGAATTCTCCAGGTTATGGTTCTATTTGCTCTTCTCCATCCTGAAAACACATTTAACCTTGATAAAAACTTGACCTTAATATTTTGCATACAATTTGCATGTTTTTGTCCCACATTCAAATGTCCATTTGAAATTATGGTTTATAGGACAATATTGGAACAATGGTCACTCCTTCCATAATGTTTTTACATTCTGCTATCAATATGCTAAGGGATAAAAAATATTCGAGGGCAAAAAAGTGAAGATTTTTGCCCTCTCATGTGCCCATAATTATCTATTTTTTCTGGGTAGATCTATGCCTCTACCCTCACAAAACCTTTTGAATTCCTCCCCAGGACTTTATTTTCTTTCATGAAGTATAGGTGCCAAAAAACATGTGTGGAAGGTAAAGGGTTGGAAAGCTATTTAGGGACTGAAATGTTAACTAGAGGGTGTGGGAGAATAGTGTTGTATCTACATTTTAGGACAGTCTTTCTTGACCTTCCCAAAACAATTGGCTATTTCTGCAAACAGAATACAAATTAAATATACAAAACAATGAAGCCAGTTGCTGTAGGGTGTGATAACAAGGAAAACAAAACAAAACAAAACACTGAACTAGGAGGTTCTGGTCTTACAGTTAATTCACCAAGACACCTGACTTCACTGATCTTTAATAACTGGTTGTAATCTTAGAATCGGTTGAATATTACCATGAACATTTATTGTCTTTAGTTGCCCAGCTTGGCTTCTTTGTGCCTCGATTTCCTTCTGGAGATCTGTAGCTCCCATTACTCCCATTTTACTTCTTTCTGTGCTCTGCCTCCACCCTCCTTATGCAGGTCTTCCTGTGTCTACTGTAAGGTACAGGACTGTGAATGTTTGTTTGGGGTCACTCTGAGGCTCCACTTATACCCTAGAATACCCCTGCATAATCAGACTGCAGCTACCCTCTGCATACTTTTCCTTAGATCACTCCTGGTTCACTTTCTCCTTTTTTTTGTCCTACTGCCAACATCCTCATAGGTTTCCAGCAGCAGCCCTTAAAGCATCATTAGCACACAAATCCTCATCTCACAGTGTGCTTCTGGGGAATAAAGAAGAGCCACCCCATTCATGATCATAAGCAATTTCAATGGAACAATAGGACTGTCCATCAGGGGCGTAAATGCCATGGACCAAAGGAGTCTGTGACCCAAATCACCATTCAGACCCTCTCACCTGGGGATTTGTATGTTGATCAAAAAACCATAGTTCCAATCTAAGGGATCAAAGGGAGTGGCTATTCATCCCTCCTCAAAGACCATCTGTCTGTCCATAGCCTGCTTTTTGTTTTCCTTCATTTCTCTGAGCTGGCCTATATTATAAATTATTTTGGTTTTGCATTATGCAGAGTTGCTTGCAATTAAACAACCCTAACTAAGAGAAATTAAATAAAATAATGAAGAATTGTTTTGTCAGTGGGAAGTACTACTCTGAAGTCATTTTTTGATTAGGGTGTAAGCAACCCCCCTTGGTGCAGTGTCTCTGTTCCCTGCACTGCTTATTTGACATTACCAGAAAACACCTGCAATTGACTTCTCCCTGCTCTTACCTGCACATTTCAACTGTGGCTGACAGTTGGAACTTTCTGAAGCTATCAAAGACAACAATGCACACTTGGTCAGCATTTTTGCTTATTGATGCCAGCATTAGCATCTTCTAGAAACATCATAAGGTATTGCAGACATCTGCACTTCATTATAATAGAGATGACTGATATAATTTCCTAGCTATATACACAGGAAATTATAAATACCTAATTTCTCAAATTTTAATTAATATTTCCAATAATCTACCTTAATGTCTGAGTTTGTAAACAGCTATAATTTCCAGTAGTCATTTATCAATAAAATATGAAACATAATAACATATTTTTATTGTGCTTTATAGTTGACCAATTGATTTTTATTTAGATCTTTAGGACATCTTTAGGCATGATGGCACACTCCTGTAATCCCAGGAGGCTGAGACAGGAGGATCACAAGTTCAAAGCCAGCCTCAACAATTTAGCAAGGCCCTGAGCAACTTAGCCAGACCCTATGTCAAAATAAAAAGGGCTAGGGATGTGGCTCATTGGTTAAACACCCAACTGTTCAATCACTGGTACAAAAAAAAAAAAAAAAAAAAAAGACATCTGTATGAGATTAGTTTAAGTGGAGATGAGAAAATGAGAGCTTTTCAAAAAAAGGAAAACAAGGATCCAAAAAAATTAAGTTATTTTTAAATGCCTTAAAGTTTTTAGTCTTTTCCGTATTTACCATCTGCATAATAATCTATCCCAAAATTTGGAGCATAAAATTAAAGTGGATTAGTATCTGCCATAGCTCTGTGGGTTCACTGCTCAGTTTGGTGGTCCTTACTCTTTTTTTTTTGAGAATTTTTTTAATATTTATTTTTTAGTTTTTGGCAGACACAATATCTTTGTTTGTATGTGGTGTTGAGGATCGAACCCGGGCCACACGCTGAGCCACATCCCTAGCCCTTACTCTTAATTGCTGTCAGATAACCATTGTGGCTGAAGCTACATGAAGACTTTACTGGGTTGAACATTCAAGATGCTGTCTACTCACATTCCTGACATCTGGGATGGGATGTATGTCCATTCTCTCTCTTTTATCTTCTTTCTTTCTCCCCACTTGGTCTTGCTATGTTGTTAGTCTGAGCTTCTTCACAGCGTGGTGGTTTGAGGGCTCCAAGTGCTAATATTCCAAGGAAGACAAATATGAAGTTTCCAGTCTCTTACATCTGGGTCCAAGAATACAGTAAAACACTTTCATTGTGTCCTACTTGTCAAAACAGTCACAGGGTGACAACTTCTACCTTTCCACGTGACTAGTGTCAAACAATGTGGCTTCTTTAAAATCGGCCAAGTCATCTGAAGCTCCATGGCTGGGATTTCAGGTTAGTCAGCATATTTTTAAGAGCATGGAAAAGCTGACAAAATTCTCAAAATAGAGAAAGGAAATCATTCACTTATTTGGGATTGTTTCTTTTGGCTATAGGCATTCTATATTATGTTTTGACATGATGAGACTCCAGTTTATGGATTTAATTTTTTTGTCTTGTACTAGGTTTTCAGAGTAGGGCCCAGAAACTGCATGACTTCAGCCTGACACAGTGAGGCCTGCCTATCTGTGTCAGAAATGTAGCCCAAATTACATTTTCCTATGATGGCATCTAGCATCTGCAAATTCAGGGAAACTGTTTTCTTCCAAATTGGTCCTCTCTGCTTTGGTGTTTTGTCATTATTGTCCTTGTGATTCAAGAAGGTAGACTATAGCTTCCGCCTCCTCAGTCTCAAATAGCTGGAGAGGATAATTTTTGACAGACCTAGGAAAAACAAGGATGTTATTTTTCTCTCCTGTTTTTCTCTGGAGGTTGTTTTATTTTGTTTTCTTTCATTTCTCTGAGCAGCTAGCATAATTTCCATAAGGTAAATATAGACTTAATGATGAAGAAGACAAAAGAAGTGGGTCTTTGTTAATAAGAATGGAAATCATGTTCTCTCTCCAGTTTCCTGTGATAAACGTGGCAAGTAGTTAGGTTGGTTCGAACTCTGCACTACTGCAGCCGAAGCATCTAACTCTGGTGTTCCTGCCTGCTGAGCAAGACACTATAGCTTTAAATACAGTGTAGCAGCCTAAAGGTGAGGACTCTGGAGCTAGCTTTCCTAAATTCTAATTGCACTGTTTATTAGCTTTGGACACTTATCCAGCCTCTCTTTGCCTATATTTCCTCTTTTATAGTAATACCTATTTCACAGGGTCCTTAGAATAAAATAAATAAATGTGTGTGTGTGTGTGTGTGTGTATTTTTTTTCCACTGATGGAAGTGCAGTGCCCCCCTAAGGTCACAGCCATCATTAGAAAATATTCAAGTTTCTAATTACTCTCCCTCCTGACTTCAGGCTTGCCCTAACTCCTTCCATAAATTGAAGACACAGAGAATTAAAAAGTTGGGAAAGTCTTTGCAGAGGGAATTCCATCATCTGAAGTTAAGTTGAAAGATAACAGAATTAACATAAGACCATAAATTAACTTCCATCAGAGGATGATCCTTGATTGACTAGAAACTGATCTCTTATAGGGTCCTGAGCAGTACTGAAAACCAGCATTTTCGTGACAGGGAAGAACATAAGGATATACCAGAGAGTGGGTCTTCATATAGATCCATGGACTCTAAAGACCAAAAGGAGGATGAAGAAAAAAAATCTACCATGTCTGAGCCCTGCTTAGTCATGACGGGCTTGGCATCAGAAAGGCTCATCTCTCTAACTTATCGAAACTTCTCCACTCAATTAAATTTGGGGGTTGGGGGGAATCAGAGAGAGCCTAATGTTTATCATAGATTCACAGTCAGAAAAAAGAATTAATGAGCCCTTCATATTAAGCAGCCAGTTTTGTTTTATTTTAAGTGCCTCTTAATTTTTCTTTTTTGAGAAATGTCAATTTGTACAGCACATTTAATTGATTAAAATCAACCATTTTAATTCCACACGGAGGTATGATAAAGTTGAGGAGAACCCCATCCATTGAGCTAGTGATGATCTTCATCTGTGTGCTGCTGTTTGTAACCCAAGTGTCTAAGGGATGGCAGCAAACATGAGGAAGGACTGAGGTTATTTTAATCAAGTAGAGCTTTCAGGTTGTTCACGGCAAGCAACAGTAGCCACCAACAAGCTTGAATTAGGTGAGGATTAGCTCTTCCCCCAAAACCTTGCTATTTGATTATTAAAAATTGATGTCTCAGAACAAAACCTGCTGGTAAGCAGGCATGCATACAATCAGTCAGAAAGCAGTTCCTATACATTGTCCTCTGTGCCTATTGAGATTTCATAGCTGAGTCTTTTCAAAGGCTCTGACCAAATGTTACATGAAAGGTTCAATTTTTGGCAGACACAGTGACTTTCCAGAGACAGGATTTGGTGGCTTGGAGTCAGCATCAAATAATTAGAGAGGTTTCTAAACAAATGGCCAACCAGAGCAGGACGAAGGATGCAAGGCACCTGAGCGAACTACTCATTGTCAGGTGCCTGCCCAATACTGCTCATCCTGAGAGTGAGGGACTCCTTAGGTTTTGCACCAGAGACTCCTAGTTAGCATGCTTCATCCTAATACAGGCTCTGAATAGGGCTATTTAAAAATCAAGCCAAAGGAATCCAATTTTAACATTTATCAAAATAGTTAAGAGCTGCTGTTCTTTCATCATTAATCCCCTGACATTCAGTGGGTTGACTAGGTAAGCAATGGTGGCTGATCAAGGATAGAAGCCCACAGAGTAACTGTCCCTGTAGAGTGGTCCTTTTGGTATGACATGAGTTAACCACACTTGGACCATGAATTCTTGATTTGAGTAACAACTAGCTAAATGGTTAAATCTTAAACCAACTAGAGTGTTTATTATATCACACTGTCTATACTGGAGTATTAAAGCAAAATGGGCATTATAACAAAGGTGACTATTCCAGAAGGTCATCTGACTTATGTCAACCACAGTGAGATCTCCAGAAAAAAAAATCATATAGAGACAATAGATCCAGAACATCATCTGCCTTCTTACATGTGAAACATTTTGTTTCCTCCTGCTCCATACCTGGGTCTACCCCACTGAGATGTAACTGATAACCATTACCTATTGATATTTGAACTCCAGTATGACTAGGTATCTGCCTTCTCCTGATTTTTCTTTCTGCTTTTTCTTCATTGAAGCTGAATGAAAAAATTTTCAATTACAAAGTGTGGACAACATCTGGGGAGCTCCTCTTTTGCAGATATGTAGTTATTTGTTCCTTTTTTTTCTCCTAACTGTAACCCCTCTACCAAGGAAATGAATGTATATTTTCAAAACTCACTAATTTGTCAAGTGGTTTGGCTACATTATTTGAAAATATTCTCCTTCCAAGTTGGACACTGAAAAGGATCTGGTTCCTGTATCATCTGTTATTTATTTTTATATCCTACCTACTTATTCAAAGAGAAAATTATTTACCTGCACATTGCTATGGTTCCTATTGCCATGGTAGCCAAAAGATTGTGTTGCAAAGATGAGAGAGAGACAGACAGAGATTAGCAACAAGAGTGAGGAGGATGTTTGCAGACCTCTGGAGCAATGCTTCAAATAACCAGGGCTTTTGGAAGGTGGAGCTTACCTGTGGGGGTGGTGGACTGGCTGTCTCTTAGCCCCTGCTGAAGAAAAATAAGGAAACAAGATAAAATGTAGGAAAGGTAATTAGTGGTCTCCAGGAGTTCAGCTCACATCTTTCTGGGTTGGTGCCCTTTAAAAAAAAATTGATGGCTCCTTATGTGTTTAATTAAAGTTTGGAATGACTACGGCCTCCATAAATCATTTCTGCTGCCCAGGGAAGCAATGATGGCTGTGGCGATGAGGGGTAACTAGGGCTACACTAAATTCCCTGGGGCTGAAATGGAATGCTATTTATTGGAGCAGTGGAAGGACATTTTCTATGCTGAGAGCTATATTTCACTCTGCAGTCATTGAGAGCTGAGTGAGTTCCAGCTGATGCTTTAACTGGCTGGTTTTTCTTTCAAAGGCGAGCTGGAAGAGAAGTGCATGCAGAACGACAAGGACTGAATGGCTTAAATCATCACCTAGGTGATCAATTGTAACGCTAGATGGTCTGGAAGGGACTAAAAGATGAAGCTTTCTCGTTAAAATTACCAATTAATTTTCCGTATCTTTAGAAGCAGGAATGTGGTAAGTATATCTACTCCATTTCCTAGGGTAGGTCACTGAGGCCCAGATGGAAAGGGACATTTTTTTGAAAACATACAGCAGATGAATAATGGAAAGAAAAAGAAAAAAAATAACATCCTGAATTTTCTTTCGATAGAGTGATGATCAGAGTTAATAAAACTGAGCTTTTATGTCCTGAGCAAATCTGGCTTCAGTGCAAGAGTTTAACAAAAACATATTGGCTCCTGTAATCCTTCCCCCTTTGTTCTATCAGAGCATTTTTTAGTAGGGACAATACTGTCAGCATCATACCAGGTTGATGGAGCATGGGCTTCTCATCAGAATTCCTGGTATGATCTCCTTTGTTTTCTCTTACAAAGGTGGTGGTATATTTGGATCTCCCAACACTGCCTACATTGTGCGACTACCCAAATGTCACCACGTACCTTTGTGAGCTCTTTGTCACATTTTCTTCTCTTTCTGCTTCAACTTTTTTAGCTTTCTCCTAGGCTACTTGGCAGTATTCCTTCACTAGTCCAAATCTCTCTTGAGTCAGCACTCAGAGCTGACCTCCTTTCAGAGACATCTATTTGCATGCATAAACCATCACCAATGACATCAATGGTTCTGCCGTGTTGAGCCACTTTGGGGGTTTTACCTAGAAGATGTGCAGAATATCAATGTCTTTCGTGAGGTGTGTAGGCCATTTCCTCATTCAGGAAGGGAAATGTGGGAGATGAGAAAAATTGGGAACAGAAATTGGCTGCTTGGTTTCTGTGGGTGATTTCATTCATTTATTTATTATGAATGTGTTAAGAAATATGCGAAGCACAGTTGTGTGCTAAGAAAATAATACTACCGTGCCTCTACTCAAGAAGTTTACACTCTGGCTAGAAGGGAGAACAATATGAGGCAAATATATTATGAATCAAAAAGATGAACAATATGGATTCACTACAAGAATGTAAAGGCACAGAGAATGGCAATGGTGTAAAGGACTATTTTAATTCAGTTTTTTTTCATTGTTGTGACCAAAAGATCTGACAAGAATAATGAAGAGTAGGAAAAGTATATTTGGGGCTCTGGGTTTTACAGGTCTCAGTCCATAGAGCGCCAACTCCATTGCTCTGGGCCTGAGGTGAGGCAGAACAACATGGCAGAAGGATGTGGAGTAGGAAAGCAGCTCAGGACTTCATAACCAGGAAGCAGAGAGAGATTTAGCTCAACTCACCATGGATAAAATATGAACCCCAAAGGCACAGCCCCAGTGACCTACTGCCTCCGGGCACATCCTATCTGCTTACAGTTATTGCTCGGTTAATCCATATCAGTGGATTAATGTACTGGTTAAGTTAAGGCTCTCATAACTCACCATTTAATCTCTAAAAATTCTTGTGTTGTCTAACACATGAGATTTTGGAGAACACCACTTCCTATCTAAACCATACCAAGGACTTTGTAGGGAAAATTGATATAAACTGAAGGCAAGTTAAAAGATAATAGAATTAACATAGGGCCATTTATGTAAAAGTACACATGAATAACATTATTTTCAAGGACATGTTTTCAATTTCTCAAAACAAACACATTACTGTGCATGATTTAGAGGAAGGAGGAAGGGGAAGTAGGAGTAAGCATGAAGGTCAACAGAAAATAAAATAAGAGGGAAAAATTTTCTCAGATTACTAATTTGCTATGAAAAGCAATTAATTCAGTTGCCTACATTTTTATTTTCAATGAGAATAAGGAGAAGAAAGACAGCAAAATAAATAGAAACAGAAAAACAATAACAAAGCAACAAATCCCAAGTAAAAGCATGGATGCTCACAGAGTGAAGAGCACCTTGCTACATTGGTCTGAGAGGCTGATCAAATAGCCTTGGAAGTCTTCAGACCAGTAGTAACTGATGCTCCAGAATGGAAGTGTCTAAATAAGGGAGCCATCTTGTCTCTCCACAGGGCCATGATATATAGAGCACTTACTTATATCTGGTACCAGATTTAAGAGGAACATTAATAAACTTCACTCCCATTTCAGGTTGACTAAATTCCTCAAAGATGATGCAGGAGAAACTATTAAAAGGACTGGAGGTCTTTGTCCTAAAGAAATAAACATCTGGTTGTAAAAAGGATCATTTGAACCATCAAGTCTGTCCAATGAGGAAAGACCTGTCCCCTAGGAGAGGTGCCTTATCCTTCTCACTGGACACCTCAAGAGTCTCCTACTTATGAGGATAATCAAAACTTTCTTAAAGAGTCAGTCTCATTGGAAGATGAAATATGTATCTACTTTCATGAGGCAAATACATGGAGAAGGCATCTCTCCCCTGGATTACTGATATCTTATAGACCAGAATGAGATCTGTTTTGAAAGCAAATCTTCCTGGTTGACAACACTTGTGAGTTGTTCATTAAATAAATAAATAAATAAATAAATAAGTTTGACTGTTTTCAGAGCCTCTCCTAATTTATTGTATTTTTAAATTTAATTTAATTTAATTTTTTTTAAGTTTTCTGCGGACACAACATCTTTGTTTGTATATGGTTCTGAGCATGGAACCTGGGCCCCACGCATGCCAGGCGAGCACGCTACTGCTTGAGCCACATCCCCAGCCCGCATCTCCTAATTTAAATTTTGATTAAAAGGAAGAAACTTCTCCATAGAAAACAGAATCAAGGGGCCGGGGATATAGCTCAGTTAGTAGAGTGCTTGCCTTGCATGTACAGTGGTGTAGGTACAGTCTAAGCCAGCAGATTCAAGATCCGGGAAGAACCAGAGCCACAATTCAAGACCAAGACGGAAACAAACTGATGTCTTAGCTCAAGGCAGTCAGGCAGAAAAATTTGTCTCTCACTCCATGGAAGGTCAGTCTTTTTGTTCTATTTAAACCTCAGCTGGTAAGATGAGGCCCAACCACTTCAGAAAGAGCAATCTGCTTTACTTAATCTCAATTCAAATGCTAATCTCATCAATAAATATCCTCATAGATATGTGAAGAAAAAAATGTTTGACCAAATGTCTGGGCATCCCATGACCCAGTCAAATTGGCTCATATAATTAAATATCGAAAATCTGCTTGCCAATTTAACACCCATACACATTTCTTTAGACTATATTTAATCTCCAATAAAGACAATAGCAAGGTTTTTTGCTTTGGTTTTGTTTTAATGAGAAAGGATCATAAAGGAACAGAGAATCAAAAGGCAAAGGAAATAACATAGGGAAAGGCATTTAAGGGGGGGGGGAGATGGTGAACACAGAGATAATACATTGAGGTAAAGACAAGGCAAATTTACTGAAGTCCTTGGTTCTCACAGAAGAACCATCTTTGGGAAACTCTTACTCTCATTGTGGATCATCTTTGAAGGGCTCAGTTTTAAAAACTAACAAATCTGGGTTTCAATTTCACCCTCAAACTTTATCAGTAAGAATGAGTGAATCTGGAATGAATCTGCAAATCATTGCCTTTGATACAGAAGGATGGCCTCCTTCTAGAAGGAAAATGATAATACATTCTTTTCAGAGAAGATTGTAGAATTGCATTAAAAAAAATGTACACAAAGTACAGTCTTATATTGTGCGGTTTGTTAGGACAAAACTCCAAAGTCTAGGTGGTTTAAATAAAAGAAATTTGTTTTTCATAGTTCTGGACAATGGGAAGTCCAAGATCAAGATGCCAGCTCTTTTCTCAATTTGTACTGTCTCAATTCAGATGTTAATTTTACCCCCCCAAAAAGAAGTTGCTCAAATTATTATTAAAATATGCTCTGGGGGGCTGGGAATGTAGTTCAGTGGTATGGAACACACACACACACACAAAAAAAAAAAACACCTAAAAATTCAATGAAATTCAAGAGAGAGAGAGAGAGAGAGAGAGAGAGAGAGAGAATTAGCTTTCTGATGTCTCTTCTTATAAGGACACTAATCCTGTTATATAAGGTCTCTGCCTTTATGACGTCATTAAATCTTAATTACTTCCTTGTAGATCCTATATCAAAATACCACATCGGGAATCAGGGATTTCACATGAATTTGGGGAAAACATCAGTCAGTCCATAGCAAGTTTCTATACCAGCTCCAGAAAGATAGCAAATTTTCAAAATTCTTTCTCTTTTCCCCAAACCATCAACTTTCTACCTAATCCTTTTCTCTAAGGTACTGGGCAGGAACAGGATATCAAATAGAGATCCTGGACTAAAAAATAATTGACAGTATCTATTTCATAGATTATCAGAAACATTAAAATCAGTAACATCTTTGAATTTTGAAAAAAAAATGTTTCACTCAACATGTTGTTTTCCAACCTGCATTCTTTCATTCAACATATCATGAATAAAATTACGCATTTTTATTAAATGTAAGAGAGTGAATTGCTTTAGTTGGTACCTAATATTCTATTTATGACTGATATATAACTTAAACTATTTTTGTCTTTAAGGACATACTGCTCATTGATTTGCTATTTAATTCAATGGCATGATGAACATCCTCACATGTGCGTCTTTGTATTTGTACACAAAGTATACAGTCTTATATTGGGTGGTTTGTTAGAACAAAACACCAAAGTCTAGGTGGTTTAAATTAAATTTATTTTTCATAGTTCATGTTTATGTTTGTATTGTACAGGTTCATCATCAGGCTTGATGCAAATTACTAAAAAAAAAAAAATCCGTGCTTCATTTTTTGACATTCTCAATTTACCTATTTTTTTCCCCCAGATTGTTTGACATTCCATAGTTCTACCACCTTGGGCCAGCTTTTCTTTCTCCAGCTATAGTGCACATTTATTCTTTCCTGGCAGTAACTTCTGTAGATAACCTCGACACTTTTCTTGCTGAGAAGAAACCTTGTCACACTCTGCAAAGCCACTTATCAACCTGCAAACTTTTAAAATTAAACACCCTAAATTGAGAGAATCAGATTTCTGTGCTAGATTTTTTATGTTGGTGAAATTTAAATTAAATGCAAGCTCTAGGCCAGAAGTAAAAGGCCACAGACAAGAGAAACCCTATTGATTATTCCTTCCAGTCAATAGAAAAAAGGTGCTTTTCTTCACATGGTGGGCTTTCCTGAATCTTTGTTCCACAACTAACTTCTCCCATCCCCAACACACACACACACACACACACACACACACACACACAAACTTTTGGAAAATTCTGATTGTGCTTATTTTCCTATCACTATACATATGTCTCATGAAGGGGCTTCCTACAAAGCTCTTTTCCTGGCAAATACTGATATACGTTGCTGGTGGGCAGTTGAGAAATGGAATAAAATACAAACTTTGTACTTTGATAATATCAAGGGGAAACTCCCCTTCATCACTATGTCTTTATACATCCAAATTTGACCAATTCTTTCTTCTCAAAGATCTTTTCTACCTTCTGTTGGATTCCTAAAACACTACCTGGGTTAATTTAGGATGTAATTATATACTATTTGCCAAATGTTCTTGGGGGTATGAATCTTATTTGTCCCAACAAATTTCAAAGACAGAATTTTTTCCTTTCTTGCCTCCTATTATGTTTATAAATAAATAGTAGGACCCCCATCAATGTTTAATACATTGAAAAACGTAGTGGGAAGATAAATAGGAAGGTGCTGACTTATCTCATATTAGTAAAGACCTAATAGAGGACTCGAGATACATATGCAACTTTAAAGAACATTCCCCACATCAGACAAGTAATCATCTTCTTTATTCAGCTGCAAAGTGAAGAAAGCTGAATTATCAGACTCCCTGAATCACAGTCCCCTTCCCACTAATCTCTTTTAATTTTTGTAGTGCTTTCAACTTTTCAAAGGGTTTCTGTCAACATATATAATACATCAGGAAAGAAAGTTTTTAAAGTCTGAAGCTTTTCTGTTGGGACATTAGGAGTTGAGTATAAAGCATGCCTCTTTTTTCTTTGCCCCTTCTTATGATTTTTTTTTTTAATTCTCATTTTCCATGCATTTACCCAATGCACTTACTGCACACCTGAATTAGACACACCCTGTACTAGACAATAAGGGTACTACAATGTAAAGAAAATAAGGATGTTGTGCTAACTGCATCCAAGGATGAAGGCAGCCACACAGGCCCAATTATCCTGGATTTTGTCATCACCTAGAAGTATTCCATCTCTGAAATTTTAACCTCGGTATCTCACCCTCTGGATGGCAACAGCATTCTTCTCTTTCTGCCCTATCATATTTTTATGTTTGGATGATCATTATGAAAGATCAATTCTGTGACTATATCAAGACACACAGTCTCCAAATTAGTTTAGTTCCCACTTGGCTTTGCTTTCTCTTATCCTCAGCCAGCCCTCATGGTTCACTTCATTATTTCTTCTCCTTTGCCCTTAATGCATTTATCCTGCACCTAAGCCTTGGTTTAATACAATCATTTCATTTGTCTACACTAATTTTTAGATGCTCAAGAAAATCATATAACCATGCAGATAGCTACCACTAAAAATTCATCGTAACTTCCAACACACATTCCATCTAACAACTATCTACCCATCTATCTTTCATCTATGTGTCTGTCTTCTATTATCTATGCTATGGTTTAGATATTAAGTGTCTCCCAAAAGCTCAAGTGTGAGACAATGAAAGAAAGTTTAGAGATTAGATAATTGGATTATGAGAGCCTTCACCTAATTAGTGCCTTAATACCAATATAAGGATTAACTGGGTGGTAACTGTATGCAGGTCAGGTGTGGCTGGAGGAGGTGGATCACTGAGAATGTTACTTTGGGATTTATATTTTGTCAATGGAGAGTGTACTTATGTCTTTACTTCCTGGTGGCCATGTACTGAACCACTTTCCTCCACCACACTCTTCCACCATGATGTCTTGCCTCACCTTAAGCACAGAGCAATAAAGCTCAATGGAATGAGACCTCTGAAACCGTGAGCTTCAAAATAAACTTCCCTACTCCAAAACTGATCTTGCCAAGTCTTTGGTTACAGAAGGAAAAAAAAAAAAAGCTAATTGAAACAATCTATCTATATGTCTAAGTATCTATGTATTTTTCCTTCATTTGTTTTAACCTACTTAATTGCTTTAACTGTAACCTCTTCCTCTGACTTCCATTCTTCCCTTTTCCTTTTCTTTTCCCTTAAAGTTAAATTCTGAGAAATATAGTTCACTTTCACTAGAAACAAGTAAGTATCTGGCAGTAGTTACTCATTTATCTTTCATTAAATGTCCAAATCCCTACATTTTTGTTTTCAGCTCTCAAAGCATAATGCATCTGCTTCCCTAAAGGTCACTCATGACCTCATTATTCATAAATCATATCTGTCCTTATCGTTTTTCAATACCACTATAACATTTGAACATCCTTGCAAAAAGTAGCTTATTTGACGTCACCCCTCCTCTAACTGCTCCATCTCAACCTCTCTTCAAGATTCTTCTTCCCCATCTTTCTTTGATGACCTTTTCAACTTCTCTCCTCAATCAACTACTCTCATCTCTACATACAAAATCCAATCTTTTCCATCTCTCTTTTATACTCACCTTCCGCTCCCACCCCATGCTGATGTTCCCAAACCTTATCCTCAAGTCAGAGCTCTCTCCAGAGCTGCAGGACCATCTGCATGGTGAACACCCTATAGATTTCTGAAACCCCAAACATTTAAATCTGAATCTGCATTTTTTGCCTTCAAATGTGCCCCACACCCAAATCTGAACCTGATGCATAGTAGATGACTAAACCTATTATGTAGAGGATGCTGAGCTTGGGATGTCTGTGTGACTTACCCAAAATAACAGTTCCTGATTCTATCCAGATCTCAAATATTTTCATTTGAAGAAGAAAACTGATTCTAAAACTTATAATTGGAACTTAGAGCAATTCATAGTCACAGTTTAGAGCTTAGAACAATTCATAATTACTCATTGTTCTCCTCCAGATAACTGTTGAAAAGGCAGCATCTGACATAAACTTTATTATATGGGGCCTCCAGGCTGAAGTCTCTCTAGGTGGATGCAGCAAGTTAGGAGTTCAAGAGACAATACATGTGTTTTGTAAAGTGAGGCAGGGTATGATGTCTTGTTCTCACAGCCCACCAGCTTTCCGGCTTCTGGAACTCACAAGTGAGATTTATTTGAATGTCTTTAGTAGCAAGTGATGGAAGGATCCAACAGTTGGATTTGCCCTATTAGTTTGTTTAGCCTGTCAGCATTATTCTGATTGTTTAGTGCCATCGTCACAGGCTACAAGATACAAAATAGGTGAAGCAGCTAATAAGTTAAGAAAACTCTGATTAAGTTCTGTGAGGACGAAACAAGCATTGTACAGGTTAATTGAATTTTTATAGATTAATACTCCTTTCTGGATTCCGAGAGGTTGTTCTGTTTCAGAGCCCACTGCCAACCCAGTGATGGGAGAAATTAGAAATTTCAAACTAAATAAATTGTCTCTGCTTTCAGTCTGGGGATCGTAATGTCCAAAGCAATAAATATGAGTTGTGTAGGAAATAAATAATAAGTGAGCCCTAAAATTGTATGGACATGTGAATTGGAATATATAGCAAATTTCTGACCTAGTAAAGAATAGTTGACTAAATTGAGGATTTATTAACTAATGCTTGAAGAAATTTTTCAGAATTCTTCAAAATTTTCAGAAATCTTCAAAATGTCCAGAAAGTTAAGCAAAATTCCAGGCTGTCTTTGTTTCTCACATTCTAAATCAGAATATATCAGGGTAGTTTTAGGTCTATCAAGGTCACACTGGGGTTTGAACTGGTGCTACTATATCCTAGTGTCCATGAATTAGAAGCAGATGTTGTGAAAAATATGTTTTTTTAAGTGAGTAGAATTTACTTTCAGAGCAATTTTAGGAGAAGGTGTAGAAAATCCCCACATAATCCCTCTCTCCCCACTCCTGACACACAATTTTCCTCCTTTGACATCTTACATTGGTGTGATACCAGTGTTACAACTGATAACCCATATTGATACTTTATATATTAACAAAAGTCCGTATTTTATATTTTGATTTCCACTGTGTTGACCATCCTATGGATTTTGAAAACTGCATAGTGTTCTGTATTCACTATTACTGTATTGTTTTACAGCACTAAAAACCCTCTATGCCAATGACTCATCTTTATCTACTCATTCCTCCTCCATCTCCAATCCTCCATCACCACTGATGATTTTACTACATCCTTAATTCTAGGGTTAATCTGTAATACTCTCAAGTTTGAATGACACAGTACCTAGTTTTTATAGATTGGAGTCTTCATGGCTGGATAGCACCCTTTTCATTGCTAAATAATAATCTATTGCATGAGTTTAAAAATATTTACTTAAAAAATAGAACATAGAATCCTCTTGGACCTCAGAGAGCCCACCCAAGAAGTTATACCTGTGTCTTTTTCTCCATTGGGGATTTATTTGCTTAGCAAATACTGACTTGTGGATGGCAATGATGTCACGATGTGATTGAAAGAATTCTTTTTACATTCTTCAACTCAGTTGATACACCATCACAAATTCTTCCACTCAAACACCCAAAAGCTGAAGATTTTATCTCCTAGGTTTCTTTGATTTTATTGAATATATATTCTTTTATATTTTCCCATATCCAACTTTTCAGGTCTTTATCATTTCTTCACAAACATGACCTTCTTCTGTGTTTCCTCACGGCTGCTAAATAAGTCTTCCTGATACAGAAATCTTATTCTGTGAGTTTTCTGTCAAAATTATTTGAAGGCTCCTCACTGTCTCTGCATGAAATCCAAGTGTTTCATTTTGCTTCTCCAGATTCATCAGTGGCTCCTGCCTGTCTCACACTTTGCCCTTTGGCAACACCACTCCATATACTACTTCTTTTTCTTAATTTTTCATTTTAACCTCTGTGACCACATCGCTCTTCCTTTCTTCTGAACAGCCACGGCCCCTCACCGACTTCACTTGACTTCAGTCTTAGGGGAAACATTTCATGTTATGAGACACCTTCCTTAAAATCATTTTCTCTCTTTCCTCTTCTGTCTAGAAAGTGTGTTCAGTCCTCTGTTCTGTGTTACAATTAACTACGCTCGTTTCTCTACTTTTGTAACTTTCTTACTGTGTTTTATAAGACTCTACTTTCACATCTGCTTTCTACACTGTAAGTGCAAATATCCATTCACCATTCAATATGCCAAGCTTGGCATACAATCTTGATATAGCACAGTTTATAAATGCTACTAAATGAATGAAAGAACAGATGTTCAAGGCCAAGCTGACTCCTGATTGGCCATTAAGTAGAGGTCTTATGCTTGAGGGCCCTGCCTGTCCCCGTGAGGAAAGATTACATAAAATTATTACAGTTGGCCCAAAACAGTCTTGGGTAGAAGGGACCTGGCATGGGCTACAGAATTCCCCAAGAAAGTCAAAGGCTGTATGTTTCTGCCCTTCCTGCTGTTGCCTTTGGGCTCCATTCCAACAACTACAGATTATTTTTTTCTCTGCTCTTGGCATGAAGAGCATTTCCTCACTGCCCACTTCTCCTCTCCCCATTCTCCCCTTGAGTACGGTTGGACTATAACGACTCTGAAACTGTCCCTATAGGAGAATATTTGAGTCATCCCTCATCTGGCTCCCTCAGAAGTTAGAGCTGTGAGAGATTGACTTTCTCATCAACTAGAATCTTTGACTCAAAGAGGGAATTATTTGAAAAGACTTAATGAGATCAGACTCTAGCTCACACCTCAGAAGGTCATCACGACTCTGCCTACCTCTCAGATTTCCTGTTCCTCTCTGCTCTCCAGCTCCGGCTCAGCTTCCTTCTATTCACTGATTTACTCATGTGCAATGCTGGGCAGGAGCATTGATCCTTTCTCTGAGAGCCATCATTTACTCTTCTCAGTGTTTTTGATCAACCTGGACCAAGCTCGGTTCATTTATGAAATATAATCAGACTCTTCTCTCCTCTGTCACTTGACTGAAGAGTATCTCCAAGGAATTACAGGAGAGGTAGTGGACAGGTTTTATGTGTTTATTTCAATTTTTAGTCCTTTCTTTGGAGAGTTTGGGCTATTTTTCTCTGGCTCGGAAATATAGATGTTTTCTCAATGAAGATTGAGGTATCTTGATGAGACATCTGTCTGGAAAACCTTACAATAAATGTGACTATGTAATTCCTTAGGACAGGACTGTGTTTTGAAAAAGCGTCCTTTCAAGTGCTATGCAAATTGGATCTACATTTTCTTGTTTCTAAGAAAAGAAGGCAGCTTATATTAATTGAGTGCCTACTCGGCATCAGGCATAAAGCTTAGTGATTTGCATAAGTAGCTATCATTTCAGTTTTCTCAACAACCATAATAATAATTTTGTCAACATTTATTGAGCTCTAATTATGTGTCAGGACCTCTGTTAATAGATTTACTTGAGCTATCTAATTTCAGCCTCACAACCACACATAATATAGGTACTTTTAAATGGTCTTTGCTTTATAAAGAATAAAACATAAATTGAAGCTAACCAACTTGCCCATGAAAACATAATTGGCAAAGCAGGTCTGAGACTTGTCTCCAGGGCCAAGTGAATCTTTGCCCAAACACATAGGTATATGCTATATTGATTTTTGGCTATGTAAAATACGTGTTATTCAAACATTGGAGAAAAGAGCCGTTTTAAATAAATGTCGCTGAGAAAAAATGGTTATCCACATGCAGAAGAATGAAATGAGACCCTTATCTCTCACCCTGAACAAAGATCAAATCAAAGTGGATCAAAGACCAAGGAATTATGTCAGAAACTATGCAATTTCTAGAGGGAAGTATAGGGTCAACACTCTACCATATAGGAACAGGCAGTAGCTTTCTCAATAACACCCCTAAAGTTCAGGAAATAATGCCAAAAGTTAATCAATGGGATGGCATCAAATCTAAAGGTTTCTGCACAGCAAAGGAAACAATAATGTTAACAGATAATCTACCAAATGGAAGAAAATCTTCACTAGCTTCTCTGACAGAGGATTAATATCTAGAATACATAAAGGACTCACACAACTTAACACCAAAAACCCAAATAATTCAATTAATAAATGGGATAATTAACTAAATAGACACTTCTCAAAAGATGAAATAGAAATGGCCAACAAATATGAAAAAAAATGTTCAAAATCATTAGTAATTAGGAAAATGCAAATCAAAACTACACTGATTTCATCTCATTCCAGTCAGAATAGCAGTCATTAAAAAATGCAAACCATAATATATACTGGAGAAAAAGAGCACTTTTACACCATTGGTGGGATTGTAAATTAGAATAACTACAATTCAAATCACTATTAAGAAGTTTTCTCAAAAGACTAGGAACTGAAATATCATATGACCCAGCTATACTACTCCTCAGTATTTATCCTAAAGAATGAAAGTCATCATACTACAATGATACATGCATACCCATGTTTATAGCAGTAAAAATCACGATCGTCAAACTATCGAACCAGCCTAGGTAAATTGCTACATAGAGAGACTGGAGTTTTATCCAGCCAAAAAAGAAAAACAAAATTATCATACCAGAAAAATAGATGAAACTTGAGAACATTAAGTGAAATAGCCAAATTCAGAAGGTCAAGATCCTGTATTTTATCTCAAATGTGGTAGCTAGAGGGGAAAAAGAAAAAGAAAGGGGGAGGCTTTCATAAAAATCAAAGAGAGACCAGTAGGGCTGAGGAAAGGAGAAGGGAAGAGAGGAAAGAAAGGGAAAATACTAGAGAATGAGAGTGACCAAATTATATTGTTTTATTATGTGCATGTATGAATATGTAACAACAAATCCCACCATTATGTACAACTACATTGCACCAATTAAAAATATGGGAAAGCCCAGTGTGGTGGTGCATGCCTGTAATCCTAGAGGCTTGGGAGGCTGAGGCCGAAGGATAGAGAGTTCAAAATCAGCCTCAGCAAAAGCAACACTCTAAGTGACTCAGTGAGACCTTGTCTCTAAACAAAATGCAAAAATAGGACTGGGGATGTGGATCAATGGTCAAATGCACCTTAGTTCAATCCCTAGTACCCAAAATAAATAAACAAACAAACAAATGAGTAAATAAATGGGAAAAAAATTTTAAAAAATACCTGCATATCATGGTTTGGGGGGAAAAATAGGTATTATCATTTTTTATTCCTGGTTCAATCCCCAAAAGACAGTTTGAAAAAAAGAGAAAAAACCATGTTAGAAAACCAACCTTTTTCATCCTCACCTCAGGGTCTTTGACCTGCCTCAGATGTGATAGCATTAGGAGGTCATGTGCCAGGACTGTGCCTTGGTGGGGTAGGAACTTGTGAAAGAGACGTGGGTTAGGAAAGTATCACTTAGTGCTGTCACATAGACACCGTGAAACCAGTATCTCCAGATCCCGGCACTCTTCAAGCTGCTCCGTGGTTTTGTCAATATAAATTCTTTCTAATTTTGTCTTAAAGTCTCTCCTAGAAGAGTGTCTAGCCCTGGCCAAGACTCCAGAGCAGGTATTTATGGCAATTCAGTGTACTTTTCATGAGATACTTCCTTATCCTCTCAGGTGGCCTAATTCTGAGTATATGTTTCGCAGGGAAATGATTTATTGACAGATGTCCTCGTGACCCTTAGCTCTGTGGATTCAGCTTATTTATCCCACAGTAGCCCCCTCTATGACCAGGTCAGACGTGGGGATCAGGTATGTTCGTAAGGTGAGACACAGAAGAGGCAGCCCAACAAAATACATGAAATAACAGAAGCAGGTTTATCCCTCTAGATCCCAGAGATGAAGGAGAGAATGCCTAAAAGAACCAATAGGAAGAGGGAAAGCTATTTAGGATATGTGTATTTAACCAGCAAAAGACAGTGAGAGAGGGGAACCAGGGGCCAAGAATTTTTATATGTCAGGGTCTAATCCAAGCAGTTTCCCCCATGGTAAATTCTAATTAATGGTTCACAGCTACAGGTCTGAGCTCCATGAGTCATGCTGTGACTGAGAGGTGGTAATGGTGGCATATATGTGCAGCCCATGCAGCGTGCTGGGGGTTGCACCTATCGGGCCCAAAGGGAGCTGATCACACAGAAGTGGTTGTAAAATCAGACATTATGACCATGAGGATCAACCACATGGAGGAGCTAGGAGGAATTGGAGAACCAGAAATAGTGAAAAGTGACTGAGCCCTTCCAGGGTATGAGAAAAGTTAAACTTATATTCAAAATGGATGCTGAGACAATATAACATTTTAAGAATTCTGTGTAGATGTCAGTCCAGAGAAGGAATGAGGAAACTGGTACTGCCATCTCAGAAGAGTATCTTCATGCTCTAAATTTGATTGGATCACAGAAAAATAAAGTGGAGTCCAACAAAATTTCTCCTGGGGTGTTTTCACTTACTTTAAGATATTAAATTTCTAAGGCTTAGGCAGTCTTAGGAAGGTAAGGGAGACTATTACTCCTTGGAGAAAACACCTGTTAGACAAATATGCTACCCCAGGTGTCCAAATATGCTCAGATTGTGGCTACATAAGGGATTAAGTGTAGAGAGACAGAAGAAATTTTTCATCTCAATGGTTCTTTTTTTCTGTTAAAATAGATGGTTCTGTTGTAAGAAATCAATAGATATCTGTTTAAGAACTCAATAAGTATCTTTCCTTGCTAGAGAGATCAAAGGTTGGGCAAAACCAAATTGAGAACAGACGTTGAGTTAATTGGTCAGTCATGTTCAGAGTTTTAGGCCACAGAGGAGACTTGTAGACTATTTTTAAGATGCACCTGGAATCATAAAAGATGCTGATGGTTTCATTTCTCTGAATAACAACTGGTACTATCTGCCACGCTTATGAATGAAATGTGGAGTAAAATGCTCTATGAGATGCCTATCGTTGCAGAGAAATCCAAATCCTCTTGAATATGACAGCCCAGACGACATGGAGTGAGTGTAGCAGGGTTTTATACAAAATCTTGAGAAAGTGAGTACACTGGTAACCAGGTAGGGTCCAGATGTACAACTTAAAATAGTGCATTTCAATTTAGTAGTCACACAGATTATAATGTAAAGTCATTTTAAAGTAAAAACTTCGGAGTATTTACTTGGAAAAAGTCAAGAAATTCTTATGAAATTCAAAAACTATATACCCATATATGTATATATCTGTGAATGTGTGTGTGTGTGTGTGTGTGTGTGTGTGTGTGTGAATTCAAGTGCAAGGATATGAATTTGATTCTAATCTTATTGCATATAGCATTAAGACTATCTTCATTTGTCTGTGAATGGTAATTTTTTTTTCCTAATTTTTTATCTATTCTTTTTGATTATATATAACAGTAGAATGAATGTATTTTGACATATTATACATACATGGAGTATAACTTTCCATTCTTGTGATTGTACATGATGTGGAGTTACGCTGGTCATATATTTTTGTGAACAAAGGAAAGTTATCTCCAATTCATTCTACTGTCCTTTCAATTCCCATCCCCCTTCCCTTCTTGCACTCCCCCCATCCAATCCAGTGAAACTCCACTCTTTCCTTGCAGCTCCTGCCCCCTGTTGTGAGTCAGCATCCACATATCAAAGAAAATATTTGGCCTTTGTTTTTTTTGGCGGGAGGGATTGGCTTTTTGCATTTAGCATGAGAGTCTCCAGTTCCATCCATTTATCAGCAAATGCCATGATTTGGTTCTTTTGGGTTGAGTAATATTTTATTGTGCATATGTACCACATTTTCTTTATCCCATCTTTTGCTGAAGTACACCTAGGTTGGTCCATAGCTTGGCTATTGTGAATCAAGCTGCTATGAACATTGATGTGGCCACATCACCAATGTTCATGTTATCTGATTTTAAGTCCTTTAGGTATATGCCAACATTATTACTTGAATTCTTGATAATTGCCATTGTGACTGGAGTAAAGTGAAATCTCAGTGTAGTTTTAGCTTGTATTTCTGTGATTGCTAGTCGTTGAACTTTTTTTATACATTTGTTGATAGATTGTATTTCTTCTGTGAAGTGTTCAGTTCCTTTGCCCATTTATTGATTGGGTTTTTGTTTTGTCTTTGTTTGTTTGTTTGTTTTGGTGTTAAGTTTTTGAGTTCTTTATATATCCTGGAGATTAATGCTGTATCTGAGGTATAGATGGCAAAGATTTTCTCTCATTCTGTAGGTTCTCTCTTCATGTTCTTGATTGCTTCTTTTGCTGTGAAGAAGCTTTTTAATTTGATTTCATCCCATTTATTGATTTGTTTACTTTACTTCTTGCACTTTAGGAGTCTTCTAGAGTAATTTGGTTCCTAAGCTGACATGATGGAGAGTTAGGCCTATTTTTTCTTCTAGTAGGCACAGGATCTCTGGTCTAATGCCTCGGTCCTTGATCCACTTTGAGTTGAGTTTTGTGCAGGGTGAGAGATAGGGGTCTAATTTCATTTTGTTACATATGGATTTTCAGTTTTCCAGCACCTTGGTCAATGTTATATCACATCCTTTGCTCTTAATCAAAGAATAACATTCCTTCTGGTTCATGTTATCTTTATTATTAAATGGGAATTTTACACATATGGGCATATTTCTGGATTCCCCAGACTCTTCTCTTGATCAACTTGCCCTCACTAACCCATTTCTACATTGTTTCTTCAGTCTTACCCCCATATGTACCCACCATTAATTTATAATACTGGCTTCCTTATTGATATTGTTCTAAACAATCAGTTTTGAATTTTTCAATAATACCATCTCTAAGATTTATATGTGTTGATACCCATCTATTCACCTGTTGACATAGGTCAATATGACTTAATCTATAAATAGGTGAAAATGGAGAATATTTCTATTTACTGATAAATAACACTTCATTCTTTCAAGATGACACATGATTTGGTGGATACTTATGTTGCTTTGAATTTCTAGCTATTCCAAGTGAGGCTATGATCAATATTCCTACTCATCTATGCATGTCTTTGTTATCCTAGTGAGAAGTTTTTGAGAATCCATACCCAGTATTTGATTTGTATAAATTCATTTTTACTAAATATGTTCACATAACTCTTCAAAATTACTCTCCCATATTAGTTTACAGTTCCTGTTTTCTCAACATTCTCATCAGAATCTGATTTAATCTGATTTCCACTTTTGATAATCAAATGGACACAAGGTGGTTATAATTATTTAAATTTATAGTCCCTTAATAATTATTGAGATAAAGTATCTCTTTAGATGTACATTAGTCATTCTGATTTTGACTTTCTTTTTTAAAATTTGTGTATTTTTTATTAGTTCTCATTAGTTATACACGACAGCAGTAAGTTTTTCAATTCACTGTATACAAGTGGAGCAGAATTTTTCATTTCTCTAGTTGTACATGAAGTAGAGTAACCCCATTCATGCAATCATACATGTATTTGGGTAATGATGTCTGTCTCATTCCACCATCTTTCCTATCCCTATGCCTCCTTCTCTCCTTACCTTTCCCCCCATACAAAGTTCCTCCACCTTCCCATGTCCCCCTCCTCCATTAGCATCTACTTATCAGAGAAAATATTCAGCCCCTGGCTTTTTGGGATTGGCTTGTTTTGCTTAGCAACAACTCTACCCATTTACCTGCAAATGCCATAATTTTATTTTCTTTTAATGCTGAATAATATTCCATTGTGTTTATATACAAGTTTCTTTATCCATTCATCTATTGAAGGGCATCTAGATTGCTTTCACAGTTTAGCTACTCTGAATTGTGCAGCTATAAACATTGAAGCAGCTCATCACTGTAGTATGCTGTTTTTAGGCCCTTTGAATATAGACCAAGGAGTGGGATAGCTGGGTCAAATGGTGGTTCAATTTCAAGTTTTCTATGAAATCTCCATACTGTTGCATTGGCTGCATCAATTTGCAGTCCCACCACCAATGTACAAGTGTGCCTTTCCCCCCATATCCTCACCAACACTTACTGACAGCCTCTTCAACAAATTGTGCTGGGAAAACTGGAAATCCATATGCAGAAAAATGAAACTAAACCTCTATCTCTCACCATGCACAAAACAATTCAAAGTGGATCAAGGACCTAGGAATGGACCAGAGACCCTGCACCTAATTGAGGAAAAAATAGGCCCAAATCTTCATCACATCAGATTAGACCCTAACTTCCTTAACAAGACTCCTAAAGTACAAGAAATAAAATAAAAAATCAACAAATGGGATGGATTCAAACTTAAAAGCTTCAACAATCAATGAGGTGAAGAGAGAGCCTACATTTTTGTGAGCAAATTTTTGCCACACACATGTCAGATAGAGCACTAATCTCCAGGATATATAAGGAACTCAAAAAAAAAAAAATAACACCAAAAGAAACAAACAACCCAATCAATAAATGTGCTAAGGAGCTGAACTGACACTTCTCAAAGAAGATATGCAATCAATCAACAAATATATGATGTGGACATTCACTGTGATGTATTTATATATGAACTTAGGAAAGTTGTGTGAGATTCATCCCACTGTCTTTCCTATTTGTATCCCGGCTTCCTTCCCCTAACTCCCCTTCATCTAATCCACTGAATTTCTGTTCTTCCCCTCTCCCCTCCTTATTGTGTGTTAGCACCCACATCTCAGAGAGAACCTTTGGTTTTCTTTTTGAATTTTGTTTTTTTGGGGGGGTTTTAAATAATTGACTTATTTCTCTTATCATAATAGTATGCAGTTTTATCCATGTACTGGCAAATGCAGTAAAGTCATTTCTTTTTTATGGCTGAGTAATATCCCATTATATATTATACACATTTTCTTCATTCATTCATCTGTTGAAGAGCACCTGGGTTGGTTTCATAACTATTGTGAACTGTGCTGCTAGAAACATTTATGTGGCTGTGTCACTGTAGTATGCTTTTAATTAAATTTTAATTTAATTATTTTAATTTAATTAACTATAGTATGATTTTAATTCCCTTGGATATATACCTAGGAGTGCTATAACTAGGTCAAACAGTGGTTCCATTCCTAGTTTTTTGAGGAATACTGCTTTCCAGAGTGGTTGCACCAATTTGCAATTTTTTCCCACATCCTCTCCAACATTTGTTGTTGCTTATATTCCTGATAATTGCCATTTTGACTGGAGTGATGTGAAATCTCAGTGTAGTTTTAATTTGCATTTCTCTAATTTCTAGAGATGTTGAATATTTTCTTATATATTTGTTGACCATTCATATCTTCTTCTGTGAAGTGTCTATTGTGATTGCTATCTTTCTTGTGCTAATTTGCAGAATCACATATAGTCTAGATACTAAACTTTTATTAGTTATATGTGTGAAAATTTCTGCTCTCACTCTATAGCTATTGCCAACTTAATTTTTCATGTTCAAATCCATACAATATTTTCTTTTATATTTTTTGGGGGTATTTTACTTTAAAAACTTCTTTTCCCATTCCATATTTTCTCCAAATGATTTTTTATGCTTTACCTTTAATATTTTGATTTTTGAAAGATCTGTAAATTATTATCATTACCTGTTTTGGGTATAACACAATTTTACCTTTCTTCACATTATAAACAAACTTCTCCATACCATTTATCAATCCCATTTCTACTGTTTTATGTTGTCTTCATTATTAAATAGGAAATTTCATATTTATGGGCATACTCTGGATTCCCCAAGCAGTTTCCTTGGTCTGTTCATCTCTTACTCACCCATTTATACACTGACTTAATTACCTGCCATCACTAAAATACCAGAAAAGAAAAATTTTAGAGGAGGAAAAGCTTTTTGGGGGGGCTCACAGTTTCAAAAGACTCTGTCCATAGAGAGCTGTCTCCATTCCTCATGGCTCAAGGAGAGGCAAAATACATGCAGAAGAATGTGGAAGGAAGCAGCTCCTATGATGATCAGGAAGCAGAGAGAGATATTCCATTCTCCAGATACAAAATATATACCCAAAGCCACGCCCCCAATGCCCTCCTCCTCCATCCACACCCCACCAGCCTTCAGTCACCACTCAGTTAATCCCATCAGGGGATTAAGCTACTGATTATGTTTAGGCTCTCATAACCCAATCATTTCACCTCTGAACCTTCTTGTCTCACGCATGTGCTTTTGGGGGACACCTAAATTCAAACCATAACATACCTTTATCTAATATATTTAATAGTCTGTTGATTCTCTTGAGTTAAAACAATTTTGTCTGTTCCTTTCAATCACTTGTACTATTTGCCAAACATTAAGGATCTAATTATATCAGTCAGAACTTCTGACAATATGACAAAAAGCAATGATGATAATAAAATTACTGTTTGTTCCCAACTTTAAAGAAATGTTTTTAAGTTTCTTTTTTCATGTTAGCTATATATAAGGTTTTTGTAAAGACCTTTTATGGATTAGAAAGTTCACTGTTAAATGTTTCAAAAAATAAGTACTGACTTATATCATATGCTTTTCCTACATGTATTTACATTTCTGCCATAAATGCTACTGGGTATAATGTAACCTAAGAATATGCACAGAAGCCTCCTCTGACTCAGACTGGTGCATAAATATTGTCCTTGTCCATACAGTTCCTGGGTTTTGTTGTCCATGTAGGAAATAAGTGCAGGGAGGGAGATGCAACTGATTTTCAGAAGAGAAAAAGGGTTGTTTCTCTGCCCCCCTTTAGAGTAATAAATCAATATGGAAAGTGAAAAATTGAGAGAGTTGGAGCAAGCATGGCCTGAGGAACATTTGAGAAGAAGGAAGAGAGATTGAGGTCAGTAGAATATACTACGATGAGTGAGACTTCTAGAAGAATATTTCTAGGAAAACTGGCTGAATGAGACATTCTCTTTTTTCCAAGTAACTGCAAAATATTCATTTTTTCTTCCTTTCCTCTGGTTCTCAGGTTTGTGTGTGTGTGTTTTTTAAGTGGTCACCTCTGTTGGGCACAACATGGCTTAACCACAGGTGACTTACATCTCAGCACGGGCATTCCCACTTTTCCCACTTGTGAAACCTGAGAAACAAAGCAAGCAGAGGAGCTAGGAGGTTCTGGTCACCAAGTTATTCAGTTGTGGTTATAAAATGAGGTGATTAGGTCAGGTGATTTCTAAGGACTTGTTTGGTGTTCATTGATGTTCTATATTCATGGGACACCAACAGTCAGAAAGTGAAATATGAGCACAAGATGCAGTCTTGTACTCAAAGAATAAAGGTCGTCCCAGCTAGCGCTTAGTAACTAAGAAATCAGCAACCTCTCCTCACAGTCCTCATCTCCAATTCAAGTCAATCCTTCCTCTCCCCAATCCCTTCTCTCCCATCTTCAAGACCTCAGTAAATTCCTGCAGTTCTACATCTGCTATGATCCCCAGCTCAGTGCTCCCTGGAAGTCTACTCACTTAGACCCACACTCCAGCAAAGGGCTACCCTTTATATCATCTGCAGAAGCAGTCTTCAGCCCCTTGTCTTAAGGGACAAGGGTGCTGTTGTTTTCATGAGACATAAGATCCTAATTGAAATGCAAAACTTCAGTTACCAGAAGGAGATACTGGTAGAAATATGTGTACTTGGCCAACCACCCTTCTGGAGTATTTCTTGTGATGACAGATGGTAAATATGTCTGTGAAGTGAACTCAACTGTGTAGACTTTCTTGCACTTGGGAATTTTTCCTTTTGACCCTTCATAGGATACTCCTTTCCTCAACAGTGAGGAAATTATACTCAGGTCAGATTTATTTTTTTATTAATTCATTTGGCCTGTATTTCTTGAATATTTTGTGTGTCAGTATTTTATGATAGACATCTGTTAGGTTTTAATGGTCTTTAAATTAAAAGCCAAACAATATTTAGGGTAAAAAAAAAAAAAACTATTTCTTAACTGGGTATAGAGGTCCTTATTTGAAAATCAGCCAAGAACAGAGGCTGAAGTCTACAGATTGTAGACAAAGCCTTTGGCAAAATAGGTGTTCTGCACCCAGCTTAAATAATGCTCTTGACCTTCATTCATACTACGAAGTACACAGCGGGGTGTTTGTCAAAATTCTAATATCCCTGCAAAGATAAGATGCATGTCTCACCCAGAAATCTAATCAAAAAGGTAAGAAAACAAGGGTATGTTTTATCCTGATGGATTTCCCTAGCTTAAATCCGATCACTTTCATTCCATCATCTTCCTTCCAAAGAAATGAGTTCTTTTCAAAAACTATCTGGCTTAACACCCCATGTACAGCTCGTATTAAACTTTATCTCTTTGTAATTAGTGTTTGTGCACAGAGCAATTAATTAGATTACAGCATTGGCCGAGTTTTCTTCTCACTCCAGAAACTAAAGGATCAAAGTGCTGAAGTCTAGAAAAAGAATTACTTCAGCAACTTTGATTAATGAGCTCTAACCCATCTTCAAGTACTCCAGCAGACACAACGCTGTGTGACCTCAGCTCCCTTCTGTATTGTGTAACTGGGACTGGACAGGCTTCATGTATCCATCATTGTTCCTGAGCAAAGAGACTAGGGTAACAGTTCGGACTGACCTCTCCAGTCTATCGTTTCAGAACTTTTCTTCTAATTCCTCCATCCAATCACACACTACTCTGAAGTATGATGTGTATCCAAGAAATGGAACACTTGGAAAACAAACAAAAATAAATTGAATACTTGGTAGTATTAATAACATTTACTATGTGCCAAGAACTGTGCTGTGTATCTTGTACATATTATTCCACAATAGTACTGTGAGATGGGCAGTTACTATCTCTGCTAAGAGGTCAATTTAGCTACTAACTCAGCTAGGCAGTGGCAGAGCTGGAGTTCAAAACAAGACAACCTCACTCCAAAATGTGCTCTTGACAAACCCCAGCACTGACTCCCAGGGCCCTACCAAACAGATCTGTCTGCACATTAAATGACACGGTAACAAGAATATAGTTCAAGACAGCAGAGAACAAGGTCAAGGGAATCTATCAAAGATGTGCCTGTCCATTTTGCTGAAGTTGAGAGGAAAGAGAACAGGGTTGCTCTTCGTAGAGTCTAACATGGTGATTCCCAGCATTGCACAATGAGTCTTGTATGGGGAAAAGATGAAGAAGTACCCAGGCAGAAATTGGGGAAGTATTGGAGAAGAATTCTCCTCACATGACCACTTAGCAATGGGAAAGACCTGTGTGAGACCTAACTGCAACACTTGTCCAGGGCTTTGCTCAGATGATGACTGACAAGTGAGATCTGATGGCAAGCAGGGTGTGTTAGATGGGCACTCGCTAAGGGATGGGACATGGCTCTGTCCTATCAGCTACAGTGAGATTTCTTCAGGCTTTTCAGAGAGGGGCTGTGAGCACTGATCAGGTTCTTGTGTGGAAAGAGAGGTCAGGCCTGGGCTTGCCTTTTGAGATGGCAGGGTGCCATCCTGAGCACCCTGTAAAAGTGAGAATATCACAAAACTGCTCAGAGCCAAAAGTAATATTTTTCCCTCTCTAGGAATAATGAAGACATTCTGAAGTATCAAAAAATTCTGCAATCTGTATACGGGGTAAAAATGGGAGTTCATAACCCACTTGAATCAAAGTGTGAAATATGATATGTCAAGAACTATGTAATGTTTTGAACAACCAACAATTAAAAAAAATAAAGGCAAGTTAAAACAGTTTAAAGATTTAAAATTCGATTAAATCACTGTTATCTGTGTTCAGTTTGAATCTAACTTTTCTTCAATGATTTAAAAAACAGTCTGAGATCTTAGAGCATCTCAAGGTCATCATTATGGCTAATAGTATAACCTTTTGGGATACCATGATTATGCATTCATAACTATCTTTGTTCAATACATACTATTAGAAACCATACTAAAGATTTTAGATGCTTTGTTTTATTTAATAATCACATCATCTTTTTTTTTCCAGAAGAAACAACTGAGGCATAAAAAAGGTTAAGAAACTTTCTGGGCTAAACTAGAATTTTTGCCAATTTCTGATGACTCTAAGCCATTGCTCTGAACTAGTCTATGGCCTCTGATGTAAGGCTTTGGCTCCAGCTACAAAAATCTCAAAGCTTATCCATCGGGACAAGACTCACAGAGAAACCAATATGAGAGTAATTCAAGGCTGAGTCATGTGAAATTATTGGTGCTATTGGACTTGAGAGACTCAAGAAATGAGTTAGCTGAAGATGATAGAAATGCTTTATCAGAAAAAGGAATAGAAACTGATCCCTGAGAGCTTGCTAGGGTTCGGGGTTGCTGAGTGTCACATGAATGTCTGTGACAAGAACTCCTTTACAGAAAGCTCTCTGATGGTCCACTATTTAATGCTTATAAAAACTCTGAAATAAGCAGAACAGATTTTATGATCTCAGCGTTAGAGATGAAAAGATTAAGGCCATGAAGGGACAGTGACTGTCTCTTTTTTACCTTTGTGAGTTATTTAGTCAGGGAGCACAGAAATATCTTTGGAGTCAACCTTGTCATAACAAACACGCACACATACACACAAATACACTTACACAGATACATACAGTCTGAGAGCAGTAACTGTATAGAAAGTCCCAGATTTCAATCCTAAACTCAACAGGCCACAGGGCTTTGGCAGAGAGAGAGAACATCCCAGCAGACACATTATCCCCACTGCGGCGCTGCTGCAGAGCATTTGAAGTTTGCATCTTTAGTCTTTTCATTTATAAAAATCACAATGATAGCATCATTGGAGATGAAAGGGCAACTGTGATCACAGAAACTAATTAGGGAACAATTAATAATTCAAAACTGCAATAAAGCTGTTTCACAGACAAGAGCTATCCTGGAAATGATTCCTGAGCCTGAGACTACCCTCTTAAATGAGATGTCTTCAAAGGAACAAAGATAATTGTCACGAACAAGGGCCTGGAAGATTCAGCCTGAGAAGTTTCCAGGCCCTTGGTGAATCATTTCTTTGGTATTGATGACTGTGCGATGTTGCCATGTTAATTTCTTTGTATTTCCGTTATGTAACTGAGATCCTGCAAGGGCTTTGCATTACCTTTTTCTCTTTAATGCTGCAGCTTCATCTCATATATCTCTATGTATAGGGTATTAGAAAAGGACTAGTTGTTAGAATTTTTTTTTCTAAATACTTTCTCACTTCAACTGCCTGTGGGAGAGTGGATTGGATTTTGCATTATCAATTTCCCAGACCCTAACATTAGAAAATATCCTCAGATATTTTCTTTCTAAATTTTCAACTTTCTGGTTGAATTGAGTTGTAGATAGATGAGGATGACGTAGAGACTCAGATTTTCTTTAAAAACACAGGACACATAATTGTTCACATCTGTGAAGAACATAAACATGTTCTTCAAAACATTTTTATTTCTATCACTTTATTCAATTATCATGGTCCCCTTGGGATATTTGGAAAGGCAGATTCATTTTCTGCCATGTGACAAATAGGGACTGGAGCTTAAATAGCCTCAGGATTGACTCAGGATAAAAATGAGTGAAATGGTAAAGATGGACTTGACTTGAACTTGGTTTCTATTTCTGGGGCAAGTGTTATTTCCACTTCAGAACTTCTGTTCATCCACTTCCCTGCAGCTTTATCTCATGAGTAAACCATTACTTTTATGGTAGGAGAGAGAAGTTTCTAAGCTGGTCATTTATCTGCAAATACCTCCTCTTTGCCTCGAAGTCTTTCTTCACCGATGTTTTAGAATGTCAGGAAAAAGGAGAAATTGTGTAGGGGATAAACAGGATTTAGTGGTGTTCTGTCCCACCCTAGATTTCAGATCCCCAAAGTACTTAAACTCTTCCATATTTCCAGTCCCAAGCTGTCAATCTCAAGCACAGGACAACATCTACCATTACGCACTCTTCAGTGAGACAGTAAGTGATGCCCATTTTAGAAGTATCTGTATTCTAAAGCAGATTCCACATTTAGGAAGGAAAGATTTGTCTGAAGATCAAGAAGCATCAGCCTTCAGTCATGGTATGCTTTGGTCTGAACATGAGGATGAGGGTATTATTGGAAAAATTTTTTCTAAAATTATAATTTAGAAAATTCAGGAAGTTTTAATTTAAAGAGTCTAAGTAATTTGCCAAGATTATAAATCTAGTCAAAAGAACTTACAAAGTAATCTTTGAAGATAGGGGTAAACAATATGTATGTGTGTCTAAGTGCTATAGACACTGTGGGTGCCCTACTCAACATCCATTTCCACTTCCTTCCTTTACAAAAAATAAAATACAATAAACCACAAAAACAGATGCACTTTTTTTTTCTTTCATGTAATTTTCTCCATGTTGGCATGAGTTTCAAGGGTGACTTCTCCATTTAGAATCCTGCTCAACTGAGTCTGGCAATTGGACTCAAAACTTTTTAATCATTGATGTAAGCTTGGGCATATAATTTATAATATTATTCCATCCAGTGATGTTTATGGAGTAAAGAGGTAGGAATTTCTCAAAGACTTTTTCCTAATTCTTAAGGGGAGATAACAGAAAGTGTTTTTGTTGTTGCTGTCTTGGGGTTTTATTATTTTTGTTTTGTTTTCATTTGATTTTTACTTATGGCCATCATTGTGTCTGGTTCAGATACTTGAAAAATATGGCCATTATCTTTCTCACAATCTGAAGGAAAAAGCAACAGTTAATAAGGGGAGCGTTTTCAGAACCACATAGAAAGGGAGCTCAAGGCTTGAACCCTGTGTATCCAAAGGTGACATCTTTGGGATTCCTTGTGGTTGGAGAAAGAAGATTTCCTTATTGTTTTAGCCAGTGGAGAACAGGCTTCCAGTTCCTCTTAAGCACTGCCCTACTGTTTTGTACAGATTCTTTTGATGGTAGGAAACAACATAATGACTCTCTGAGAGATGAAAAGCAGAACATTTTGTTACTTGCAGCTCTGGATGAGAGAAGGTTGCTACGCAGGACCACTTAGGAGGCTGCCCCAAGGTTGGCCACACACTGGCAATGTCAGGAGCAGCTTAGGCACAGCCAGCAGGGTGGATTTAGCTAGGTTTCCCAGGCTCCCTGTAGACTGACTAATTTGAATACTTTCTCTGGCTGGGGCATAGGTACTATTCTTCTTGCCTGAAACTGGGCCCCAAAGTAATGAGTGCTGGTACAAGGTAACCCCGCAGTGTGAGGAGTGCAGAACCCCTAAGGGAAGTGGATTGGTGTGGACTTAATCAGCTGCTCAAGAAGGGGAACTGACCCACCCCTAGTCATTACCATGAAACTGAGTCAAAACAGCACAATGAAAAATGAAAAAAAAAAAAAGAATTACACCTGGTCAGTCAAAAGGAACAGCTGCTGTCCCTTTTTGCCACTTGCCTTTAGACCAGTTTCCCAGGAAATTCTGAGCATATTTTCCTATTCCTGCTGGAGCCATGGGCAGCCCTAGGTAATCCTGTAAGGTCATGGGTGCAAAGCACATGCACACACACACACACACTACCACCACCACCACCACACTCTACACATCTGTGACAGTAATTTTTCAGGGAAGGATCTGGAGTGGTTGGTACCCAGAAGTCACCACCTTCCTACGCACTCCCAATATAGCAGGAGGCAAGTACAAGGAGAAGCTGGACTTAAACTCTGCCAGGAATGAAGACTCAACCTGAGATGCACATGACCCCCGGACAAAGAAATAAGTCCAGGTGCAACCGAGACGGACACTGATGGTAAAACAGAGTGACATAAATCTACCACCTTTCAATAAGTCTCAAATCCCTGGCTTTCTGAAGCTGCTTTAGAAAGCTATCTTCTGAAACATAAAGGATGGTCTCATTTTTATTGGAAGATTAAGATAAGAGATAAGTTCAAAACCTCCTAAAATCTCCCTGAGGTGCAGACACAGAGGAGAGAGAGTGCAGCAGAAAAGCGGGACACTGATCTATGAGACAGAGGAATAGGTGTATCAATGGAAAAAAAAAAAATCAAGGCTGATTTCTCCCAAAGCTTCCAAAGGCTCAGATCTTATAGACTGTGAGATTACCTTTTCAAACCATTTTAAAGATGTGTTCTCTTGGAATAATCATTTAAATTCAGTCTGCCTGAAAAGCAAAGAGAGGCTACAAACTCTGGCTACAGAGAAAGTGAGAATCCATGTAAGAATAAGAGTGTGATTATTTTTATTGTCTTCTTCAAGTAGCATTTCAAAATTGGTAAATGCTGCTAGGATGAGCGGTTATGTACTAAAAACTAGGGCAACTAAGTTCCTTTTCTCCAAGTAGCTTATAAAACAAGAATAGGCACTATCCTAGGTAATCAGGGTAGTGTATTGAATACAATGTCTCTAGTACATGGTAAAATGACAGCAATGGAACAATGTGACCAGGTCACTAGGGGATCAGTAGCCACAGCTGTATCACATCCTCCAGGCAGGCAGCTTCCCCAGGATTTCAGGTTGCAATCTTCCCTAGGATTCTAGGTTGCAATACAAGAATCCCTAGGATTCCTGTAGCAAAATGAATGGTCTCATCACACTTACCACTGCCAGCCACTGTGTCTTGGGCTGTCTGTGGGCACTCAGCAAAGTGTCCTGAATTGAAAAATTCGTGGGTAAGAAAGCACTCATGACCAAGCTTTGATCACCTTAATTTTAAGATGTGGGAGTGTGTAGTGTAAAATGTGAAAGGAGACAGGTATCTGAGAGTCAGTCTAACAGGGTTTTAAGTCTTTATGTGAGGAAATTAGTGGCAATGGAACAAAACTAAGGTGTTGGGTTTTTATAGAGAACAAACCCTTGGCTATACCAGCATTTATTCATTCCCTCATTTGCTCATTGATTCACTATTTATTAAGCATGTATTGAACACAGCGCTGCCTTTCTGGACAAAAAAAAAAAAAAGTAGCAATGTTTGCCTTGACACCGAGTAATAATAATAAGGGTGACTTGGGACATGGGAAGAAAAGAACAACCAAAGTGCTATAGGCACATTATATTCATGAGTGCACAAGTAACAGGGGATTTGAAGAAACAAATTTAACATGTAATAGCAGGTTCTAAACATTTGGAGAAGCAAAAAAGACTACTTGGATAACTTCACTATTTAACTTTTTAGAAATTTTCAGAGTGTAAATGCAAAAGTGAGAAATTCTTAGAAGTCACTGTGTTTAAGATTCTTTTCTACATTCTCCACTTAATTTCAGGAAAGTTTGCAAAGGGATTTTTCAGGGAACTTCTTGGGCCATTAAAATGGGCTGGTCATTTGTAACCCAATTTTACATTGAATAACAAAAATTAGGCTTGTTAATACTTTGATACAGATCAGGAATTTTCTAAAGTGACTATAAATGTGGATCCAGCACCCTAGAAAGTAAACGAACAAGCTATTAATACTAACTGTATTACTGAAGTGTTATACTGGACACTGTAGAAGATCTAGACAGCTGGGGCTTCAAGACATATTTTAGAAAAGCCCTCAGATGTAATTGAACAGCCAAGAATAGGGAACATGACTACAAGGGCTGTGGGGACCCCATGGCATCTTGATCTCAAAGGTCTTCACACAGGGCTGCAGCCACCATTGGAGGAGGGCACACTCATTGCTAAGGGTGCTGATATCCTAAAAGGTCACTGGATGTCAGTGACCTGGGTTCCCATGTGACTCTCTTACTTGTGTGATTGTGTCAGTTAAAACTCCTCATCTTATATCTTGATTTTTTGGGCTATAAATGGATGTAATAATAAGTATTTCATGCCTTTCCTGGGAATTCCACATATCTCTTATACTTGGGTCAAGATATCAATTTGAGGAGAAAATGTAACTTGACTTAATCTGTCTCTGATTCTGTTATTTTCAGACACATACACTAATGCATAACATGTTGAGAAAATCTAAAATAAAAAATAGAATGGGAAGGATTGTAATTACTGGTGTCTCTCATGAATGCCTTTACATAAATAAGAGTGATTCTTGGGACTACTTAAATATGGTTTTGACTGAAGTATAAACTTGGAAATCAAATTAATTGCCATAACTCTTAGATCCAAGCAATATAATGGAATTGATGGCAGATTGACAATTCATATTAGCCCTGTCTAAATGCTGGCCTTGATCTTCCTCTACACCTGCAAACCTAATGCTAATGAAATATCAAAGAATTTCATTTCATTAGATATCCAACATATTTCAACTCAGCCAACTCCAATTTTGTAGCTATACAAATGTCTCTGCTTTTGCTTGAGGCTGTTACCCTTTTTTAAAAGACACCAGATCTCAATCAGCACCAAGAGCTAGAGTTAAAAGCGCCCATAAGTGGCAGGATACAGAATAACCATGGATAGGACTCTTCTCACCCCTTAGCAAGAATCTCCCAGATTTTGAGTGTTTCCAATTGGCTCTTTCACTAAAGAAATGATAAATGATAGAGGTGAGAGACTGCCAATTATTCTGATCTGATTACTATGCATAGTTTACATATATTAAAATATCATATTGGGCCCCATAAATATGTACAAATATCAATTAAAATTTTAAAATCCTTGCTATAAAAAGATTCTGTTTCCCCACCAGTATATAAAATGACTTCAAATTTTGGATAATATATTTTCTTTTGTTGATATTTATACATGCCACCTGGATGAGGAGGTAGGAAAGGGATAGCAAGCTGTTCTTCTACCATTAAAATTCTGATTGGCATAATGGCCAGCCATCTCCTTGAAAAGCACTCTAAAACTCTAAAGGCCAGAAGGAGGGGATGGGGTTAAGAAATGAGTCCACGTCACAAGGTTGTCCTGGAGAGGGGAAGGATTTGCGGGAGGGCAAGCCTAAAAAATAAACATCTTTAGGGGCTTGAGGTAGTGGTGTAAGGAATCTCCAGCAAAAGAGAGAAGAGTTGCATGGAGAAGGTAAGGGCAGCAGAGTAAAAGCGTTCCTTCAGAATGTTGTGGGGGCTGCCAGACTCAATGCACCATGTGATTTAATTCCATTTAATTGAACAAAAGTATTATGTATAATTTATATATTCTCAGTAAATTATATTAATTTATACGTGTGTGTGTGTGTGTGTGTGTGTGTGTGTGTGTGTGTGTGTGTGTGTAATTAGAGCCCAATCCTGACTTCAGAAATCTCTCACTGTTAGGAAGAACAAAACACAACACTACTACCTGGTCAAATATAAACCTGCTGGATGGTGCTATAGAGAGGCAAGTGGAGGCAGAAGGAGCACCGAGGAGGTGTTCTCAGAAGTGGAGGCAGACAACAGACAGTGAGAAGGGTTTTGTGAGCTGGAGAAAAAAGCAGAGGGCAGTGGGATTGTGAAGTCATTAAGATAATTGATAACAGACTGTCACATTTCAAAACTGGCTCTTCTCATCACTAGACACACAAGTCCAGGGATCAGTAAAATACTCTGTTTCTGTTTTTGTTTTTGTTTTCTTTTTTAAAGATAAGTTTTAACAGTTTTTATGTCTGAGATGATTTTCAGTGTCGAGTCAATGTGGCCTACGATGTACTAAGTGCTTATGGTGTGTTAGCTTTAGTGATGTTTAGATGATGATGATGATGATGATGATGATGATGATGATGATGATGATTATAAACAGAGCTCAATTGACCTCCATAAAGTCAGGGCATGGCTGCAGGATGGGGTGTTTGGCAGCTAGACGAGGGAGAAGAGGTTGGAAATGTGATCCATTCCAAGGAGCCTATACTAGTTTCCTGACACTGCTGTGACAAATTACTGCTGTGACATTGGGTGGTTAAAACACATGAATGTATTCTTTCATGGTTCTGGAGGCTAGAAATACAAAATAAAAATGCAGGCAGGGGTTTTGCTCCCTCAAAAGGCTCAAGGGAAGTTTCTGTCTCATGTCATTTTCTACCTTCTCAGGATTGTCAACAATTTCTGGCACTTTGTGACTTATGCCAGCATTCTAATCTCTGCCTGTCTCTACATGACCGTCTCCTTCCCACCTGTGTCTGAGTCTTTGTATTGAAATCTCCTTATGAGGACACTAGTTGTATTGGATTTAGGAACCAACCTAAGTCATCTTAACTGGTTACATCTGGGGAGAGCCCATTTCTAAATAAAGTTACATTTAGGGGTTTGTGGTGGTGAACTTGACACGTGGGGACCACTGTTCTACCCAGTATAGAAACTGAATTATTCAACTAAGGTTTCAGGTCCTCAAATAGTAGGCACCATGTTAAGTTTCAAAACTGACATTACTGCCTTATGTCCTTCCATTAAGTACCTGGGCTTCATTCCAGAAGACAGCAACATAAATGAATGTCATTTTTGAGATCCCCATGACATTTCACACCTAGTAAGAAGAAGTCCTTAGGTTTTATTTTCCAGCTATCAATAAAGTGAATGTGGAAGATCTGAATATGAATTGCTTGCCTAAATCATGAGTGTGTGATGGAGACAAGTGAGACCAAGGGGGATCATTAGTGAGCAGGGCTGGCCTTGGGAAACCTGGACAAAGGCCATGTATCCCCCATGAGGGTGATGTTCCGCATTCTAGTTCTCCCATTTCTAGTGGGATGCCTAGAGACGGACCTGATCATTGTTCTACAATGTCCTCAGCTCTCCCTGCTAGTTTCAGAGTTCTTATATAGCAATACCCCAACGTATTTCTCCCTATGAAAAGCAGGGTGTCTCTGGGCTCTAAAAAGAGACGCTCAGAGCTCTCAAGTCTGGATGAGATAAAGGAGTCATGTCTTGTTGACAGAATAGGAATTTGGGGAGATATTTTAGCCATGCTACCTTCCAGACACTCTTCAAATGAGTCCACGGAATGGCTTCTTGCTTCCCCTGTGTGTAGGAGTGGCTTGGCACAGCCTTGCTCTGCTCTGAGTGCCTCTGGAAAAGTGAGTCACCTCTGTGGGCTGGTGCAGAGTGCCTCAGACCAGAGAAAGTGACATAACACAGTGATGGAAAATACGAGCCAGCATTTTTACATATGGAAACCTCAATACACGGTGCTTGAATTAGAAGTTCTGGGGGTGTCATTCAATACCTTGTGAGTTCTCTTATCCCTGTGGATTCCCTTGGCACTCATCCCAGCCTGTGTTGGAGAAGATAAAGATCCTACGAACTGTCCACACTGAGCCTGGGAAAGACATAAATGAGAGTAGGCCTTGGTCAAGCAAAGTAAAGGAAGGAACCTAAAATTCAAACCCTTCACATGACTATCAAGAAGGAGTCACCCTGGATGTGGACTGAGCTTGGGCTGAATCATCTGGAGGGGAAATTAGGGCTTCTCATGAATCTTTTATCCCAAAGTAAGAAGGAAGAGTGGGCCACAGCATTGGTAAATGGTTCTGCTCTGCATTTTGCAATGTCTGTACAACACTTTGCCATTGGAAGTTCAAGACCCTCTTCTCTTTTAATGCTGTTCTCTGCACTTAGATCACTATTTTACCATTCTGCCATCTTCCCACCTTTGTTTAGTCAGTTAGTGTTTAACCTACTTATTTCAAATGACTCAGCCACCTACACTTCCTGCCAGCCACAAGCCATTTGGGGCCCAACTTACTCACACCAAAGAGTCTCGGAAAACAGAACCAACACGCCTCTTCTCTTGTGGGATTTCCTGTAAGGTGCTCTTGGTATGCATTGTCTGGAGAGAGAATGTGACAGAAGAGTAAAGCCAGGCCCTCCCCATGCACCTCAGCAATGCCCACACACAACCCTGACACTAACAGTTGTTCAATCATTCTACCTTAACTGCAACATTGATAATCTCTTCCCTAAAACCCTCAGTCCTCTCACTTTTTATGAAACTGAACGTGGCCCACACTGTTCCCTCTAGTTAAACAGTTCTGTACCTTGCCTACACTTTAGAATCACTTGAAGAGTTTTTTTTTTAAAAAAAAAAACCTAATTTTCAGACCCTGCCCTCCAGAGATATTGCTTTAATCAGTATCTGTTGGATTTGGTCATTGCTAATTTTAAAAGTTCCCCAGAAGATTCTTAGTAACTACATCAGTGTTTTGGTCAAACTTTGTGTCACCGTGACCAAAATACTCAACAAGAACAACTTAGAGCAGGAAAAGTTTATTTGCAGCTGATAATATCAGAGGTTTCAGTCCATAGATTGCTGATTTCATGGCTTTGAGACCAAGCAGCCCATGATGGGGGAAGGGCCCCCATGGAGGAACACTGCTCAGCTCATGGTGGGGTCAGGAAACAGAGAGAGGGAGGGAGGAAAGGGCTTCAGGAGGAACGACCCATCTTGCCTATGATTACCACCCAGGTAGTCCTTTCAAACTAGGATGCATGCTTAGATTACACTTCTCTTTAGCTCATCATTTTACCTCTGGATATTCCTGCACTAACAGGAGCTTTTGTTCAACACCTCATGTCCAAACAATAACTATCAACTTTTGTTTTTTCCCTCATTTCCTCCCTAGACTAATAAACGAAATCTTACCATGACACTTGAACAATTTACCATGATCCTTGACCATCCACCTCTGGTTCCTGGCCACCTCTGCTGTGAGGTCGGGGCCAGGTGTCAGGCACACAAAAGAGTGCTCCCCTCTAGATTCAGGTAAGCAATTCCAGATGGTGGAAGTACTGAGACGTGTTAGAGAAACACCGGAGTTGAAAACAGGAGGAGCTGAGAAGTGACTTAACAGAACATCCACCATGATGGGATATTCTCACACAATGTCACCTTAGGCAAGTATGAACCTTCCCCTGGGGAAGGGAGAGTGGCTTGGCTTTATCTTCCTGTGCCCTTCTTCTGACTCCAGGGAGTCTAAGTCCTACCACCTAGGAGTTGGAAAAAAAAAAAAAAAAAGAAGAAAGCCAGCACTCTCTTTGTTCTTCAACTTTTCCTATTATTCCAGGCTGCAGATAAATCTTTTCATCTTGTTCACATTTCAAATAGCGAACCACTGAATTATTAATTTGAGGAAAAAAATGCATAAATGATCAATTATAATTGAGATGGACTTGACTGAGATGTGATAGTTATGCTGACACATGGGCACGGTGCAGCAGCAAATTGGAATTGTCTGACCATAGGTTGGGTTTTATCTAAATATATGTCATGACATGTTTCAGGACTTACAGTTCTCTTTTGAGATTCTCATACCCACTGTGAAATCACTGGATATACTTGGGAAATGGGGTTTGTATTTTTTGCAAGTAACTGTAAGTGCTTGGTGTCTCCATACCCCCCTTCCAGCCACATGAATTGTTTTTGATAACCAACAAAAATATGAATAAAAGACAAATATATTGCAAGGTATGATGGAATGTACATACATACCAGAAAGTGGGAAGAACATCTTTTAAAATCAGAGGCAATAAGGAGACAATGGAAAAGGTGGGGGGAGAAAAAAACAGATGACCAACACTTCCGGAAGTAAGCAATCAATAAGAAATAAGGAATAACCCCTGTCTAACAATATACCCCTTCACCTGCACTCTGAATTGGAAAAGCAACATGCTGTGTATAAATATGGCCTGGGAGGTACAGAGAAGCTCCTCCTAGGGACCATAATATCAGCTTCTCTCTTCTTGAGAACAGTACCATTGAGATATCACCAGTATTGTAGAGGAAATTTCCATGTTTGCTTCTGAGGTATTCTCGCATATTTAAAAAAAAAAAAGCAAGCATGACAAAACCCCATTTTACAAAGATGGTTAACTGTTTGTTCTACAAAGCTACAGATGCCAATATCAGGTCTGTCGGATGTTTATTCCTAGAGTGTTTAATAGTTAAACAAGTAAAGCATATGGATTTCTTAGTTTTTCAATTCATTTGCTCTTGGACAAGAATTGGCATTAGAGGTTTGCCCTTTTATAAAAATTTTGTCAAAATTCAAGACCTGTCCAATTCCAAATTGCCGATGTACATAAGCCAGCTTCAAGATAGTATAGATCTTTTACTGCGGGGGGAAAAATGCAGCAAACTGACATGAAACATTTGAAAGCATATATACAGTTCAAAAATGAAGATTCACTGATGCTCTGAGGATAGGCTGAGTACTTATTTCAAAAACCGACTTACTATAAATGAAAACAATTTTTAAATTTTCAACAAGTTTCAAGATATTTTCTCTGTGAACAAGAGAAAACTGAAGAAAACTGAGAAAACTATCAGAATTTTAGAAGAAACACATCAGACAAATAAAATGAATCAAGGTTAATGCCTTAAGTAGCCAGAAACAAAAGTCCTTATACAGGGAGCTATTAGAGAAGATAATAAAACATATTCAAGGATACAGACGGTCTGCACATTATAGGTTTTCCTATAATAGTGAGCAGAGATGGTAAAACAGGAGCAGAGAGTTTAGAAATACAAAAGGCATTCTTGATTTAAGCAAGGCTGTGGACACAAACTGAGAATATCCATCATGTTCCAGGTAAGCCTAAAGAGGTCCTAGCACAGTTTTTTTTTTAATTCAATAACTAAAAGATGAATCTTACACAAATCCAGGAAAAAAGGTAAAAAAAAACACTATTTACAGAAGAAGGAGGAGGAAGAGGAGGGGAGGAAGGAAAGAAAACCTAGTTTGGCTGCAATTCTTCCTAACACTAAGCATTAGAATTAAAAAGAGAACACAGTGTTTGAATCAAGACACCATATCCAGCTAATCTTTCATTTCTGTGTGCACAATATAGAAAGAAATTATGAGATACTTAGAACACTTGAAGTATTCTTCCTGCATAACTGCTCAGCTGTCTTCAGAATTCACAAAAGACCTAAAATGCTTGAATATAACTATTGGTGATTATTAATAATAGTCCAAATGAGTTGCTAATTTTATATTTATTAAAATAAAAATAAAAATTCTAATTATAAATACTTTTGCAATTTTTTTATTCTAATTTGTTATATATGACAGCAGAATGCATTACAATTCATATTATACATATAGAGCATAATTTTTCATATCTCTGGTTGTACACAAAGTAGAGTAACACCATTTGTGTCTTCATACATGTACTTAGGGTAATGATGACCATCTCATTCCACCTTATTTCCTACTCCATGCCCCCTCCCTTTTCCTTTGTTCTATCTAAAGTTCATCTAATCCTCCCATGCTCCCCTCCAACACCATTATGAATCAGCCTCCTTATATCAGAGAAAATATTGGGCCTTTGGTTTTTTGAGATTGGCTAACTTCACTTAGCATTATATTCTCTAACTCCATCCATTTACCTGCAAGTGCCATGATATTCTCTTTTAATGCTGGGTAATATTCCATTGTGTATATGTACAACATTTTCTTCATCCATTGTATCCTTTAACATGAAGGGTATTTAGGTTAGTTCCACGGTTTAGCTATTGTGAATTGTGCTGCTATAAACATTGATGTGGCTGTGTCCCTGAGTAAGCTGTTTTTAAATCCTTTGGGTATAGACCAAGGAGTGGGATAGCTAGGTCAAATGGTGGGTACATTCCAAGTTTTCCAAGGAATCTCCATACTGCTTTCCATATTGACTGCACCATTTGGCCTTCCCACCACCAATGTATGAGTGTGCCTTTTTCCCCACATCTTCACCAACACTTACTGTTGTTATTCTTAATAGCTGCCATTCTGACTGGAGTGAGATGAAATCTTAGAGTAGTTTTGATTTGCATTTCTCTAATTGCTAGAGATGTTGAACATTTTTTCATATATTTGTTAATTTTTTGTATATCATCTTCTGAGAAGTGTCTGTTCAATTCCTTGGCCCATTTATTGATTTGGTTATTTGGTTTTTTGATGTTAAGATTTCTGAGTTCTTTGTATATCCTAGAGATTAGTGCTCTGATGTGCATGTTGTAAAAATTTTCTCCCAGAATGGAGGCTCTCTATTCACATCACTGGTGATTTTATATATTTATTTATTTTGCTGAGAAGAAGGTTTTTAGTTTGATTGTCTTCCATTAATTGATTCTTGATTTTAACTTTTGGGCAATAGGAGTCTTATTAAGGAAGTAGGGGCCTAATCTGACATGATGGAGATTTGGGCCTACTTTTTCTTCTATTAGACTCAGGGTCTCTGGTTTAATTCCTAGGTCCTTGATCCACTTTGAGTTGAGTTTTATGCATGGTGAGAAATAGGGTTTCAGTTTCATTTTGTTGCACATGGATTTCCAGTTTTCCCAGCACCATTTGTTGAAGAGGCTATCTTTTCTCCAATGCATGTTTTTGGTGCTTTTGTCTAATATAAGGTAATGGTAGTTATGTGGGTTTTTCTCTGTGTCCTCTATTCTGTACCATTGGTCTACAAGCCTACTTTGATGCCAGTATCATGCTGTTTTTGTTACTATTACTCTGTAGTATAGTTTAAGCTCAGGTATAGTGATGCCACCTACTTCACTCTTCTTGCTGGATTGCCTTACTCTTCTGGATCTCTTATTTTTCCAGATGAATTTCATAACTGCATTTTCTATTTCTATGAGGAATACCAATTGTGATTTTGATTGGAATTGCATTAAATCTGTGTAGTACTTTTGGTAGTATGGTCATTTTGACAATATTAATTCTTCCTATCCATGAGCAAGGTAAATCTTTTCAGCTTCTAAGGTCTTTGATTTCTTTCGTTAGCATTCTGTAGTTTTTGTTATAGAGGTTTTTCACCTCTATATCTGAAGACAGTGGCATCTGAAGAACAAAAAAAATGAGCAAATTATTTTCTTTTTCAAGCCAAAGAATACACACTATGTTTTAGAATGGAATTGGGATTGGTCCACAGACAAGAATAATGCATTTCATCCCACGCACCAAGTTAAGAATGATCAGAATGCTGGTCTTAGAACAGTGAGATGGGACAGCCCTGAGCTTCTTCCCAAAGCACACTGTTGTTGATCAGCTGTGGCTTCCATGGGGATGGATAGGAGAAATGACGGTTTGCTTACACCATTCCTGCATGGTAGGCTTTCCTCACACCCAGCTTTTAGGTATTCATAGTTAAGAGACCCCCAGTTAGGATGAGGATGATTTGCCAAGAGCATATTATATGTTTTAAATATGAACTAACCCCTTAAACTAATTTTGTCATCTGTCAGTTTACTCTTACCCTGTATTTGAATTCTGGGTTTCCCAGATCTTTGCTCTCAGCTTTTCCAAAGCATTCTGACTGACATGTTCCCCTGTGGTCAAACCAATCATATATGGCACCAATTTTATACAATTCTGAGAGAAACCCCTACCTTGCTGCTACTAACATGAATTTTCTTATTGTAGTATATTTATGTTGTTTTCTTGGCCAGCCAGCATCCCACCCCCCTTCCCTAGGGATAGAATCCCCAACTGTGTGGATCTTGATAAGAGCAGAGCCCCTACTTCTCCATGGAATCCAAGACATTGACATCCAACCCAAACCAAGCTGATCAGAAACCCCCACAAAGTTTGATTAAATGACACACTGAAGAACTAAGATAGAAAGCCTTCAAAGTGGAAGCTGGTGGCATGGCAGTGCTGTCCAGTTGCTGGAGCACTTAGCAGAGGCTCTGGAGAAGTGATATCAATAGTGTTCCTGGGGTGTGACCTTGGCTGCTGCCCCTCTCCCCTCAGATCCAAACCTGCTGCTCTAACCTTCCCATTATTTCTCTAGGCACTTGATAGCTTTCTAGTAAATGTCTTTTCCACTTTAATCAGAATTCATTTATCTTACTTGTACCAAGAGCTCTGACAGACCCAAGAAAGGGTCACAGGTTTCTGACCAAAGCTCTGCTTCTTTGAAATTTCCCTCCTAGGAAGGAGATTGCTCTGCAGGAAGCTTTTGAGACAACCTGTGTAGACTGGGGCATATATAGCTCTGTGACTGACTAATATGAGAAATACAATGGATACCACTATCTCAACAACTTATACCTTCACAGAGCACTCTGCAGTGGTTTGGAAAGGACTTTCTTTGCAACCGAAAGATTTCCTTGTCCCGTTTGACTAGCTATGCAATCCTAGAGACATTATCTGGACTCTCTTAAAGTTCCTCAACTGAGAATTTGAAAGCTCGTTAATTTAACAAGCATCTCTTAAGTATCTTCTCTCTGTTTCAAGCTTTGTTAAGTGCTATCAAAAATGAAAGAAAGAAATGGGGTGGGGGAGGGAATTTCTTGGGGTTTTAATTTATTCAAGAAGGTAAGAGAAAATTTTCTAGAGGAGAAATATTTGTGCTGTGGGCTAAAAGATTGGTAGCGAGGCAGATGAGTTACAAGAAAATGTGTGTGTGTGTGTGTGTGTGTGTGTGTGTGTGTGTCCACATGTGTGGATATGCATTCATGTGTCAAGCATAGGAGAAAAGAATTGGAGGCAGAGATACTAGCGGAATGAAGGAGCGTGGTGTATCAAGGAGCTGAAATATATCTAGTAAGCCTCTATTGAGAGAATAAACACAAGGATGATGTGAAGCAAGACTTTGGAAGGGTGAATGAGATGAGAATGTAAAGCATGAAGGCCAAGTCAGGGTTATCAATGGCTTTAAGCAGTGAGTATAGGGAACCATTTTTTTTCTTTTTCTTTAAAGATTTCTTTGGGCATTTTGGGTTAATTGGAAGGCAGATGGCACAAGACACAATGCGGGAAGGACTATAGGAATTCATTTCAATGTGCAGGCAAGGGACTGTCAGGTAATGACCACAAAGATGAAAATATTTGAAAGGAGTAAAATCAACAGAACTTGATGATGAATTGAAGAGGTTAGGAGGAAGATTAAAAAGATAATTCATCTTCGGTTCTCTGAGAGAAAATTGTTCCTTATGCTCACTTCTTAAAAATCTTTGATAACCCTGACTTGGCCTTCATGTTCTACATTCAGATAGAGGAAGGAAATTGAGGGGGAGGGAGAAGGGATCATGAAAAATGGAGGAATAGTGGGATAAAACTGACCAAACTATCCTATGTACATATTCGAATATACTACAGTGAATTTCACCTTGATGTATATTTATAATACACTAATTTAAAAAAAAACTATAAATGAAAAAGAAAGACCTTAAAATAAAGAAAAGGGAATATGAGGAAGGATGAAGAGAGAGAAAAGAGAAATACTAGGAACTGAAATGTAGCAAATTATATTGCATCCTTGTATAATTCTGTCAAAATAAACCCCAATATTATGTATAACTATAATGTCCTAACCAAAAAAAATTAAGATGGTTTCTTAGATTCTTTCTGCATACACAGATGGGTGGAGTTAGTATTCTTCAAGATAAAAGTCCTAGAAGAGGACATCATGAGTTGGGCTTTAGGTATGTTAATTGTAGGATGTCATTGCAATTCCCCAAGAACAGATGTTGAAACAACTGGATATGTTTCTATAGCTTAGAAGGTAGAAAATATTTGGAAGTTATTCACAAGTGAAGTTACTTGAAGCCTTAGATATTGGTAAGATTATATAAGTAGAGTGAGATGGTTAAGGATGGAACACAGAGAAATTACATTAAGAACACTGAGGACTAACTAGAGAGATCTAGGAGAAAACTAATGAAATTACTATTTATAGAATCTGAGAGGGGAGTGTGTCAAAGGGGAATGAATAGGAGTGCTCAATACAGCCAAGATATTAAGCGAGAGGAAGACTGGGGAAAAATATTCACTAGAATTGGTCATCATATCAAAAATCAATATCATAAATACGATCACCAAATTTCATGATATTGTTACCATAGAGTATGTAAAATACATACTCATTGAGGACAATAATAGTATCAAAGTTTCAGGCTTCTATCTAACCAGAAGTCAAAGTGAAAAGAATTTTCTAAATAGCAAGTCTTTACATTATTATGGCTTATTGCCATTTTAAAAAATATTTTTACAATGTAAGTTGTCACATTTGATAGCCATAACAATCCTCCAGAATTGTACATATATGATCTCTACTTTACAAATGATGAGACTGCAGTCCAAAAAAGTTTGAGTGATGTGCCATTTCTGTGTCAGGTGGCTCATAGATGTAGGAACAAGGCTTAAGTCCAGATATCTTGATTCCAACTTCAGCTGAGAAGGAGAGAAAAAGCTGCCCCAGGCTGCCTTATTTAAAACAGGAAGAAAGATCTTTGAAAAGAAACATAAAGCAATGCCACTCAAGCTCTTACCTGCGGCTTTTCTTGGAAGACTAAGCTCAAACTCATACAAGGCAATTTTATGAGTTCTAGAAAGACCTTCTGCTCCAAATAAAATGTTTTCTGAAAGCCTATTGTCATTTGCCATTCTGTTCCCACGGGCCATCTGAGCCTGCAGGTGGCTGTACTTTATGTTGCTTAGCAGGATCTTTTCTGAAGACCAGTGCCTAATTCTGAGCATTACTTTTTAACAGCAACATGAACAAACTAGAAGCTAAGCAAAGGACAATTAAAAGGAGAAAAGGATGAGGAAAAAACTCAAAAGTGTCATAATTGTTATTTTCAATATCTGAAGGATATAATAAGCAGAGGATGCTCTATTTATCATGAATAGATACTGAAGGGAAATATGTGTGTGTGTGTGTGTGTGTGTGTGTGTGTGTGTGTGTGTGTGTAACAAAGAAAAACACTTTTGAGCCATGAAAATTATTTAATTGCACAAGATAACTTCAGAGGTCATGTGCTCCCTATCAGTAGAGGGGATCAGCAGGAACTAAATGTGCCTATTCTTCATCTGCTCTGACCCCAAATATCACCTGCTCATCCCAGGGTAGGTAGTCAGAGCAGTAAACTAAGAGTAGGAGAAAGAAGAGCATCAATAAGCAATGAAAAGCTGAGCTCTGCAACAAAATCATCAGCCAATATTGAAGGAAGTAGTAGTTAGAGGACACAGTTAACTAAAATGAAATGGAATGCAAAGTCTAGAAATCTAGCAGGAAAAAAATAAACTCTAGGTATTAAACAGCACAGTTCTTTAAACATTCAATATTGCATATTGAGTGATTACTGTTATAAAAAAGTGACTACTAAATACATTGAATGTGTCAAGTACTATATATCTAATCTCAATTATTCTTCATAACAACCCTAGAAAAGTCTCTATTAAGGATTCCACTTAACAGATGAGGAAATTAAGACTCCTATTTAGCAGTTGGTGAGTGAGAGTCAAGATTCCAACTCATCTATTCCTGACTCCAAAGATTATCTTCTGTTCTTGACTGAGAAAGCAAGTGGCAATTGTGAACAGGATTTAGACCTTAGAGCGCATACAATCTAGAAAGAATGGGAAAATAAATAGGCAATTCCAATGCAGTGTGATAAGACTAATTGGTTAGTGGCTGAGGATCATTCTTCAGGACAATGATATTCTGATAAGACCTGTCTCTGAGCTTTGCCAGTAAGGAGGCAAACCAGTGGGTAGAAAAATATAAAACATATTGATTAGAAATGCTATGTATGGGGTTATTCCAACCTGGATTTTCATTCTTATTCCCCCAATGTTAAAGTACAGCTCTCCATGAGTTCCTATTATATTTCTGCACATCTTTAAGCAACTTTCTCCATTCCAGACTTTTTTTAAGGGTGTTTGAATAGTGAATAGCCTCAGAAGAAAGATAACATCTCCCTTTGGAGTAACATCGTGCATACTTACTGTCCAAAATAATATAGATAATGTCTCTCTTCAGGAAAAAGGCATCCATGCTTGTTGCCCATTATAAAATATTTGTGTTCTCTAAATTCAGGATTCTTCTGCTTTGATACAACTCACGGTTTGAATATTATGCAGCCCTATTTGTATAGCTCCATGAAATGAAGACTTGGGGAACAGGTACAAATGCTGGCATTCTGGCTACTGAATTACTATGAATAATATGCTGTCCTTCATCTCTGACCCAAAAGTTTTGTGTCTTCTATGAGTACCATGAACCTGTGGCAAGTTAACTTAATGGCTTGAGGATAGGGTACAATCTTGGAACCATCATCATTCTTGGCACTCACTAGCCAGGAAATTCGGTGTTAGAGTCTGTAAACAAGTCAGGATGGCGCCTGGCAAATGTTAGAGTCTATAAACAAGTCTGGAGGGCGCCTGGTATTTTGCCAGGGGGAGTGGTTTGTGAGGTGGCGCCATCGAGCCATTAAGTGTGGAGATTTCTTATTGGTTGACTGCTGTTAATTAAGATAAGCTGTGTAGAATGTATAAATACCTCTGTTGTCCTACAATAAATGGATCCCACTCCTGCTGTATCAATGTACACAAGTTGCTCGTCACCCCCCGGTTATTTTGCTGCTGCTGGACTGCGGCAATTCTGGGTGAGTTGTTTAACCTCATTAAGCTTCTGTATTCTTAACCATTAAATGGGGTCTAACAATATTTGACAATATGAGTTAAAAAGATTAAAGGCAGCAACTAATGTATAGCTCTTCACTCACCATATGGCACAATGCATCAACATTAGCAAATATTTACATCAGAGCATTAGGCTGCGATAGAAAGGGGCAGACACTGTAGCAGACAAAGACCTTTTACTGATGCCATAGGCAAGATTTCATTTATATCAGAAATTGAAATAGGTTTGAACAAAGAGCTAATTCCTACTGACTTTTCTTGGCTTCCTGGATTGCTATAATGAGAAAGATTTTGAAACTGAATCTGGATTGAATAGTGAAGACTGCCTGATAGACTAGTGATGTCTGCTATGGTTCTTGATTAGTAGAAGTATACATTCTTCATATTTGCACCCTGTGAGAAAATGTTATTTAATATTTCACCCCCTTCTATTTGATTCTGTACCACAATCTAGTCTGAAAGAAGACATAAGATATAAACTTTATACTGGAAGAAGAAATACAAGGATCCAGTCATCTCATTTCACTATTTTCAGGTACATTTGCAATTAGTTTATCTTGAAGATTGTATCAGGATGATGCAGTACTAACAATTAAGCATGCTGTGGGTATTTTATTAAGATTGGTTTATAATCGTTCTATGCTAACAATTGCAAATGCTTCCTAGTCACAGAGAATCTCGTGCTGGGTATTTCTGGGACACAAATGAACTTCCAAATCTATATCCACTCTACCTGAAAACTGAGTATTTACCACTATGTGCCTAAGGGGTAGGTCTGAAAAACCAGATGTATCTTCTCTGTGTCTCAAGTCAGACAATGCTTCATAAATACCCTTTGAAGGGCTAATCCGGTGGTTCTGTCTTTGTTTTAAGCAATCTTGTTACCAAAAGCTTGGTCCTTGTACCCCAATACCAAATCAATAATGAAAATAAGATTTTGAGAAAAAGCAAAAAGAAGTTTTATTGCTTTCCTGGCAAAGGAGAAACACTGGGGACTCTTGTCCCAGAGGCTGTAATTCTCACCATCAGGGGAAACAGAGGGCTTTTAAAGAGGTGAGTCAACAGCTACATTCCAGGTGTGTCCTGTCCAGGGTCATGATTCACTTGTTGACTTGGGAGATAGCCATTTCTTAGATCTTTTGGAATCTGAATGACTTCATTCCTGTGGTGTGTATGAGCTCAGGACAGATAACTCAGCCTAGCTTGGGAAGATGATGAAACTTACATCCCCCAAGGTTAGAAAAAGGGGCAAAGAAGAAGAGAAAAGAAAAAGTGGGGAAAGTCAGTTTTAAAATAAGACATAGCAGAGCAGCAAGGGCTGTATTTGAAATGTGAAGTGAACCAGTGTTAAAGTCTTGCAGGACCTTCTCTCATGGCTGCAAATACTCTTATGGAAGGAAATTTAGCAAGTTGTTCCCCCAAAACATTTACTCCCTGAAAACTGATAATTCAATGTCTAAGAATGTATCCTAGAAGAAAAAAAAAGCAGATACATATTGATTTATATACAAGATTATTAATTATAGGTCTAGTTTTTGAAAAACCTTAGATTTCTTGCAAATGAAAGTAGAATAAATTCATGATGATAATCCATAATGACTTAGTCATTGAAATTATGTATTTGAATAAAATCAATAACAGGTAATTCTGGCATTATATGAATGGGAGAAAAGTAAGTATGTAATCATAATTATTAAAAAGAAGTAAACCTTTAAATTAAGAAACAAAGTATCCATAAATATGATGAGTATAGGGAGAAATGTTTAACTTTTCTTTTTTAATTTTAGGGGTAGGAGGTGTCTAATCTGCAGAGAAACTCGGTAGGTCTCATTCTGTTCTAGAAAGACTGACTGATACCTGGGGACAACAGCATCCAACCCAGGGTGAATTTTTTTTATGGGCCCTGCATTCCTTCAGCTTCTTCTAGATGAAGCTTATTGATTTCTTTGTGCCAAATACCACTTCCCCACTACGGACAATCTTGGTAGGGCCATTGATCACACTGCCCTGTCCTTTCTAGCCAAGATGGAAGGTACATGACCCAGTGTAGGCTAATTGGGCAGTTTCAGGAACACAGACTGTGGGAACACTAAAGAAAATTAATATTGACCTAACCCCTACCGCAGTAGCCTAAAGAAACAGACCATTATTTTTTGATACAAAGAAGAGCCCTGTTGCTACTCTGTCCTCATTTTGTTGAAACGGCTTCTTCAACTTTTCCTTTCATTCTTAACCTACCTTTCAATGTTCTCATAAATAGACTTTTCTGAAAGTTATCCTGAGTTGGTGTCTGTCTTACAACTAAAAAGCCATAAATTAATATAGTAAAAAAAAAAAATCATTATGGGGCCGGGCGAGGTGGCGTAGGCCTGTAATCCCAGTGGCTCCAGAGGCTGAGACAGGAGAATGATGGGTTCTAAGCCAGTGTCAGCAATAGTGAGGCCCTGAGCAACTCAGGGTGACCCTGTCTCTAAATAAAAAATAGGGCTGGAGATGTGGTTCAGTGGTCAAGAGCCTCTGAGTTCAATCCCTAGTACCCCACCCCCACCAAAAAAAATAATTATGGGCCATTTCTATGGTTGAGATCACAGACCAAAGACCAGTGAGGCTACTGGACACTCCTCAGTCTGTGATCTTCTTTGCCTCTGAGTCCTGTATTCATTTCTTTTTATAAGTTGTGAGTCTTGGGATGCCACCTTCCACACTCAACTGCCTTCCACTTGTTCTTTTTTTTTCCTTTTTTCTTTTCTTTTGGGTACCAGGAATTGAACTCAGGGGCATTCGACCACTGAGCCACATCCCCAGCCCTATGTTGTATTTTATTTAAAGACAGGGTCTCCTTGAGTTGCTTAGGACCTCACTTTTGCTGAGGCTGGCTTTGAACTCTCTATCCTCCTGTCTCAGCCTCCTGAGCTGCTGGAGTTATAGGTGTGTGCCACGGCACACCACTTTCCTACTTGTTCTTTGGCACACTGCCCAGAGACTCAGTCCTTGACCAGTGAATCACCAAACTATCCCCAATCTTCACAGAAATTTGTGGAGCTGCCTCTCAGAAGACCCTACACTGATTATGCTCAGTAGGTGGATGACATTATCATCAGAAGGCAATTGAAGGATGTTTCTAGAATAAATTTTTTATTTCAAGGCAGAATCATTTGATTCTCATGTAAGATAATTTTTTTTTTACTGGAAATTATTGTTCCAATTGTTGGTGTTTTCTATTCACCTAGCTTAAATTCAGTGATATTGCAATCTCTAAATAACTGTTAAAAGTCTCAGCTTGACTTTTATGATTTTTTTCCCTTTGAAAAAGTTTGGCACAATATGTCTTACATAATACAAGAGCACACTGAAGCAATAATTAAACACCATCAGCTCCTACTAAGTGAGGTTGTTATGAATTAACTCCAAATTCTCCCCAAGTACTTCTGCCAGAAATACTTCCTCCTTCCATCTTTCCATTTAGCCCTGCATTAAATTTCCAAATTCAATTCTTCTACATTAATTTTGACCAAGCATAATGTAAAAAAAAATCAATATTGTATTGGATAGAACTAGATATTTGTTAAATCTATTGCAAGCTATGTAATTTTTATCAAATTTCTTAACTTTTCTAAAAAAAAAAACTTCTCTCAGCTGTGTGTGTGTGTGTGTGTGTGTGTGTGTGTGTGTATCCAAAGTATATTTTAGTGAGGATTAAATAATATCTGTAATGTACCTGGTATTCGGTATATATACATTAAATGTTGAATCCATTATACTTATTTTACTTGCTTTACAGAAAAGATAAAGATACACTTTGTCTTTTCTGTAATTTATTCCATGTATCCATACAATGTATGCACTCTGTTTAAATGATAATGGTTTGTTATTGCTAACATTTTATTATGGATTAAGCAATCAAAGCTGAGTAAATCAAAGAAAAAACATTATAATGTGAAAATATCTTTCAAGACAGAAAGAAAAATCTCAAAATTTTTCTTGTGTCTTCACAAATATTGCTCTTGTTGTTTCTACACACAGGAATCCATTGCTCAGTTTTGCCTCACTGGGACAGTAATGCCTAATATTAATAATACCACCTTACATTTACATATTATTATACTGTTGGTCAAAGTTTGTATCTATTGCTACATTTGATTGTGTTCTAGTCCCGGGTTCTCTTACAGGCAACATTGACTCTTCCTTTTTACGATGTATAAAATAGTTGCAATAATAGTATGAAGATTCTTTGCCAGCAAAGGGCAAAATGAACCCAAGGACAATGACATCTCCTTTCTTCCTTCCACCAGCTCCCTCACACTTCTTCAAGATTTCTTTTGTCCTCCCCTTTTCTCAAAACCCATTCTGAGAAAACACTAGTCAAACCAAAGTAAATATGGCTCACAAAGTTTTATTACTTATTTTTCCAAGGTATCTTTTTTTTTAAGTTTTGATATGAAGGTCATTTGGGGCTTTTGAAAGGAGGTCTGTGTTGCCAGACACCCGTGGTGCACATCTGCAATCACAGAAACTTGGAAGCTGAAGCAGGAGGGTCACAAGTTTGAGGCCAGCCTCAGCAACTTAGGGAGACTCTGTATCAAAATAAAGAAATGAAAAGGACTAGGGGTGTAGTTCAGTGATAAAGCACCACTGGGTTCAATCCCAGTACCCAAAAGCAAGGAAGGCAGGAAGGAGAAAGAAGAAGAAAAGAAAGCCTGCCTGCCTGGGTGGTGAGAGAGGTTATTAGATGTTCAGTTTATTGAAGTTGGTCATAGTGTTATAAATAAAAGGGATAAACTGCCTAGAAACATGAAATGGAAAAAAATCTTTGCCTTGAGTTGTGGTAGTGACTGTCATAGCTGTAGCCCACATCAGATTGGATGTCCTTCTCTCAAACCTTTTCAACCCTTATGTCATGTCCCAGTGAAATCAATAACACAACACTCTGGAGTAACTTGTTCTTATGCTGAGGATATATCTAAGGTCCTTTCAAAAGAGATAAAACATTTCATGGCCAGATTAATGAGCAGAATGCAAACCTACTCACTTTGAATCCCTGTCAAAATAAGTACTTCCTAATGAATGCTTTATTTTTTAAAGGGTTCTGTTTATATCATTTCATGTGTTATTTATAATAATCCCATGCAGTAGAAATTGATTTGTTTCTCAGATGAGGGAACTGAGGCTGAGAAGTACTTCAATTATCTGATCAAATCTCAGACTTGGAAGTGGTCAGTTGTACTGCAGATGCGATTCCCTGATTTCCACACCTGGTTCTAGACTGGGCTGAGGGCAAACCCAGAAAGTTTTCACAGAACTCCCTTAAAACTAAACTTTCACCAGCTTCACCAGTGGCTTGGGAGGCTAAGACCAGGAGGATATGGAGTTCAAAGCCAGCCTCAGCAAAAATGTGAGGTGCTAAGCAATATAGTAAGACACTATCTCTAAATAAAATAAAAAAAAAAATAGGGCTGGGGATGTGGTTCAGTGGTAGAGTGCCACTGAGTTCAATCCTGGTACCAAGAAGGACAAAAAAAAAAAAAAAAAAAAAACTGAACTAAACTTTCAGAACTTCCAGGCAGAGTTGTCCTGTTGAAGACAACAGCACCGCAACCTTGAGGTATGCGATTGTCACAACAGTTCTTTCAGCATTTCAAATGTCACTGCCTGGGCTACACACTGTGCTTATGTCTGCTTCCACTTAGGAGTCACTAGGGCATGGAGTCAACTGCCTGAGTCACAGAGGCTCCGGAAACACTTTCATTTAAAATACTGAGATATCCCTGTAGTGCGCTCTTTTAAGGTCCTCAGGAAATAGTCCGAGAAGGGCAATAGCTGGGTCAAATGGTGGTTCCATTCCCAGCTTTCCCAGGAATCTCCATACTGCTTTCCAAATTGGCCGCACCCATTTGCAGTCCCACCAGCATTGTACAAGTGTACCCTTTTCCCCACATCCTCGCCAGCACTCATTGTTGTTTGACTTCATCATGGCTGCCAATCTTACTGGGGTGAGGTGGTATCTTAGGGTGGTTTTGATTTGCATTTCCTTGACTGCTAGAGATGGTGAGCATTTTTTCATGTACTTGTTGATTGATTGTATGTCCTCCTCTGAGAAGTGTCTGTTCAGGTCCTTGGCCCATTTGTTGATTGGGTTGTTTTCTTATTGTCTAATTTTTTGAGTTCTTTGTATACTCTGGATATTAGGGCTCTATCTGAAGTGTGAGGAGTAAAAATTTGTTCCCAGGATGTAGGCTCCCTATTTACCTCTCTTATTGTTTCTCTTGCTGAGAAAAAACTTTTCAGTTTAAGAAAGTCCCATTTGTTGATTCTTGTTATTAACTCTTGTGCTATGGGTGTCCTATTAAGGAATTTTGAGCCCGTCCCCACAATCTGTAGATCGGAGCCAACTTTTTCTTCTATCAGACGGAGAGTCTCTGATTTGATATCTAGGTCCTTGATCCACTTTGAGTTGACTTTTGTGCATGGCGAGAGGAGGGGATTCAGTTTCATTTTGTTGATGTTCGTAGCAGCACAATTCACAATTGCTAGACTGTGGAATCAACCCAGATTCCCTTCAATAGATGAAGGGATAAAAAAATGTGGCATTTATGCACCATGGAGTATTACGCAGCACTAAAAAATGACAAAATCATGGAATTTGCAGGGAAATGGATGGCACTAGAGCAGATTATGCTTAGTGAAGCTATCCAATCACTAAAAAACAAATACCAAATGTCTTCTTTGATATAATGAGAGCAACTAAGAACAGAACAGGGAGGAAAAGCAGGAAGAAAAGATTAATATTAAACAGAGACATGAGGCGGGAGGGAAAGGGAGAAAAAAAGGGAAATCACATGGAAATGGAGGGAGACCCTCATTGTTATACAAAATTACATATAAGAGGTTATGAGGGGAATGGGATAACAAACATGGAGGGAAATGAATTACAGTAGATGGGGTAGAGAGAGAAGATGGGAGGGGAGGGGAGGGGGGATAGTAGAGGATAGGAAAGGTAGCAGAATACAACAGTCACTAATATGGCAGTATGTAAAAATGTGATGTGTAACCGATGTGATTCTGCAATCTGTATTTGGGGTAAAAATGGGAGTTCATAACCCACTTGATTCTAATGTATGAAATATGATTTGTCAAGAGCTTTGTAATGTTGTGAACATCCAATAAAAAAAAAAACTGAGATAATTGAGACAAAAGTGCTTCAGCAAGAATACTCTGAGGATGGCTTCCACTCAATCCTCTCCTAGGGCAGACATGAGGGTCTTTGTTAGGTCTTTTCTGGGTGAACCTTCACACCTCCTGATTTGCAAGGTCTTATTCCTCCTCCACACACCCTTCACTCTCTTTACTTTGGTTGTGGTTAAATATGAGGCCGTTATATCCAGGCCTCTGCCACTAGTCCTGATGTCGGGGATATTAGCCTCTTTTGCAGGCCAGAGAACAAACTGCAATTGGCAGAATCAAATTACTTGCCAAAGATCACCAAATATCAATATATTCCTAAGATAAAAGTCATGATATACAAAATGGGAATTCCTCTTAGCATTGTACATGATTTGATGTATGAGGCATATTGATGACCTAGCTCTCCCTGCACATTCTAATTGCACAGTGACAGTGAGTGAAATGCAGGCAAGGGTGAAATGCAAGCTAATGGATAGGGTATTTCACCATCAACGGGGAATGAGATAGAGCATCCTAAAGGGGTTTACCTTCATTCTCTAAATAAATATTCATTAGGTGCTTCTGTATTAACATTATTGAGCAGTTTTGTTTAAAGATATATTGCTGATAGATTTCAAACATCTGTGGATACACACACACACACACACACACACACACACACCTTCCTTAGTTTCATCTCAGAATTTCTATGCAGAATCCCTGGGGTTAGGGTCAATCTATTGCCCCAAGTTGTTCTGAGTCCCTCTAAAACTTCTCTTACAATATAGAGATAGTCTAACAGTCAGCATGGACATCAGAGAGAGAAAAAAAACAGATTGAATCCGGAAACAATCAATATATATAAAATATAAAACAAAAGCATGAGTTTGGAGGTATCAGAGATTTCAAGAAACAGCCAAAGATCTAGGAACCAAGATATTAGAAGGGAAGTCCACTGAGCTGTGCCCAGCAGTCTGTTTGGTGATATTACCCTCAAGCTATTTACTTAAACTTTTTGTTGTTATTGTTGAGGTAAAATTCACAAAATATAAAATTAGTTAACATACTGAAGTATGAAATTCAATATCATTGTGTACAATCACAATGTTTTGCATTCATCTCTTCTAATTCCAAAATATTTATGTTACCACCAATGGAGTACCAATACAGAGTCAATTTGAAAAACCAGCCTCTATCTCAGAGCAAAGCCTGTCCAAGGAAGGGGGAATGACCCTTGTCCGTAGAAAGACCCACAGAGCACTCCTAGGCACATACTCACCTTACGACCAAGCTAGCTTGCAATAAACACCTCTTTGCTGCTTACATTGATCTTGGTCTCTGGTGGTCTTTTGGGGGTCCCGAATTCGAGCATAACAAATTTCCTAGCCATGAGCCCTTGGTAACCATTAATCTGCTTTCTATCTTCATGGATTTACCTAATATGGATTTTTCAAATTAATGAAGCCAGACAGTATGTGTCCTTTCATGTCTGGCTGCTTTTACTCAGTGTAATGTTTTCAAGGCTATCCACACTGTAACATCTGTAAGTACTTCATTCCTTTTTATAGCTAAATAATATTTCACTATATGGCTATGACATATTCTGTTTGTTGTTTAATCAGTCAAAGAACATCTGGGTTGCTTCCCTTATCTGGCTATTACAAATAGTGTTACTTTGAACATGTTTACAAACAAATATTTGTTTGAATAACTGTTTTCAATTCTGCAGTTTAGGAATGGAATTTCTGAGTATTTTATATCAAATACCTTTTTGTGAAACTACCAAGTTTCTCCAAAGCACCTGTATCATTTTATATTTCTGCCAGCAACATAGAGGTGTTCCAATTTCTTCACATTTGCCAACCCTTCTTTTCTTTTTTCTTTTTTATATATAGCCATCCTGACAATTTATTTGTTTGTTTGTTTGTTTATTAGTTGAACATGGACACAATACCTTTGTTTTACTTATTTATTTATTTTATGTGGTTTTGAGGATGGAGCCTAGTGCCTCATGGGTGCAAGGCAAGTGCTCTACCACTGAGCCAGAACCCCAGCCACCATCCTGATGACTTTTTATTTGTATTTCCCTAATGACTAATGATGTTGAGCCTCTATTAATGTGTTTGTTGGCTATTTGAATATTTACTTTGGGGAAATAGCTATTGAATTTTCTGTCCATTTTTTAAAAATTGGAATACATATGTTTTGTTGTTAAGTTATAATATTCCTCATATTTTGACATCAGGTTCTTGTAAGATATAAATTGCAGATATTTGTCCCATTCTATAGCTTGTATTTTCACTTTCTTGATAGTGTCCTGTGATACACAAAAGTTTCTAATTTTGATGTCTAATTTATCAATTTTATATTTATTCAATAGCTTTTGATGTGTCACATTTATTTATTTTTAATATGAAATAAGAGAAAGAAATATCAAGAAGCAGTTAAAAAGTAAAACTAAGTTTCTTGCATTCTTGTTGCTATGGATAGAAAAGAACTAGAAGCAGAACCTACAGAAGAAGGCTCTTAATTTGGGACAAATCAGAGTTAAATCAAGCCAGATAGAGAATATAACCAGTCTCCAGTGAGCACAGTTCCTGATTGGCTAAGGTGAACAGTCCCTATTCCAGTTAGCCAACAGAGTGACAGGAGAGTCCCTTCTATGGGAAGATGGTACTACCCAGAACACTACTACTTACACAGGACCAGCACATTATCAAAAATTCTAAATCATACCAAGAAGCAAGACCAGAAGTTAAAAATCGGCAATAGAACTTATGAGTGGGTATTCGAAATAAACATTTAAAACAGAGATTTTTGAATATAATCATGATTAAATATTTAAGAAAATAGACAACAACATGAAGAATTTCATGAAAATCTATTTCAAAGGAGTCAATGGAGCAGCTTATGATGGTGCACACCTGTAATCCCAGCTTCTTGGGAGGCTGATGCAGGAGGATCACAAGTTTAAGACATGTGTGGTCAACTTAGTGAGACTGTTTCAAAATAGAAATGGGTATAAAAGGAGCTAGGGATGTAGTTTGGTGACTGAGCACTAGTCTAGCATGTGTAAGGCCCTGGATTCAATCCCCAGTAGAAGAAGCAGAAAAAGAAGAAGGAGAAGGAGGAGGAGGAGGAGGAGGAGGAGGAGGAGGAGGAGGAGGAGGAGGAGGAGGAGAAGGAGGAGGAGGAGGAGGAGGAGAAGGAGGAGGAGGAGGAGAAGGAGGAGGAGGAGGAGAAGGAGAAATAAGAAGAAGGAGGAGGAGGAAGAAAATCACCAACTGAAGAATAACCAAAAATAATAGCTCAATACAGTTAAATGAAAGCAGACTGGACATAAATGAAAACCAAACTAATTAACTGGATGAAAGGTTAGTAGAAATCTTCAGGCTGCAAATTAAGGGAATTCATAAAAGAGTATAAAAGAAATTTAGATCGAGGTGAAACAATTGAACATAAATGTGATTGGAACCCCAGAACAGAAAGACAAAGAATGAGAAGATAAAGTATTTGAGGAGATAATGACCAAGAATTTCTCCCAAATCAAAAGATATCAAGGCAAAAATTCAAAAATAACTAGAAATCCTAAGAAGGATAAAAACCAACAAAATCACATCTGGTTGTACCATAGCATAGCTGTGAAGACCAAAGAGAAAAATATAAAAGCAGTCAGAGGAAAAAAGACCCAATGCCTTCAAGTGAGTGACTGTAGATTGGTAGTTAATTTCTGGAAAAATGGAAGCCAGAAAGAAAAAAAGAGCAATTAAAATGAGAATTCTATAATCCAACAAAATTTTTTTAAAAAAATAAAGGAGGAAATGTAAAAAAATCTTTGAATATCCTTAATCTTGGCCTTTCTCTTGAGTCTACCCTCTTTCTCTTGATTCCAGGTCAAGATGGTTCTTTTATTTGTTTTTCCATTTAGTCTCATTATCTTGAATTCAGAATACTCTGAAAGGAAACAAGAACTGATTAGGAGCATACTTGTGTATAAAATCATGTTAGAGCTCTGAGAAAGACTATATTTGCTTTATTTTTAAATTTTAAATTTTCTACCTAGGTATCTGAAATATCTCTCCCTTTGGTTACAGAATAATAAAGCTTTAATTTGATATCTTGATGCAAAAGAAAAGCAAATTAAATTTGACAAAAAAACAAAAATGGTTGTTCAAGGACAGCCATCGAGATTACTGAATCTCTGTTGAAATCTCCAACCTTGATATCAGTCAAAGTAGATGTTTGAATCTAGAAACAAAGAAGCCACTTGGTTAAATTTATCCTTTAAAAGTCAAAAACAAAATAAAACAAGAATAAGCAGAAGGAGAATTTGCCAGATAGGATTGGTAGAGCAGTTAAACAGGGCTTTTGAAAGTCAAGGACCAATGTCATCATGTTATAAAACCAAAGCAGCAACAAATTAAATCTAAATATCCTAGGTTTTTAACTATGAGTAACTTAATTTTGCCGCTGAGTAAACAAAAGCTCAGAGGGTTTAAAGGATTTAAGGTCACTCAGATATTTATTTACAGAGCCAAAAACTGTACCCAAATTTCCATGCACTTTCTCTTCTGTCAAAGACTATTAAGGTAGTATGATATTTGTTGCCAAAAAACCTCATAACCTACAAACTATCTTTCCCACAGAAATTCCAGAATTTGTCTACTAAGGGCCTCTGTTAAACTTATGAGATAAAACATGGTAAGTGATTGACTTCTAGTAACTCCTAATCCCTTATATTTCTGAATTAGTTAACTTCCAAACACTTGAGCATGGCCTAAGAAGGTGGGACTATCATAGGTTAAATTCAGATGTAGAGGGAGTAGAGTGACGAAAATGTTGCTGAAAGCTTTGTCCTTTTCCCCAATGCCAATCCAATAACAAGAACATGGTTTTTGAGAAAAAGGAAAAAGAAGGTTTATTGCTTGGCTAACAACAAAGGAGAAACACAGGGAACTCCTGTCCCAAAGGATGCAATTCTGCCCTTCAGCAGGAACAGGGGGCTTTTAAAGAGGTGACTCAAAGGTTACATTCCACGTGTCCTCTGTCCGGAGTTGTAATTCACTTGTTAACTTGGGAGATAGTCATTTCTGGGATCTTCTGGTACCATCCCCAAAGTCTGGATTTCTTCTTTCCACTTTGGGTGTGTACTCAAGGACACACAACTTTGCCTAGGACGGGGAGGAAAGGTCACCCTGTTTCCCCTGAGATTAGGGAGGGATAGAGATTAGGGAGGAGCAGGGACAGAGGAAGGGAAAGAAACATCCATTTTAAAAATCAGTTGCAGTGGCAGAGCAGCAAGGGCTATGTATATTCAAAGCATAAAGTGGACCACTGTTACAAAAAGAGCTAAGTGTGTAAGCCAGGTGTGGTTGGAGCTAGGAGATTACACCAGAGGCTGGTTATGAAGTTGCTGGGAGAGGGATATTATTAGGGAGCAGGACAGCCACTCAGGGGTGAGCTGAGAAAAAAACAATTAAGGGCAGCTGAAAACCCCAGGGAGTCTTATTTGACAGAATAGCACTGAGAAACCAGCCACTACCTCAGAGCAAAGCCTGTCCAAGAAAGGGGGCATGACCCTTGTCCTTGGAAAAACCCACAGAGCACTCCTAGGCACATTTCCACCCTGCTGAGTTGTTTATCTACAAATAACAGGAGAGATCTTAGGAGCCAGGTGTCCCTGACTCAGTCAGGCTAGGTAAGGACCCACAGCAACCTCCTAGCAACCACCAATCAGCATGAGGCAGGGATGCCAGATGACCCTCCCAGTAAGTAGTTTATGGTGGTTGATAACATGTTGGGAAACCACGTAGTTCAGCACATACTCTCCTCATGGCTTAAACCAATCAGTTCAAATGAATCCCCCTCTTGTACTAACCAATCACCCTTACCCAACTTTTTCTGCCAGTGAATGTGCTAATCATGTTTTAGAGTTGTTTTATTATTTTCCCGCGGTGTGTGATGATTTGCTAAGAGATGCTATGATGTATGTGAAGTCCCTGCCTTCCCCAAAGAGTGTATAAAACTGCTGCAAACCCTGGGCTCAGGGCTTCTTAGCGTCACCAGTTGCTGTGTGCACACGGAGGACCAAACTAGCTTGCATGAACACCTCTGCTGCTTACATTGATCTTGGTCTCTGGTGGTCTTTTGGGGTGCTGAATTTGAGCATAACAATAACATCCTGTCACACTCTACCAGATAGCCTGGATTCTCCCTGATCACAAACTATCACAACCCCAATCAGTCTAACTAAAATACCAAGGCCTTCGCAAAGAAATCTTGCTGAAAAATATTCAAAAGGTAATGAAATGATTAAGGGAGTAGGTAAAAATAGGGGGACACAGTTTCCCTTAGAACTCCAATTGTGTGAGCCTCATATCATTCGGACCTGGGTAAGACTCTTCAAAATTTCCCTGGTACCTCCAATAAAACTGGGAGGTAGGAGAAGTGAATCATCTCTTTCCTCTCTGGGAAAACTCACTCTCTTCCTTGAGAGTGTTACCTTTTCTCTTTTCCTTCAATAAAGGTATGCATGCTACTCTGAGCAATATGTCCAAAATCATCCTGGCATCATTGCAAGAATCAGGATGAAGGAGGGTGGCCTTTGCAGTTGCCTCAGCTTTATGGCAGACCTTTGCCCTATAGCATTGTGACATTGTAACAGTGGTACACTTTATGCATTGAATATAGCCCTTGCTGCTCTGGCACTGCAACTTATTTTCCAAATGGGTATGTTTCTTTCTCTTCCTCTGTCCCTGCTCCTCCCTAATCTCTCCCCATCCCTAATCTCAGGGGAAACAGGATGACCTTTCTTCCGCATCCTAGGCAAAGTTATTTGTCCTTGAGAATCACAGCCTTTGGGACAAGAGTCCCCTCTTTTTCTCCTTTCCCAGCAAAGCAATAAACCTTCTTTTTTCTTTTTCTCAAAATTGTGTTTTCATTATTGGATTAGCTTTGGAGAGTAGGACCAGTTTTTTCCAATAACGTTTGTGATGAATCAAAGTGTAACATGGAGCATGGAGTTGGGTAGGTTTTTTTATCTTGCAAAATTTAGAGAATGAGATTTACAGATGGCAGAGGATGAAAGCGAAGCTTAAGAATTTATTAAAGAAAAGTAAAGCTCCTGCAGAGGGGAGGGGAACCAAGAGGGTTATGAGTGAATGACTATTGTCTAGGATTTCTATGAATCTATATAGGTTTAAGGGAGTCAGTGCCCATCCCAATCCTAGGTAAGGTATGCAGTGCCCATAAGACATTCCTGCAGTCTTCAGTCCAGTCAAAATATTCATCAGGTATTTTTGCTTCTTTAGAGAGACTCTGGACTCCAGGTCATGTATGTTCAACTTAAAAGTAAACTTTCTCCAAGATTTTTTTTAAATTCTTTTTTTTTAATTTTATTTATTTATTTATTTATTTAGTTGTAGTTGGGCACAATACCTTTATTTTGTTTATTTATTTTTATGTGGTGCTGAGGGTAGAACCCAGGGCCTCACACACACTAGACGAACACTCAACCACTGAGCCACAATCCCAGCCCTTCTCCAAGTTTTTACCACAAACCTGAAGCTGCCGTCTCCTGTTACCCAGGAAGTCAATTGCTGTTACCCATTTCTCTGCTAGGGCTTGTCTCTTCCTCCTGACCTCAAAAGGACCTGAATTCTAGGAAACTTCTGGGCACTTCATAAGATTCTTTGAGCTGTTACAGGGCTGGGGCCTTCTGGGAAACAGAGGCCTCAGGAAGGCACCTCTTCAAACCCCAATTCTTGCAATCAAGTTGGAAAGATTTTAGATACGTCCCGTCCCTCAGATTAACAGGCATTGAGTTTATTAGAAGGTCTAGAAAGGGGAAAAAGGGGACACTCTCGAAGGAGTAGTGGGTGAACAGCATGCCTCTCCTGCCCTCCAGTTTTATTTTGATACCTGTGAGGTTTCCACGGAGTATCACCCAGGTCGACCTCTTTGACTGAAAGCAGGATGACATCAGCCTTTCAAGTCCCACTGACCAAGACAATTCTAGGTCACTTTGACCCATACAGATCCTGTTCTTTACAGATTTTATAATTAGGGGGAATTATCCTTATCTCCCTGAGTTTCAGATTCTGATATGTAAAGGTCACAAAAGTCCCCCCATTCAGGGTGACTTGTGTTCTTCTTACTGGCATTTTTTGGGCCTATATTTCTCCTGCAGATAACAGGGAGTTTGCTGAGAAATGTAACACATCTTACTGACTTAGGCCAGGAAAGGCTGCAGATAAATTGCTTTTTAAGAGTAAAAGCACATGAAGGTCAGTAGAGTGGGCCCACTTGATAGAATTATTCCCTTAACCTCATGTTTGTACTACCACTCATGTTGATATGAACCTTATCAAAGCCTCGATTTTCCCTGGGTAATTTCCATATCACAGGACCCAGTCCTGGTAGAATTCACAACAGGGGCCTAGCATGATACCCTTGGTGAGGAAAAACCTAATTCCCTATGATGGCTGATATTCTTTCCATTGCTTACCTTGCTATCATCCGCAAAACATCATTCCATAAATGTGTTTTATAATTTTCTTGGCAGGGCACTAACACTTGTGGCCAACAAGGTCAAGAGTCAGCAAGAAGGCTGATATGAAGTAGAAAGAAGGCTAACCATCCCAGGAAGCCACTTTAGACCATCGTGCTATGTCTCTGCATTGGAAGAGGAGCTAGTGCCTAGAATAAAAAGAGGTTCTTGATCACTTGGGCCCACTTTCAGGAGAAAATGACTGATCACTTTCAGAAGAAGATGACTGATGACCATATAAATGTTAAGCCATGTATTTATGGCAGTGAGGGGACCTAAACCCAGAACTCTTGACTCTATCCAAGCTTTTTCAATAGTAGTTCAGTGTCTCCTAAGTGTGATACAGAGATAACCCAATATCCTTAAGCCTCTTCAGGAAATCTGTAAAGTCAAACTATTTTCATAATAATGCTAAAAAATCATTTGCCTTTTATGTTCTTCTCTCCCACACATGGAAAGGACTTTCCCCTCAGCTCCATGGCAGATGATGACACCATTATTCTGATGACTGATGGATGTGTGCTGGAGAGTTTGTATTGTTTTAAAATTCATCTACTTCATTTTCGGATATTGGAATTTGGCCAGTATCAACAGATACAATTTACATAAATGAAAACCCTTTGAGGTCCTACATAATTAAGTCTTAAGGATCCTGGGACTAACAAATTTGAGAACTGCTATCATAGTTCAACAAACGTTATTAAACTACTATGGAGACTATGACATACTTTCTTTGCCCTTAGAATAAATGGTAAAAAGTTCCAGCCTAGGGATATTGGGTGTGAAATGTTTATAAGAGAAAATTTTGTCTATATCTATATGTACATAGATGTAGACATATTTATAAAATATAAATTTATATATTTGTAGTCAGTAACAGATTCATGAAAGAGACTGATCAAGGTCTGAAAGGATGAGAATTTCAGCAAGTCATCGAGGCAGAGCATTTCCATGTGAGACAAAAAAGCACAACCAAATGTTCAGAGGCAGTGGCAAGCCATGGAGTATATTCTAGTAATTGTCTCCAAGAAAAGATTATCATGTGCATGACAAGAATTAGTAATAAGGAAGATCAAGAAGGTGAGTTGAGGGTAGGCTATAAGGAAGCCTGAGTGCCAGATGGAGGAGTTTGGAACTAATTTTAATGATCACAATAGTTTATTGTGAAGCCAAGAGATAAAAAGAAAATGCATAAATAGAAATAAATGATGAGGCAGAAAATTCTTAGAACCTCCCCAGTTATTGTACTGATTAAGGGTAAAGATTTTTGAGAGAATGTTTACAATGTCAAAGGAAAATGTAGACAAGGATGGTAAACACATGCACCCAAAACTAAGTGTCAAGATACAGTCAAGATCCCAACCAGCTGTCTGACCTTAAGCCAATATCCTTTTATCTCTGGGTATCCACAGGCACACAATTCAGGCCACTCACTTCCCAGAATTCTTTGGATTAAAAAAAAGTGAGAAAATGGATAGCAGATACAGTTTCAAAATTATAAAATGCTCTTCCAGGGTTTATAGCAGCACAATTCACAATGGCCAAGTAATGGAACCAGCCTAGGTACCCATAACCAGATGAACGGGTAAACAAAACATTACACACACACACACACACACACACACACACACACACACACACACATACACACACACACATACATACACACACACACATACACACACACACATACATACACACACACACATACACACACACATACATACACACACACACACATACATACACACACACACACACACACACACATACTCACATTGGAATTCTATTCAGTCATACAGAAGAATGAAATTATGTCATTTGCTGGTAAATGGATGGAATTAGAAAACATAATGCTACATGAAATAGACCAGACTTAGATAGTCAAGTGTCAAATATTTTCTCTCATCTGTGAAAACCAGAGACAAAAGCTAAGAATAAAAATGGGGGACTCTTTTAAAAATAGAAGGGAGACAGACCAGTACAGTAGAGGCAGGAGATTGTGGGAGGAAGGAGAGGAGACAAAGAGGAGAACTGGGGAGTGAATTCAATCAAATTATGCTATGAATATATCGAAATGCCCTCCAATTTTACAAAAATGATAATGTGTCAATTAAAAGTAAGTAAATAAATAAAAGGAAAACCAGTAGAGTAGAAGAAGGGGATCAGAGTGAGGAGGAAGGAAGGAAAAGAGGAAGTATTGAGGATTGAAATGGAATAAACTATGTTATATGAATTTAAGAACATGATGTCAAAATGAATTCTGCTATTATATATAATTATAATGAACTAATGAAAACTTTTTCAAAACAGGAAAAAGCATGAGGTATTACCCTATGTCACTTCAAAATGTACTACAGAACTGCAGTAATCAAAACACCATGATATTGGCATAAAATTAAATTTTTGTAGAATATAATAAAATACCTACACAAATTATAAAGGTGTCATTCACTGTGCTATTACAGAACAATATTAAATAGAAATGGTGATGCAAGTGTCTTTGTACAGTCCTAGATTTAAAAAAAAAAACTTTCAGGTTTCCCTATTGAGTATGTTTTCACCATAGATCTTTTATAAAAAGAAGCTTCGTTGATATATAAATCATGTATCATAATTTACTCATAAACAGGGTACAGTTCAATGGTTTTTCTATATTACATTATTATTTTCACTCTAAATGTATACAATCTGTATCTGCATGTGTGACTATATATTATTTTATGTAATAAAAATTATCATTTCAACATTTTAAAAAGATTATAAAGTGCTCTATAAATTATAAATGCATAAAATGTTTTAGCTACCTGAGTCTATGTTGTCATTCTCAGTGAAAGGCATTGATCCAACTTAAGGTAATGAGATAAGAGGTCAAAGGGTATAACTATGCTTAGGCCAGAGGAAATCAAAAGCTTTTTTTTTTTTTTTTTTTTTTTTTTTTGCTTTTACAGGGAGTAGAATGGGAACCCTCTTTCTGAATAGCATCTCTTCCTTGGGAAGATTTTGATTTAAAAAACAACATCTCTAGATCCTATATTGAAAACTCTAGAAAAACATAAGAAAAATGTATCCTTTAATTTTACTTTTTGTTTGATCAGCTACTTTTAGTAGATAAAGCACACGTATTAAGAACTTATATAAGCAAACAAAAAAATTATGTAACTAAAAGTACACTTAGTGTAAGGATCGATCTAATTGTGTGTAAAAGTTATGCAAGTCTAATAGAAAGTTTCCTGATGGACAAAAGAAAGAGTGGTGATATTAGAGAGATATTAGAATAAATAGGAATACCCCTAACTCATCTCCTGGAAAGAAAAAAGATATAAATGTTAACATGAATGATGGTTCTTTAATCCTTTTGTCATATTTCTGGGCCTTTATAAGTTTATAATCATTATTGCTATTTGCCAAATATTCCCAATTCTCTTTCCATGAACTTTGTAAGATTACACTTCCTAGGCCTTATATGTGGCTTTGAAACATAAACAAAAGAAGAATGGACCTATTCTAGGTGAAAACTTCCAATAGAAACACATGATTTGGCATAGGTTTTTTGTTGTTGTTGTTGTTGTTTTGTTTGTTTTTTGTTTTGCTTTTGTTTTGTTTCCCTCCGTTGCAGTGACCATGATGTTCCTGATAGTGGTAGTTCCAACAGCTTGGATTCTTGAATGAAAATAGCATAGATCATGGTCTTCTGCTGACCAATAGGGTACATGGAACTGGCCGGGGGCGGGGAATAAACTTTCTTGTTCAAGTCTCTGAGATAGGGGTGTGTCATGGTTTGGATATGGTGTCCCTCAAAAGCTCACATGTGAGACAATGAAAAAAGGTTCCAATAAGAAATGATTGGGTTATGAAAGCCTTAATCCATCAGAGAACTAATCACCTGATGGGACTGAGTGGTAACTGAAGGCATGTGGGTGTGGCTGGAGGACCTGGGGCATTGAGGTTGTGGCTTTGGGGTATGTATTTATATCTGGCAAGTGGACTGTCTCTCTCTGCTTCCTGGTTATCATGTGAGCTGCTTCCATCTGTCACATTCTTCTGCCATGTTGTTTTGCGTCACCTGGAGAATTGAAAGATAAAGTCGGCTGCTATGGATTGAGACCTCTGAAGCCAGGAGCCCTCAAATAAACTTTTTCTCCTCTGCAGTTGTTCTGGTTGGGTCCTTCTAGTCACAGCAACAAAAAGGTGCCATTTGCTACTACAGCATAACTAACAGAGGTCAAACAGGAAAGTGTCACATATCAGACAAGTTATTTAAGTTCTAACTTCAGTCATTTCCTAGCTATGTCACCTGCAATGCTACCTAACTCTTCTGCATTAGCCTACAGGGGCTCATATAATAAAATACCAGAGACTGAATAGCATAAACAGCAGAAACTTGTATTCCAACAGTTCTGAAGACTAGAAGTTCATGATTTAGGTAACGGATGATGCACAGAAAAGACTCTTCTTCCTCTGTCTTCACATGGAGGGAAGGAGAGAGGGAAAGAGAGCTCTGCAGTATCTCTTCTTATAAGTACACTAATCCCATGGTATTGGGACCCACCTTTATTATCTCATTTAACCTGAATCACTCCCTTACTCTATATACAGCCACATTGGCAATTGGGACTTCAACATATAAATTTTAAAGGGGACACATCCATTCAGTCAATAAAACCCTCTGAATCTGTTTCCTCATCAGTGGTTTTGAGAAATAAATTAACATATGAAAACGCTAGTTTCTAAATCAGTGACATTATAAGAATTTACTACATGTAATTTCATTCCTTATAATTTCCACCCACCCTAATCACATCACATAGAAAATGGTAGTGTCTTACCTGGTGAATAACTGGCCATCACCAAAAGGTCCCAGCTGATGCTCAGTTAGGGACCATGTCTGAGGGAAGGGCTTTCCTTTGCTGCTCTTAATGCCCTAGGGCCAAGGTCTCTAGGTAGCTATTCAGTTGTGTACACTGTGTAAGCCAAGTCATTACAGAGCTGAGGAACTGATGAATTATACAGTACAGTGTTACCACTAAATCAACACCATGCAAGAAGCAGTCCAGGACAGGCAATCACTCTGCCTGGGCCAGGCTGGAATGCAAATGAAAAGCAGAGAGGTAGGACAAAAAGGATTGAATGTTACTGAAAAAGTCACTGAAAATAGCTGACTCCTGCTTGGTAAAGCTCTAGGATCAGAGCTTCAATCCCTCGTGTGACTTTGAGGTGGAGAGGAAACATTAAATCTGAGGGTACTGTTAACATGCATGGTGCACCACCCTGCCACAGCAAATCATGGAAATTAAGTCTTTCACAGTGGCAAGTTTGGGAGGGCCAGGTACTCCAAGCAAGCAGTTTTCAGGATGGGCAATTGAGCTAAGTTGATTGCTAATGGAGAAGAATAAATAGAAATACCCCAAACTCATCTCCTGGCAAGAAAATTAGAACTGAAACATCACCAAGACATATTTGTGAAAAATCATAGCTATGTATTTCTTTAAGTATATAGAATGACTAATGAAAGATTCTTTCTTCTCCAATATTATATATATATGATGATCATCAACAAATAGCTCCTATATTTAAGTCCATACAGATCTATTTTCACTGTAGTCTTATATTATGAACTCTACAGGCATGTTCAGATTTATAAGATTCTGGGAAAACCTACTAGTTCAAAATATAAAATTTATTGTTTGCTAACTAGCCTGATGTTTGTTTATGAAATTCTTTGAGTGACATATTATTCTCTTAACCCTTGGAAGGAATAAAACATTAAATTAAAAAATCAGGTAGGAATTTGGCTCATCTTTTGCAGAGAAGCAGGAGAAGAAATTCTAGAGGTAAAAAGTTCAAAGACTCAACACACCCAGACAATGCTAACCTCATTTTTCATCAACCTCAGTTTTAGGTCAAAGTATATTTCCCATATAAACTAAAAGTGATTTTTTTTTGTACAAGCAAGTGAGGGGCAACTGTTTAGAAAGAGGAGGAATGTCTATAAAGAAATTCTTAATTTTCCAATTAAGTTTGAATATTTTCTGCTTTTTTTCTTACAAAAGAGAAGAGTATAGCTCCACTCTTCAAAATCATCCCTGCATCTTGAATTTTGTGTTGGAGTTACATTGCACCATACCTTGGTATGTGTGATATATTTGAGTAAATGCTTAAAACCTGCAAATGAGAATTTAGAAAGTGACAAGATTACACCAGTTCTTTTTGTGATTGGAGATGAAAGAGAAATATGCAATGCCTTCTTTTTGGTTCTTTCAGTCATAGCTGTGTTTCACTTTGTATGTTCTGTCCCCTACCAAGTTATCTCAAAGAAGGAGTGTGTCCTGGGTCCTGTGAATGCTTCTGTAACGGCCACTGTAACGGCCACTGTAACTCATACTTGGCTTTTTCCCGGATCACTGGCAAGTATGATGGATTGTGATTGCTACACATTCAAGAGGTTTCCCCAAGGTTACCCAGTGAAGGCTAATGTTCAATTCACCCACAGCACTTATGAGGTGGAAGAGGAAGTTTCCATTAGATATTCTGCAGCATCAGCTGAAAATTAGAAAGTAGAATCTGCACTGCTAGATGAAACCTTGCTGTATTCTGTGGGAAGCAAGAGCTGTGTTTGGCTCACACATAGTAGGTCACAAGCATGTGTTTCATGGAGCATATAATGGGGATTTCGTTTGATGACGAAATCGACATTTACCTGACTTTGGAGCTATGCGGAATGGGAACAGTACATGCCATCTGCCAAAAATAAATGAATAAATAAAAAGGCATATTTGTATCAGGCACAGATCTTCCCACAACATCCAGAATTAAATTAATTCAATTAATTATGATGTTTTCACACAAATGAAACAGACTGGCTAGAAATAGGAATTTTCTTCCATCTATTAGGAACAATGACCCAGTTTTCTGTGTTTGTGGGGCCTGTTTGGTGTGGGTTGTCTTTTCCTAATTATCCTCTTTTGTTGAGCTTTTCTCTGCCAGAGCCAAGTGAACGCCAATGGAATGAGCAAGATGGGGTATATTTCTCAGTGAGAGCAGGTTCATAACCTTTGTTCCTTTGAGACGAAGGCTGTCTTATTCTGGTGTGTTGCTTTGTAAAAGATTTCAGGGGGAAAACTGGAGGTAATGTTCTGGCTTTGAGTATATAGACAGAATTCTAATATCATGGGAGAGCCATTAGAGGTCAAAAGAGACAAGGAGCTCATTCATTCAACACTCAACACCAATTGTGAGGTACTCATATGTGTCAGGAACAGAGAAGGATATTCTTCCTTGGCATAACAGTTACTCCATTCCAGTGAGGGGACATAAGCAGCACCTACTTTCATACCTATGTATAAATTATATATATTTGTAAAAGGTTATATATATATATATATATATATATATATATATATATATATATATCACTGCAAGAAGAAGGATGAAAAATAGTGGGTGAGCAGAAAGTGCTATTTAAAACAGGGGTCTGAGAAATTCTCCATATTTAAGCCAAAGAGCCTTATTATAGAACACATGTTTTTGTCTTCCTCAAATTCACATGTTGAAGTCCTAGTCTCCAATGTGACAGTGTTTACAGAGAAGGGATGTTTTCAAGGTTAATTACCCCTTAATTGGGTTAGATCAGGGAACAAGAGTGAAGTCCTCATGATGGGGTTATGGCCTCATAGGAAGAGGAAGACAGAGATCCTTTCTGCAGGCATGCATGGAAGACGGGCCACTTGAGGACATAGCAAGAAGGCGGTTGGCTTCGAGCCAGGAACAGGGCCTTTACAAGGGACTGAATCATCGGGCACCTTTATCTTGGACCTCCAGCCTCCAGAGCTATGAGAAAATAAGTTTCTGTGAAGCCTCCCAGCCTGTGGTATTTTGTTATGTCAGCCCCAGCAGACCAAGATAGTCCTGAAAAAGCTAAGAGAAAAGGACCTACAAATAAGGAAAAGCATTCAGGACAGAGGAACCTGAAAATCCAAGGACCCTAACTAGTATCCCATTTCCCAGGGAAAGTAGGGTGGTCTGTGTGGCGGGAGCAAGTAAGCACCGGGTTGTGTAATAGGGATGATGTCAGCAGCAGATGGGAAGGGGAGACAACATGAAGATTCTAGACCACTGCAGAACTCCAGCAGGAAGTGAGGATCTGACTTTGCTAAGTGAAGAACTAACTAGAGAGGCCCAAGGAGCTGAGAAAGCTCTTAGAGGACTGTGTTCCATCCAGACAAAAGATAAACTTTAGGCCGGGAGACTGATTTGGCATGCATTCTGGCAATCGTGGGTAATGGGGCAATAGTAAAAATGAGTAACTCTGACATTGGACAGTTTCTAAGGGCCAGGTCCTGGCCTAAGCAATTTATATGGATTATCTCAATTAATCCCTTCACCCCTTGCAGGAGGTACAATGATTATTATCTGTAGCCTACTGATGAGAAAGTTCTGCATCTTGGTTTCTTCATCTATGTACTAGAGGCAATGACTTTATCTACCTTCTAGAGCTATGGCGAAGATGAAATGCTATAATCCATGTCAGTCACTTAGCTCTAAACCTGACACAGAGTATGTGCTCAAGAGATGATGAAGTTATTTGTTTAGGATGTCATGAGAACGGATGGGATGGTGTTCCCACACTCTACCTACCTGAAAACACAGAAGATGGATGAAGCCGGTGCTCCCAATCATTCACGGACCTCAGTTTCACATCAAGAGAAAGAATTAACACAAAACTGAAAAACAGACTTTCTACATTTCGTAGAAGACTTTTGACAAATTATTCTATGACCTTTCCCTGAGGCAACTAGCACCTCCATTTATCTCTCTGGAATTTTTTTTTTTTTCTCGTGTCCTTATTGAAGCAGTTCCTTCCCAATCCTGGAAAACTATTTCTTACTCTTTTGGGATGAATTTTATTGCATTCTCTTACTTCTCAGAATTTCCTTCTGTACTGAAGCCTTTCCAGAGTATCACCTCTCATGTCCCAGATCATCTAAGTAACCCATCCCAGTGTTAGGTAGGTAGGAATTCAGGTACACCAAGACGGCGAAGACAGGGTATTAGAAAGAAGGCCCTGGAGGACATGACAAGTCCTATCCCTGTTTATAATAAGTCCCGTTACCATGACAACTCCCACCACAGGTTCAGTATTTTAAAATGACCAAAATAGGTAAAGTGGGAAGTATTTAATTAATTAGGTTTTCTAAAGTAACCAAAGGGGGAAAATTGGACAATATTCTAATCAGGCTTCATAGGTGACCAATGGGAGAATGTCTTCATTCAGATCCATCTGGGAAGAGAATGTCCCACAGCTCAGGATATAAGACCCTAATTTCCAGATGTTGGGGCTTGAGCCTGTCTCTCTCACTCAGCCCACTCTGCTCTACTTTGTAGAGCGCTATCTTTACCTTCAATAAATCTGAACTTTGCCTGTGACTTGTGTGTGTCTTGTTCAGTTCTTTCTTTGGGACATCAAGGATCTGGACCCTAATTGAACACCCCGACTGACACACACTAGCACTTAGTTACTGCACTGCTAGACATGACCAGGATTTCCTTTTTTCATATTTAATGATGATTTTCTTTGTAATGAAATTAATATTCTTTTGGTGGTGGTTGTTGCTTTTGGTACTGGGGATGAAACCCAGGGCCCTTTACTGCTGAGCCACATCCCCTGTTATTTTTTAAATTTTTGAAACAGGGTCTCAAGATTGGCTTCGAACTTGCTTTCTTCCCACCTCATCCCCCTCTACAGTGACTGCACCGAGCTTCCAGATTCTTCCATCTTCTTATAGACCACACCGAGTCTTCCCCTAAATCTCCATGGCTTCCCTGAACTTGGAAACGGGAGGATGTCTTAGACTTTCTTCTATCACACATCACATGCTTATTAGACAGGCAGACAGTCCACACAGAAACCTTTTGGGAATTAAATGTCTTTCCATTTATCCTGAAATGGAGCAAGATTCTGCTGGACCACTCAAGGTGGTACAGCCAACTTAGAAAACATTCACTACCAGCACTTCATTAGCAATAACAGTAAAGATTTTATGTCTATTCATTTGTGCCACAGGGTAAAACAAAGTAAGAACCTTTGTTTAAATGTGTCTGTAATGATCTAAGAACAAAAGTATTGTGTTTCTGTTGTTGTTGTTGCTACGTTTTTTTTTTCCCTAAAAGGGCTGAGAGATATTGTAATTGAAAAAAAAGGTCTTTTTCCTGCCAGACTTCCTTAACCTCAGCTGCGGAATGACCTCTAATGCCACCTATTAAAATGTAAGCACAGAGACTGGAGCTGATTCAACCAGACCAACCTCTAACACAGACACGGAAATTCTCCCCTGGCCATAGGGGCACCTCAGTGAGTACTGCTGGCAATGAGGGAGTTGAGAAGGAGCAACAAGGGTGGTGGTCAGAGGGCCAGTCTTCTAGATAGTAGCATCAACGCTGTAATTAGTGGGGACTGGGGGTGGGAGGGATAACAAACAGAGGCCACTAGAATTTTTAGATTCCAGATTTTCGGGGGGAAAAATTCCAACCCCAAGCTTTAGAGGTCAGCAGACAACAGTGTGATCCCTTTAAAGCTTCTCAGCAACATGCCTAGAGAACTGCCCCCAAGGCTTTGGAGCATTGCTAGACCTGCCTTGGGAATTCTAGTGTAGGTTTACTGATCTCAGGAATGCTTTTGGTCTTGGTGTTTCAGGCAGGGCCGTCAAGGTACTTGTGGGGCTTACTGCAGCAGCACCCCTAGCCTCCCAGATTGCTCCTCCTCTATGGCTACTGGAGCAACAACATATAGTAGCTCCCTCAGAGAGGCATAAATGCCCCCAAATATCTTTCAGAACTTCAGGTTTCACCCCACTTTATTATTTCACACTTCCCCAGGAATAACCTGTTTTGTCAGTTGACACATCTGCTTTACCCTTAAGACTCTGTTTATCCCTACATCCTTTCTTCACCCACATTGTTCCCAAGGACCTCCATGGGGAGTGTCTTCCCTCCACACTCATTCAGACTCTGCCCAACATTCAAGACTCAGCTTAAATCCCATCTCCACCATGACACCTCTGGAATATCCCCAGTCCTCAGGTTTATCACAGTGATCATCGATGCCTTATAATTCAACGATGAATTGTCTTGCCTTCATCTTATATGTTTGCATTTTATCCTCAAGGTTGTAAGACACTACAGGAAAAGATTCAACTCTTTTACTACCGCTTGGCCCAATTCTGGGCATAGAGGAAATCCTCATTTGGTGGACTTACAACTGGGATAATGCCTTATATAACATAAAATAAAGAATAGGATTTTGACTTCATTGTCAGGGAATAAAAAGCTATCTGAATCACCCTCTTATAATTCCTGTAAAAGTCCAAATTCTTCACACAGAAACAAAAGATTACATACAGTCTTTCATTTTGTGTTCTATAAAAGAAATAAAAAAGTAGAACACAACTTTCTTTGCATTCACGATTCCAGAACGCCATATATTTTTTTCTAAAGGAATGTCCCAACTGTTTTCTTTCTTTCTTTTTTATAACCATAGAATAATTTTAACCCTGCTCTCAGAAAGGGTAGATGAATTAGTCCATTTTCCATTACAAAATACTTGAGGTTTGGTACTTTGTTTAAAAGAGAGAGAGAGAGAGAGAGAGAGAGAGAGAGAGAGAGAGAGAGAGAGAGAGAGATTGATTTTGATTGATTTAGCTCATCATTCTGGAGGTTTAAAGAATTTGCCTGCATCAGCTCAGCTCTGGTGAGGACATTTTGATGGATCAGAGTGTCAGAATCACATGTGAGAGGGAGAAATCCCAAGGAAGACAGAGACCAGAAAGGGGCCACTTTTACTCTTTTATGACAATCCACATTCACTGAACTAATTAGGGTCCTATGAAAACTGCATTGATACCTTCGACCAGCAGTATCCCCAAGGACCTTCCACTGGGCTCCACCTTTTTAGGTTCCCACCACCCCTTATTATCCCCACACTGAGGACCCAGCTTCCAACTAATGAAGCCTTGCAATAGAAACACACTCAAACCATTATAACAAACTATTCAGAATTGGAAAAAAAAATAGTTCAAAGATCAAGTAATCCATACACATGGGAAGGATCCAAAAGTCAGGGAAGTGAAGTTCCTAAGTTACAGAGTAGGTGAACAGTAAGACAAGGACCAGTCATAAGCCCTATGAATTCCCAACCAGAGCTCCCAAGGGACTAACTGCATATTGTCACTTTGTATTTCCTTTTGGATGGTAGCAATTGAAAACTCCTCAACAAGTACTTTCTGGTATTTTCTATGCCCGTTCTGTGCTAGGGCTTGTGGGCTATGAAGAAAAAGAAATAAAAAAGTAAAACATAATTTTCTATGCATTCACGATTCCAGAATGCCATATATTTTTTTCTAAAGTAATGTCCCAATTGTTTTCTTTCTTTCTTTCTTTCTTTCTTTCTTTCTTTCTTTCTTTCTTTCTTTTTTTTTTCTTTGAGTCATAGAACCCACTGAGAACATAATTACAATTATAGGCTTAGGAAAATGCAATTCACACAAACCAACAAAATGGCGTGCTTCATTTCAGGGTTTTGCAAAGCTTTCAAACCTCTAGGTTATTCCGGCTTTCTGAAACCTCGGAGAGCTCTCTCTCATCACCTTTGAAAATAGAACTATGGTTTTATAATTTACAGAGTCCAGATGCTAGCCCTCACCATCCCCTCCTCCCTTTTCAATGACTGGAGGGAAGTCGGCAATCACAGCTTCTCTCCTCCTTAAATAAATAAGCCCTTCCCTGAGTGCCTGACTCCACTGCTCCAGATGTCACACTGGATGAATGGCTCATTTAAGACTCAGCAGGGCCCGGGTCACACGCCCTGCTGATCGGCTTTTCTGTGCCCTGCCCTTTCCACTCAGGAGCTTCCCTGCCATTCTGCCTGTTTGGAAAATCCACACTCTCAAGAGGAGGCCTGGGAGTAGAGTTTAAGTTCTAGCGTGGGCCTGGCAAGCCTGAAGCGGGGAGGAGGGGGCTGCACTTCAGACAATCCTAGTGAAAGGCCCATGGGGCGTTTTAAGTGGAAGCTCTGGAATGAAAGATGGGATGGATGGAGCACTTTTCTCTGGGAGTCATATATCATGAGGCACTTCCAGGCAAGAGAAAGTAGAAAACAGATGGGGACAAACAAGCAAAATGCACTGCAGGGATGCGTCGTGAGTGGGAGGGTGTGCAGAAGGCAGCAGCCAACCGAGGGAAGAGACCCACATCCCTAAACCAACATGTGGGAAGTCAGTGTGGGAGACCAATGTCCAAATCCAACAGCAAGGGATCCTTTCTTACTATACCTGGACCAAGGACTGAATCAGTTTCCTTCCCTGGAAGACAAGAGAAACTCTGCTGGAAGGAAGTGAGTTGGCCTGAAAAGGGGTAGGGAAGGAGTTCTAGATCATACTGTGCATAATTTTTGCATATGGAATATGGTTAAAAAACACTGAATCCTTCTAAGGTGAGTGCCGGTTGGCTTGAGACTGTTCTGGTTTTATTACTGAAATTCCTAGAATAATTACTTTTCAGACCTGAGCACACCAGGGTAACTGAGCCCTCTGTAACATCCCTAGAGATTCTAAATCTTCAGTCTTCAATAGGACTCAGAAGACTGCAGCTCTGCCCAGCATTCCCAGGTGACTGATGCTGGGGAATGAGAAAGCTGTACCACTGGGCATAGTTAGAAGCACTGAACAGCACAACCTGCCAAGAAGATCTGAGCAAGAAGGAAAAAAAAGAAAAAAGAAAGGAAAACAGGGAGTATATGATTTTCTGAAAATTGAAACCAGGATTCTCAACCCTTTAAACCATGTGGGAAGCTTTAAGAAAACCACTGGTGCCTGGACCTATGCCTGGACAATTGCATCAGGTTCTCTGGGGCTGGGCCTTGGCAGAGGCAGGAGTGAGAATCGCAGCACTAGATGGCTTCCTGATTTCCTGATTGATGGTGTCTGGTGCCAGGCAGCTCAGAGTCAGGGAGGACTACTGAGTATCCATATCTAGACAAAATAGCATGTCACCGCTTGATGGGAAAAGGAGATCCCTCCATATAATGTGCTATTTCTACTCCTTCATGCTAATACTCAGCAAAGAAGGGATTGTTGGGAATGGTCCCAGGTAAAATTAGAGAGATCTACTCAATTTGCATTTAACCTTGCCCTCTAGGAATTCTAGGAAATGCTTCTGCAGGGAATGTTTGATCCCTCTCCCTGCCCTAACTGTATCATAGAAGAAAAGCCTTGAAGGTCAGGCATCTCCTTCTCTCTATTAGGTGTCTAGTAAGAGGGAGAGCAAGAATTCCTGGGGGCTGAGGGTTGTGAAAGAAAAAAGGATTCTCAATCAGGAATGAGAATCGAAACTAATGACAATACGACAGGAAGAGTAGAAAAAGAGGATGGAGAGAGGCATGACCTGGAGGAGGCTATTTTTCAGGTGTGAGCCTTTGAATCAAGATATCCTTAGAACATAAAAAGGCTCAGTGGCGAAACACTGACAAAAACAATTGCTTTGCCCCAAATGAAAGGCTATGGGATGTGGCACTGATTACAGTCAGGGGCTTGAGAAGGATTGAATGTGAAATGGGCAAAGACAACTGAAGATGTGCCATCCTCTTGAAGGCCCCATCGGGAGAAAGGAGCAGCTGCTAAGCCTGTTTAGACCTGTACTTCCCTCCCACTTCTCTGAGGACAGGTGACTCCTGAGGTTCCACACCTGGGACATGTAGCTCATTGCCAGTGGACAGCAGCAGAGTATAAGAACACTAGAAAATAACAAGGACAGTGCAATCTCTGGCAAAATAAGTAGGAATAGGAAAATCTGCTGTAATAAATTGTTATAGTGGTTAATTGAATTAAAACAACACATGCTATGTCGTGGAGTGTTTACGTTTCATTTTTTTAGCTATCATATATCAAAAGTAAATACAAAGTTAACATCAAAAAATAAAGGAAAAGAAAACAAATAATTCAATCAATAAATGGGCAAAGGATCTAAATAGACATTTGTCAAAAGAAGAAACACAAATGAACAACCAACATGAATAAAAAAAAAAAAAAACATTGAACATCTCTAGCAAATAGAGAACTGCAAATCAAAACTACATTGAGATTTCATCTCACTCTAGTCAGAATGTCAATTATCAAGAATATAGGTAATAATAATTGTTGGTAAGGATATAAGGGAAAAGTTTCACTCATACATTGCTGGTGTGACTGCAAATTAGTGTAACCACTCTGGAAAGCAGTATGGCGATTTCTCAAAAAAAAAAAAAAAAAAACTAGGAATGGAACCACCATTTGACCCAGTTATCCCACTTCTCAGTTTATAGCCAAAGGACTTAAAATCAGTATACTACAGCAACACAGCCACTTCAATGTTTATAGCAGCTCAATTAACAATAGTCAAGCTATTAAGCCAACCTGGGTGCCCTTCAACAGATGAATGGATAAAGAAAATGTTGTATATATCCACAAGGGAGTATTTTTCCAGCCATAGAGAAGAATGAAATTTCTGCCATTAGCCAGTAAATGGATGAAATTGGAGACTAAGTGACATAAGCCAGTTCCCAAGAGTCAAGGGTAGAATGTTTCCTCTGCTATGTGGAAGCTAATCCAAAATAAGAGAGAAGGGATTAAAAAAAAACAATAGAAGAAATATCAGTTGAGTAGACAAAGTTTGATGAAAAAAAGGGAAGGAGAATGGAATAGAGAAAGTAGTGGAATGAATCTGACCTAACTTTTCTATGTACATATACCACAATGAATCTCACCATCATGTACATCCACAAGACACTAATTCGAAAAAACTACAAATAAATAGAAGAACGATCAGTACAGTAGAGGGGAAAAAATGTGAGGGAAGGAGGAGAGAGAAAGGGAAACTGAATTAGAACAAATTATATTTCATGCATTTATAATTATATCAAAATGAATCCTATTCTTGTTTATACTAAAAGTAACCTATAAAAATTAAAATTTTAAAAAAGTAAATGCAGTTTGGAGACATTTTATGGCACCTTTTGGATAAAGATTACATTTTCATCATCAGAACAATTTTTATCAGATTTATTATTAAGATTATATCTGCAGTTTAGCTCTGCCTAATATGCAGACTTAGGTAGGTAAACAGATAGGCAGGCAGACAGATGGACAGACAGATGACAGATGGGTAGGTAAGATAGGATAATAGGTAAGTAGAATATTTTAAAAGTTCCCTGCTCTCTAGTACCTTATTCTTTGTGGTAATTATTCTTATGAATTGTATATAATGACATTGAAGTTAGTAATTCACACCTGCAGAAGAAGCATGTGCCCCTGCCTATGACAGGAAAATACTTGAATAACGAGGGTGCTGAAATGGATCACCATTATCAGCTTTCATTTCTCAAGCACTTAGAGCAAGGAAATGGATTTCACAGAGGGATATAAACAGGTAAAGAAATTGGGCTCTTTTCTAGATGATTCCACAATGTGATTGTGAGAAAAACCAGCCTCTACCTCAGAGCAAAGCCTGTCCAAGGAAGGGGGCATAACCCTTGTCCTTGGAAAAACCCACAGAGCACTCCTAGGAACATACCCACCCTGCTGAGTTGTTTATCTACAAACAACAGGAGAGATCTGCTGCACCAGGTGTCCCTGGCTCAGTCAGACTAGGTGAGGACCCATAGCAACCCCCTAGCAACCACCATCAGCATGAGACAGGGAAATACCTGGGATGCCAGATGACTCTCCTAGTAGTTTATGGTGGTTGATAACATGTTGGGAAACCATGTAGTTCAGCAGGTACTCCCCTCGTGGCTTAAACCAATCAGTTCAAACGAATCCCCCTCTTGGACTAACCAATCACCCTTACCCAACTTGTTCCCGCCAGTGAATGTGCTAATCATGTTTTAGAGTTGTTTTATGATTTTCCCACAGTGTGTGATGATTTGCTCAGAGATGCTTTGATGTATGTGGAGTCCCTACCTTCCCCAAAGAGTGTATAAAACTGCTGCAAACCCTGGGCTTGGGGTCTGTCAGTCACCAGTTGTTGTGTGCACGCAGAGGACCGAGCTAGCTCGCAATAAACACCTCTTTGCTGCTTACATTGATCTCGGTCTCTGGTGGTCTTCTGGGGGTCCAGAATTCGAGCATAACAGTTGAAGGGAGAAAAGATATACATACACAAAAATGTAACTCCCAGGCAGCATTTTTTAAGTGGCCAGTGAGTGACAGACACATCCCCTACATGCTGTAGGTTTTGGAGTAGGGTCCAATTTTAAGCTCTGACATTTGCTTTCCAGTGCCCAATTGCATGCATTTTCATATGTAATACTTACAATAACCTGTTGAGATGATTGCTGTAATCTCCATCTTTCAGAGGAGGAAGTTGAGACTCTTGCCCGAGGCCACAGAGATTTGTCTCAGTGCCAGGACTTGGATTGGTGCCAATGGAAGCCCGTCTTGGAGTCCAGACGGAACATCTTCAGAAGCAGCCCAACCACAGCAGGATACTGTCTGTAACTATCAGCTGGCTGGAACTAAAGGCAAGATTCTTTAATTTGTCTTAGTCAGGCTTGTTCTTAATACTCTTTCACTAACTCCAGGGGGGATTCTTTAATGTTTATGATGCAATTTGCCACGTTACACACTTGCCAAATCCCTGGTTCTTCGTCATCATCATTACCAGCAGCAAAAGCAGAAGCAGCAACAACAAAAATAGCCATGGCAGCAAAAATAGGAGGACGATTACTTGTTCCGAAAAACTCTGGGGTGGGAGACCTTTGTGTAACAATATAGACCTTCTTCTATCTCTGGCTGCCCTTGTGTTTTCTAGAATTAACATTTCTGAAAGAAAATAGAAAGAGGTTCAAAGAGGCATCAACTCACTATTTTAGCTGCTGCAAAATAAGCACCTACAGGACCTAAAGAGATGACTGCATACTTACCTGTGATTATGACAAAAATCTAAGATGAATTCACAGAGTCAATGCAGAAAGGAATGAAGTACTTTCATATCTCCTTCCAGGGAACAGGTTTTCTGGTTCCTGAGAATAAGCATTGCCAGACTAACACTCTTTTTTTGTTTTTAAGAGAGAGAGAGAATTTTTTAATATTTATTTTTTAGTTTTCGGTGGACACAACATCTTTATTTTATTTTTATTGGTGCTGAGGATCAAACCCAGTGCCCTGCGCATGCCAGGCGAGCGCCCTACCGCTTGAGCCACATCCCCAGCCCCAACTAACACTGTTTTTACTTCTTTTTCTTCTTTGGTCTTAAATTTAGTCAACATTCGCTATGAGTCCCGCCTAGACCACTTTTTAAGTTTCAGTTTCTACAGATGAGGTGTATTTTTGTCATTTTCTGTGCCTTCATTGATATTTTAGTAGAAATGTGGGAGATGACACATTGGCAGCAACTAGCCAAGTACCATTCTTACACTGAAATCCAATGGAAATTTAATTTGATGGCACTACAAATGTTAACTTCATGATATTTTTCCTTCCATCAAGTGGGCTTGTCCTTCCCATTAGGCATATTTGGGTATTACAAATGGGCAACTTGACTAGAAGCAGAAAGAGATTCATTCCATTCCAATTTTGAATATTGCAATCGTGGAGTCAGGCTCATGACCTGTGTGCCAATTTGCAATCCAATAAAAATTTAAATGCTTGAATTATTAACAGGGAGCCAGCGATGGAGATTAGAATGGAAACATTTATAATGAGGTGACAATTCCAGGCAAAATAGAGTTACTCGTTTTTGGAACATCCTACATGCATACTTCTTGCAGTTTTCCTGGCCTGTAAATTGTTTATTGATGGGACTCATTTTGAGTTCTCTTTACTATTTCATTCTGTTTGCATCAGCAATCTGGGCAGCTGTGCATAGTAACACAGTTTAAATATATATATGAACCACTTAAGCTTTAGAAATAGACATACCTAGATTCAAATTCTGATTGTGATTTTTACTTGTAGTATGAAATCTGACAGGATATTTAACCCTGTTGAACACATTAGCCTCAAACTACCTTGCAGACTTTTGTAAGGATTATAGTAAATAAATATAAACACTTTAGACAGTGCCTGCTATGTAGTAGCTGCTCATTAATGAATACAGGATCCCTTCATTATTCTTCCTTCTTTTTTCCCCTGTGCAATTTAGGGTAAGGAATCCTCAATCATGACACATTAATTCATTCAATCCAGCATTCACTTATTCAAGTGACATTAAACTAGGCTCTACACTAGGACCAGGAAGTCTAAGGATTAAGAATATAAAAATAATTAAGAATATAACAATAACTATCTTAAAAAATCTTATAGACTGCCAGGCACTGTTTACTGTGGCACACACCTATAATCCCAGTGGCTTGGGACAATCATCAGTTCAAAGCCAGCCTCAGCAACAGAAAAGTGCTAAGCAACTCAGTGAGCCCCTGTCTCTAAATAAAATACAAAAAAGTGCTGGGGATGTGACTCAACGGATGAGTGCCCCTGAGTTCCATCCTCAGAACCACCCCCCCTAAAAAAAATCTTACAGACTAATAAAGAAAACAGATACAATAAAAATATGTCCAAAGTACTATAGGGAGAAAAGAATTTTTCTTTTCTTTTTTTAAGAAAAATAATAAAATATTTTATTTCTGCTTTTTGTCAGTTAAACTCTTTGAGATTTTATATTTCTGATTTTCAAAAATAATATTAATAAAGGTACATGAGCCACAGAAATTATGGCAGTACAATGACTACATTATTTTTCAACTGAAGTACATGACATTTTATCCAAAGTCATATATTAGTTAATTTAGTAAATATTCATTTCATCTTTAGTGTCCAATGTGGAAGTCACTCACTACTTGTGACTACTGCTGCATTTGAAATGTGGCCCATAAAATTAATAATGTGCCATTAGTACAAAATACATATTAGATTTCAAAGATTTAGTTTAAAAAGAGAATTTAAGTATCCCAATCATTTTTAAAATATTGATTACTTTTTAAGATGATATTTGCCTATACTGGGTTTATTAAAACATATTATTCAGATTGATTTTACCTGTTTCTTTTTTAAAAATATGGTTGGTAAAACATCTACAATTATTTACCTGGTTCTCATCTGTGGCTCACATATTTCTGTTGGGCAGCACCAGCAGTGTGTTCTATGTCCTGCAGAAGCAACTTAGAGCCTAAATGGACTTACAAACAAATACAAGGGAACGTATAGCACAAGGCTGTAAACTCTATGGTAGAAGCAGCCTGCATTCTTGGAGCAAGTACATGAGAGGAATGCTTAAAACAAAATTAGTCTAGTCTTTAACACCTGACAAAGGCTGAGCAGAGCCAATCGGCATTCTACCAAGAGAAATAATATGAGAAGCAGATAATTAGCATCGAGAACTTACAAAAAGTTCCCCGGAGAAGAGAAGCTGAAAGGATGTCCAGAGAGGAAAAGTCGTAATGAAGGCTCTTCTGGTCCACAAGAAAGTTACAGTCAGGAGGAAGCTTGAATATGCATAAGGTTAGAGATGAGAAGAAATGAAATGGGGAGTACAGGGCGAGAAAAGTAAGCCGACTTGCAGATACCCAGAGAGGGGCAAAGATGCTAAGAGAAAAAAATGAGAGAGACCATGTGTGCAAACACTTGTGGAAATGAATAGGAAACAGCAGAGGACAGTATGCTGTCCTCAAAACTGCTTTTCAGCCAGGCCTGGTGGCGCACACCTGTAATCCCGGTGGCTTGGGAAGCTGAGCAGGACAATCAAAAGTTCAAAGCCAGCCTCAGCAACTTAATGAGGCCCTAAGCAACTTAGTGAGGTTCTGTCTCAAAATAAAAAATAAAAAGGGCTGGGAAGTGGCTCAGAGGTTAAGCGCCCCCTGTGTTAAATCCCTGGTATAAAACAAATACAACCATAAAAACTGCTTTCTAATGCACATCAAAACTACATTGATATTCCATTTTAACCAATCAAAATGGCTATCATCAAAAATACAAAAACACAATAAATGCTGGAGAGGATGAGGATGTAGGGAAAATTATCCCTTAATCATTATTGGTGGGAGGGGAAATTAGCACATCCACTATGGAAAATCATATGAAGATTCCTTAAAAACTAAAAATAGAACTACTATATGATTCAGCTCTATCACTTTTTAGTTTATACTCAAAGGCATTAAAGTCAGCATAGCCGTGTTTATCATGGCACAATTCACAATAGCCAAGTTATGGAATTAGCCTATCAACAGATGAATAGATAAAGATATAATATTCCATTATGTGTGTGTATATATACATATGTATGTGTATATGTATATGTGTATGTATATGTATGTATACACACACAATGGAATATTATTCAGCTATAAAGTAGAACAAAATCATGTCATTTGCAGAAAAATATATGAAACTGGAGAACAAAATGTTCATGAAATAAGACAGACTAAAAAAGACATATATCACATATTTTCCCTCATATTTAGAATTTAGAGGGGAAAAACATAATAGAGAAGAAAGGAGAATATTAGAGAAGAGGAAAGGTATCATGCAGAGGGATAGTGGTAAGGGAGGATAGTGGGGAATGGGTGGATATGATCAAAGTATACTATGTACATGTGCAGTTACGACACAATGAAGCCTATTATTCTTTATAAATAAAATGTACTAATAATTTAAAAAAAAACTGATTTCCAGTTCTAAGTTCCATTTGGTTTCTGATCCTGCATGGTTTTACCTAAAACTTTTGATTAAATAATTGAATTTACTTGCGTTGAATACAGTGTTTTGTTGTTTGCTAATCACTATGTTAATATAAAATGTCAGGGCCATATTGGTGATCTGTGCTCTTTATCCACGACGACTTGTAGGATCCCAACCTGCCAATAAGTGGAGTGTATGAAGCTGTGCCCCCTATTCTGGAAAGACACTAAGATGAGCCATTCATTATGTGCTATTCAAATTCTCCCAAATGTTATGTACTGGAGTACACCAGATGACCCAAGGAGGTATTTTTATGTTTTTTTTTTTTTTGTTGTTGTTGTTGTTGTTGTTGTTTTTCATTTTGATTTGTTTGAACAAAGCTGTATAGCTCATTGTCAGGGAACAATTCACCATGGGTCTCTTGACTTTCTGCAGATCTTGCAAACAAGACACTAATTGCTATTTTGTTCCAACCTATCTTCTAAGAATTTTATTTTTAATACAGCTTTGGAAGATAAGATTGTGTCTCTCTCCAGAGAGAATGGCAGATTTGTTTCTTATGGAGTACAGCAAAGACAATATTTTCCTCCGGGGCAAAGGGCAGGTTTGTTTTCAGTCCACTACAAAAGATGTAGGTTTCTTAAGCTTGTACACAAGAAGCTTCTGCTACTTGCTGTGCCATGAATAATAAAGTACTTGGTCTTTGACCCAGGAGTGTCAGGTCTACCCAGACTTATGACTGTGACAGGCTAATGTTTCAGCTTACACCTAGGATAAATTCTCACTTCCTTCACAGTTCTTGACACCCATGTGATAAGTAAACATGAAGAGTGTTCTGATTCTCCTAATCAATTAGGCCAAGGGGCACAGGTAGCCCATAATATTAGCCACAAGTATTGGCAAATGTTTTTATCCTGGTCTTTTTATCCCTACATGTTATGACTATTATATTAAAAACCTAAGATATTGGGCATAATGTTACCCAACTAGACACAGGAAATGTTCTATTTAACATTTTATTTAAGAATTGCAGTCAAAACCAAATACATATATCTTTACTATTTGCAATGCTGTCCCTAGGAGTTGAGGAGAAAATAAATCAGTCAGTATTCTTTCTATAAAATAATGTCCCCTATAGTGGAGGTGAGAATTTCAAAGGATATAGGACACTATCTGTATATGATATGGAAATAAATGTATATATATTGTACATTTATTTCCATATCATCAAGTTGAGTTTATTTGGTTTTCTATAGGGATATATGATTTCAAAAAAACTCATAGAAGATGGCTGCCATGGTATGCTTCTGAGGATCTCTTTTCCTGCTTAGCAAAGTGCCTAATGATAAGGAAAATAATGAATGATCCTTCAAATGTCATTAATTCCAGGGTTGTTACGTGTCACTCTGAACATTTGAAAGTTTTCAGTCTAAGTATTATTTGGTCCTCAGTGTGGAATGTACAGAAGCCAAACTTATCCAGAGATTCCTGGTTTTCTCAAGTACAAGTATATGAAGTATTCATGTGAACCAGAAGGTCCAAGTTACCATTTATAATGGAAGGAAATCAATTCTGAAGCTAAATTTGCTCACACTCTGCATCCAGACCTTTTTTCTTTGGTACCAAGGATAGATAATCAGTTGCAAAATTGTTTGTTCCAATTGAGACCCTGAGAGAAGCAACAAGTTGGAAATATTTCTTTTGGTCATGAAGTCTGATGAAGCACAACACAATTGCTTAGATTGACCAGGTAGCACATCTCCACCTTCCCACCATCAGTACCACCTGTTTTTCTATGCTTGTTTTCTCATTCTACCAGCATACCTTTCTTTGTTTTTAACTACAGAAGTAAAACAGATTAATTTTAGATATATTTAAATTCATATAGACTAAAAGAGAAAAATTTGTACCAGGGATGGTCATAGAGAATTTTTCTACATGTACATATAATTACACATTAATATTTTCTTTTTTAAATTTTTTTAACATGGAAGTAGAGTAGATTTTGAGATATTATATATACATACATAGAATAAGTATAATTTGTACCAATTAAGATCCCATTATTGTGGTTGTACATGATGTGGTGTTACATTGGTTGTGTATTTATATACGAGGATAGGAAAGATATGTCCTACTCTCTTTCTATTCCCATCCCATTTCCCTTCCCTTCATTCCCCTTTGTCTAATCCAATGAACATCTAATCTTCCCCTCCCTTGTTGTGAGTTAACATCCACATACTGCCTTTGTTTCTTTTTCAGTTTGGCTTAATTCACTTACCATGGTATTGTCTAGTTTCATCCATTTACTGGCAAATGCTATAATTTCATTGTTCTTTATGGCTGAGTAATATTCCTTTGTGTACATATGTCACATTTTCTTTATCCATTCATCTGTTATAGTTACATAGCTTGGCTATTGTGAATTGAGCTGCTATAAAACTTGAGGTGGCTGCATTGCTGTGGTATATTGATTTTAAGTACTTTGATTATAAACAGAGGACTGCTTATAAACAGAGGACCATGGTATGCTTCTGAGGACCTGTTTTAACAGGGTCAAATGGTGGTTCTATTCCAAGTTCTTTGAGGAATCCACATACTAGTTTCCAGAGCAGTTGCATCAATTTGGAGTCCCCCCAGAAGTTTATAAATGAACGTTTTTTCCCATATCCTCACCAATAGTTATTGTTACTTGTATTCTTGATATTGCCATTTTGACTGAGGTGAGATGGAATCTCAGATAGTTTTGATTTGCATTTCTCTAATTGCTAGAGATGTTGAGCATTTTTCATATATTTTTGACCATTCATATTTCTTCATCCGTGAAGTGCCTGTTCAGTTCCTTAGTCCATCTATTGATTGGATTATTTGTTGTTGTTGTTGTTGTTTTGGTGTTATGTGTTTTGAGTTCTTGGTATATCCTGGAGCTTAATGCTGTGTCTGAGGTGCTGGTGGTAAAGATTTCCTCCCATTCTGTAGGCTCTCTGTTCACATTCTTGACTATTTCCTTTGCTGTGAAGAAGCTTTTTAGCTTCATACTATCGCATTTGTTGGTTCTTGATTTTACTTCTTACACTTTAGGAGTATTATTGAGGAAGTTGGTTCCTAAGCCAACATGATGAAGAGTTGTGCCTACTCTTCCTTGTAGTAAGCATAGAGTCTCTGGTCTAATGCCTAATTCTTTGATCCACTTTGACTTTAGTTTTGTACAGGGTGAGACATAGAGGTTCAATTTCATTCTATTAATATGAATTTTCAGTTTTCCCAGTACCATTTGTTGAAGGGACTATCTTTTCTCCAATGTATGTTGATGGCACCTTTATGTAGTATGATAACTGTATTTATGTGGGTATGTGTCTGTCTTTTAATCTGTTCCAATGGTCTTCATGTCTGTTTTGGTGCCAATACTCTGCCATTCTTGTTACTATAGCTCTGTAGTATAATTTAAGATAATTGTGATGCCTCTTGAATTATTTTTCTCATGAAGAATTGCTTTGGTTATTCTGGGCCTCTTATTTTTCCGAATGAATGTTGTGACTGCTTTCTCTATTTCTATAAAGAATGTCATTAGAATTTTAATGGAAATGAATTAAATCTGTATAGCACTTTTGATAGTATGGCCAATTTGACAATATTAATTCTGCCTATCCAAGACATGGGGGATCTTTCTGTCTTCTAAGGTCTTCTTCAATTTCTTTCTTTAGTATTTTATCAATTCATTGTAGAGGTCTTTTGCCTCTTTTGTTAGATTGATTACCCATTTTTTGAGGCTATTGTAAATAGGTTAGTTTTCCTGATTTCTCTTTCAGCTGATTCATCATTTGTGTATAGGAATGCAACTGATTTATGGTTAATTTTATATTCTTCTACTTTGCTTAATTCATTTCTGAGTTATAGAAACTTTCTGGTATTTTTTTTTTTTTTTTTGGTCTTCTAAATATAGAATCATGTTGTTGGCAAATAGGGATAGTTTGAGCTCTTCTTTTCCTAATGGTATCTTTTAATTTCTTTCTTTTGTCTAATTGCTTGGATAAGGTTTCTAGTACTATGTTGAATAGGAGTGGTGAAGGAAGACATCTTTGTTTTGTTCCAGTTCTTAAATGGAATGCTTTCAATTTTTCTCCATTTAGAATGATATTGGCCTTGGGTTTAGCATATACAGCTCTTACAAGGTTAAGGTATGTTTCTACCATGCCCAGTTTTCCTAGTGTTTTGATCATAAATGGATGTTGAATTTTATCAAATGCTTTTTCTGCATCTATTGGTATAATCATTAATTCTTGTTCTTAAGTCTATTAATGTGGTGTATTGATTTGTGTATGTTGAACTAACCTTGCATCCCTGGAATGAACCCCACTTGATCATGGTGCACTATCTTTTGAATATGTTTTTGTTTGCAGTTTGCCAAGGCTTTATTAAGAATTTTTTGCATCTATGTTCATGAATGATATTGGTTTGAAGATTTCTTTCCTTGATGTGTCTTTGTCTGGTTTTGGTATCAAGGTGATATTAGTTTCATAGAATGAATTGGAAGGGTTCCCTCATTTTCTATTTCATGGAATAATTTGAGGAGTATTGGTGTAAGTTCTTCTTTGAAGGTCGTGTAGAACTCAGCTGAGAAACCATCTGGTCCTGGGCTTTTCTTTGTTGGTAAGCTTTTGATGGCATCTTCAATTTTATTGCTTGAAAATGATCTGTTTGAATTTTCTATATCCTCCTGATTCAATTTGGGTAGGTCATATGTCTCTAGAAATTTGCCAATGTCTTCATGATTTTCTATTTTATTGGAGTATAAATTTTCAAAGTAGTTTCTGATTATCATCTGTATTTCAGGGTGTCCGTGGTGATATTTCGTTTTTCATTTCAAATTTTAGTAATTTGACATTTCTCTTTTTCTTTGTTAGCTTAGCTAAGGGTTTGTCAATTTTGTTTATTTTTTTCAAAGAACAACTTTTAATTTTGTCAATTTTTTGAAATTTTTTTGTTTCAATTTAATTGATTTCAGCTCAGATTTTAATTATTTCCTGTCTTCTGCTCTTTGATGTTGATTTGTTCTTCTTTTTCTAGACTTTGAGATGTAAAGTAAGGTTATTTAATTGATGACTTTCTATTCTTGTAAAGAATGCCCTCAATGCAAAGAACTTTCCTTTTAGAACCACCTTCATAGTGTCCCAGAGGTTTTGATAAGCTATGTTGCTATTCTCATTTAATTCTAAGTATTTTTCATTTTATCCCTGATTTCTTTAGCCATCCATTGGTCATTCACTAGTATAATATTCAGTCACCAGGTATTAAAGCATCTTCTATTTTTTATTTTGTCTTTGATTTTTTAATTTCATCCCATTATGATCTGACAAAATACAAGGTATTATCTCCATTTTTTGTTTTTTCTGAGTTGCTTTGTGGCCTAGTACATGGTCTATTTTAGAGAAGGATCCATGGGTCACTGAAAAGAAAGTGTATTCAGTTATTGATGGATGAAATATTCTATGTATGTCTGTTAATTCTAAATTATTAATTGATTTTTTTTTTAGTTTTGTAGCTTCTTTATTTAGTTTTTGTTTGTAAGATCCATCTAGTGGTAATAGAGGTGTGTTAAAGTCACCCAGTATTATTGTGTTGTGGTCTATTTGATTCTTGAATTTGTGAAGGGTTTGTTTGATTTATGTATGTTCTCCATTATTTGGAGCATAAATACTTAAGATTATTATGTCTTGTTGATGTATAATTCTCTAAAGCAGTGTGTAATACCATTCTTGGTCCCTTCCAATTAACTTGTCTTGAAGGACACTTTTTCTGATATGAGGATAGAAACCCCTGCTTGATTACAAGATCCATGTAAATGATATGTTTTCTTCCCATCCTTTTATCTTCAGTCTGTTAATTTCTTAGAGACAGCATATTTGGGGGGTCTTGGTTTTTTAAAATATTTTATTAGTTATCGAGGGACCTTTTTTATTTATTTATAGGTGGTGCTGAGAAATGAACCCAGTGCCTCATACATCCTAGGCAAGCACTCTACCACTGAGCAACAACCCCACAACCCCAGCTCACGCCTTTTTTAAAAAAATTGTATTAGTTGTTGATGGATCTTGTTTTTTAATCTAATCTGCCAGTCCATGTCTTTTGACTGATGTCTTAAGCCATTGATATTTAATGTTATTATTGAGAAATGATTTTTATTCCCTGTCATTTTGATTTATTTCTGATTTTTAATTTAGTTTCTCTTCTGATCCACTATTCCTTTATTGTAGTTCCTCCCTTTGCGGATTTTCATTTTTATTTTTCATTTCTCCTTCATGAAATATTTTGCTGAGAATGTTTGGTAGTACAGGCTTTCTAGTTGTAAATTATTTTAACTTGTGTCTATTATGAAGGTTTTTATTTCATCTTCAAATCCAAAGCTTAATTTTGCAGGGTATATTATTCTTGGTTAGTATCCATTTTCTCTCATAACTTGGTATATATTATTATGTGACCTCCTAGCTTTAACAGTCTAGGTTGAGAAATTAGCTGAGATCTTTATTTGTTTTTCCTCTAAAAGTAACTCTCATTTTGCTCTGGAAGCCTTTAAAATTCTATCCTATTCTACATGTTGGGCATTTTCATAATAATGTAACTTGGTGTTGATCTGTTGTAATTTTTTCTATTTGGGGTCCTGTACATCTCCTGTATTTGGTTTTCCATTTCATTCTTAAGGTTTAGGAAATTTTCAGATATTATTTTATTGAAAAGATTGTGGCTTTTATCTTTGAGGCTTCATCTATCCCGAAAAATTTTATGTTTAGTCTTTTCATGGTATCTCATATCTCTTGGAAGCTTTGTTCACATTCTTTTAGCATCTTTTCTCCATGGTCAACTTTATTATCTAGATTATATATTTTGTCTTCATTGCCAGAAACTCTGACTTCCAATTTGGTCCAGTCTGCTGGTAATGCCTTCCAATGAATTTTAATTTGGTTTATTGATTCCTTCATTTTGAATATTTCTGCATTTTTCCCCAGAATCTCTCTTGATATTTTTGTTTCCTTTATTTTCTCCTTACATCATCTTTAAACTTGCAGATCAATTTAACTATGAACATTCTAAATTCTTTCTCTGTCATTTCTTCCATTGTGTTGTCTATGGATTCTGTTACTGAATTATATTGGTTTATTTGAGGCAGTTTATTTTCTTGCTTTTTCAAATTGTTTGTGTGTCTACCCATTTGACAGTATGATTTTGAGGCAGTAGTGTATCTACCCTGTGGACTAATAGGGACTCTTAAGGGTTCCAGTACCTCTCACAGTTTATGGAGAGACAGTAACAACAACCAAAGCAAACAATTTACAGCATCAAACCAAATAGTACCTGCTTTGTTATCCACTATATTAATTGTCTCAATAAACAGAAATAATATGTTCAGTTATTGCTCACTATCAGTAAGATTACATATGGATTCACAATTTTAAGTTGCGAATAGGGATAGAAAAGAAGTAGCATGGATGCAATTTTTATGAGGGAAGAGGAGTGATAAGAGAAGTAGAAAATAGAGGATGAGTGATAGAGATCAGTAAAGATTTGCTATTAGCAGAGGAAAAGAAGGAAAGATAATCTAGGGAAACAGAAGTGGGATGAAAAAAACTGTATAGAATAAAAATTTAAAAATTAATAGTAAAAATAAAAATAAACTGGGCGTGGTGATGCATGCCTATAGTCCCAGCAGCTTGGGAAGCTGAGAGAGGAGAATTGCAAATTCAAAGCCAGCCTCAGCAACTTCGAGACTAAGCAACTCAGTGAGACCCTGTCTCTAAATAAAATATAAAATAGGGCAGGGGATGTAACTCAGTTGCTGAGTATCCTTGAGTTCAATCAAAAAACTAACAATAAAAAAGTACAAGAATAGAACAGCTAAATTCTAATTAAACATCATTGTCCTTAAACTACTGATCTATAAGAAATAATTGCCTTAGAAAAATGTTTGGAATAAGAAACAAAGAAAAAAATCCAAATCAACAAACAAGAAGAAAAAAACATACAGATCTGAATATAAGTGTCCATGAACCATTCAGGTCATAATTAAACAGTGAATAGAAAAAAATATAATAGTTTTTAAAAAAGTAAAAATTTTTTAAAAGAATGGAAATAAAATAGAGGATCTTGCTGAAAAATTAGGGAATTGTTTCCGTTGGAGTTCCAAATATTCTCAGGTATGGAGAATATTCTCCAAATATTCTCTGGAGTGATGGGCAATCCCACAGGCAGGACTCTTGGGGGTGGGGTTTAGGTTTTGTTGGCTTCCAAGTTCTCCCTTGGATTGGTCTGAAGACTTTAAACCGGCCACCTCCCTGGCCAAGCAGATGCTGGGCCATGCTGAAAGTCTGTCCTCCTGGAAAAACTCCTATGTTTCACTCCTGCTATGGGAGGGTCAATCCTTGTTCTCCTCAGACACAGGTGAACTGCGTGCTTTTAGGACTCTCGGTTTCAGACTTCAAACTCAATGAATTCCTCCCTGCCCTTTCAAATTTTCTGCAGGAAAAAAATATTTCCAACTATACTTTCAAGCAGCTGATTTTATAAGTGGCTGTTCTGGATTTAGAGGGAGCAGGGGAAGCCAGGTGTGTTTCCCTGACCAGTTTTCCCTTATTAAAAATCCAGCTCCACTTTTGATTTTCTTCTGGTCTCTTAGATGCACACAGTGCTGTGTTTTTTGGGTTTGCCAAAATTATTCTTCAGGTCAGACAGAGACAGCTGACAGGGACTGGGTTTCCCTGTCTACCATTTCCCTGGGCTAGGGCTATAAAATGGTTTCTTCCTCCAATTCCCCTCAGAGCCTGGGTATAGCTGGGGGAGACCAGAGGGGTTCTCCTCCCTTTCCCCTCTGCACAATATTGTTGCACAAGACACCCTTCATCTTAATCGTGCAGTGACTTTGAACTCTGATCTCTATGTATCTATACACATCACAGAACTCCCCAAATTGGGTGTTTCTGTAATTGAAATATTGCTCCATAATTTCATTGGTGCTGCTGCCGGCAGCAGCAGCCCAGAGAATCTCTTTTATTTCATTTTATTCAAATGTCTGACTCTCTGATCTGTTTTGAATGTCCAGAGCTATTTCCCAGAAAAGATTCTCTCTCTCACCTTGTTGAGAAGCTGTGTGTCTGAGATCTTAGTTTTATGACACAGAGAAACCAGGAAAGCCACCATTTCTAATCTGCCCTTTTTAGAAAAAAAAAAAATATTCCTTTGGTAATATTCACTATGATACAAAAAGATCTCACTAAATACCTTATGTTGGCCTGATTATTTTCCTTTAACAATATATTATGAACATTTTTCCACGAGAATAAATGAATAAATGACTCTATGTAGCATAAATGCATAATATTCCATTATATGAATATATCCTCAGTTATTTATAGGTTACTTGAGTTAAATACCCCCTGGAAATAAACAGGATTCTTTACTACATGCTCATGCTTTGGTCAGTGTTAGGTGGCCATCTTCTAAGTCCCATAACAACTAAAAGTCCTCTACCCTAGCACTTATCACACTGTATCTAGCAATTTCTTGCCTACATAGACCGATGTCTACTTAGCAAAGTTTTAATCTCCAGTTCCTAACCAGTTACTAACACATAATGGGGTATCTAACACATTTATTTTACTGATTAGGTTAATGCCATTATAGATAAGCCCTTCTACTAACAGTTTTTACATTTTTCAGATACCTTACTGGAGCTAAATACCTTGAAGTTGAATGAATGACTTGCACATGCAAAAATCATAAAAGAAAATATTTAAGTATTTGATGTACAGAATATGATCATGTTAGAATTATTGGGCATGAAAAACACCCCAGACCTCCATGAAAAAAGTAAGTTCCGCCTTTTGTCTTTGTTGTCTTTCTGGAAATGAGAAAAGGAAAGTACCGGGGGGAAATATGGAATCAAGGGAGGACAAAGGTAACTTCCTTCCCAACCCAAAATCCAAAGTAAATGTAGACAAATTCAATCCCAAAATTTATATACACTGGTCCTCAAAATATAGTTTTATAGATTCCCAGAACCTCCAGTGTCTCCAGATTTCCACAATTGGGACAGATCTCTTAATGTTGTTTATAAATACATGTTGCTGAAATTTTATTGCATTATTTTGTTCTGTCCATAGGGAAATTACAAAACAACCTCGTATAATCTCAAAACTGGACAGCAATTCTATTGTAAAAGGGTACAGGGTGAATGTATTATAAAGTACCTTACAGGCACTGTGCCTTAGAGTCTTATTTAGAGAAACAGGTATCACAGGTAATAAAATTGCAATAGGGTTGATAAATGTCTGTTATTTTCTTTTTCTTTTTTCTTTTTCCTTCATGACTGAGAATGAGCAAGGCCCTCTTTGTCCAGGGACAGGAGTTTTCACCATTATAACCTGTAAGGCAGAAGATTTGTTATGCCTTTTGTACCTTTACCTCTTCCACTTTATGGAATGGAAAATTCTCTGAGTTTGGCACACTTTACTCTATCATACCAACTGGGGCCCAAAGACACACAATCATATGTGGCAGTCCCTTCCAACCAGAATTGCACAGCACAGAACGTATGATGAACCAGTAATTAGTCTGTGAATTCAGCTACTCTAAGCAGTCTAAATGCATATTTCAAGCTTTGATTACCCTTCCATCAGGGTTTTTATTTTTCTTTTCCTTCAATTAAGCAAGCAGTTATAGAAAAAGTAGGATTTTAAAGACCTGTAACACCTGGATAATTGCAATTAGATTCAGAGACGGGGAGGTTGTTCTCCACCATAGAATTTACCAAGTATATAAAACAAGTATATTAGAATATGTTCTTTAACACTGAAAAAATATTTCATAAAAATTGCATTGCCAAGTGGTGATAGAAAAGAAATCATGAATTAGGACTCAGTATGTCAGAACTGTAATAAAAGGGGGGGGGGGGCTTGGAATCTCTAAAGTCCATTTTAATTCAAATAAGATGTGAAATACACCATAGATAGTCTGGTACATGAATGAAGTCAGATTTTAGGAAAATTTAGAAAATGATAAGCACTGAAGATAATCAATCACTATGAGATATTTTTATAGAATTTTTCAGAAGCAGATTGATTATGTTGATTAAGACAGCAATAGGAATTTTGCTTCATTCTCACAGTGAGATGTTGAAGAACTTTTCCGAAATGCCAGAGGGAATGATTAAAAGAATTCCAAAATGAGCTTAAAAACTGGAAATGTCACTCCATCATGGTGGTGCATGCCTGTAAATCCAATGACAGAAGGCTAAGGCACGAGGATCACAAGATCAAGGCCAGCCTCAGCAACTTAGCAAGGCTCTAAACAACTCAGCAAAACCCAGACATAAACAAACAAATAAATAATAAAAAGGACTGAGGGTATAGCTAAGTAGTAAAGTACCTCTGGGCTCAATTCTAATTTTCCCCCCCCAAAAAAACCCACAAAATGAACATTAGAGCTGAAAGCATACTTGATAGTCATCCACTCTAGCTTCCCCAAGTTACAATGCAAGAAACAGACCTATGTACCTAAGAACTCACTTAAGTTAATAATAATAAAATAAAATAAAAATGTCACATCTACCCAATGTGAGGCCAGTGCTCTTTCAATGCACCTCAATATGCTCTTAGTCACTGAAACCAAATTTTTAACCTCTGTTATGATTCACACTGTTAACTTGCACAGGTTCCTTCGATGTATTTTTGTCTTCATAGGTTTGATTCCATTGATCAAAAAATATCACATCAACTTTAAATATGCTTGGCTTCATCTAACCTTGAATGTCATGGCTGTCTTGCAGAACTCACTTGTAAAATCAAGGCTGTGGTTGCTCGTGCCTTCGTGAACAGCACTACTCTGAGACAAGGAAAAGAGACTGGGAACATACTGTAAAAGAAGTTCATATCTCCTTTGAGGAAAAGACATTTCCAGAGCTTTCTTTTTGTGCAGAGGCTTTAGCAGCATATCACTTCTCTGTGTCCAAATATGTGCCCATCCAGTGTTCATTCAAAGTTGTCTGTAATGGATTACCCAATAAGTATCACTCCATCTGAGCTGAAGTTTATGTTCCTTGCGGGTGACAAGTTAGAGCTGCCTGATGGTGAAGACCAGGACCGGTTTCTCTGCTGGGAGTTTCCACCTAATCAAGTGCCTGGCAATGCAAGCACGCTTTCTTCAAATATCTGAAATATTGCATCATGGTTAATTTTACATATCAACCTAAAACAGGTTAAGAAATGCCTAGCTATCTGGTCAAACATTAGTTCTGGGCATGTCTGTGAGAATGTTTCTGGAAGACATTAGCATTTTATTCAGAAGACTGAATAAAGAAGATGACCCTTTCCAATGTAAGTAGGCACCATGCAATCTGTTGAGATCCTGAACTGGACGAAGAGATGGAAGAGGGGTGAAACTCTCTCTTTCTCTCCCTCTATCTTGCTTTCACTATATTTGAGCTCAGACATTAATCTTCTGCCCTTGACATCAATGCTCCTGATACTCAGATATTTGAGCTTGGATTAAAATACCACTGGCTCCCTTGGTTCTCTGGGCTTTGGGCTTGGCCTGGACTGCACTGCTAGACTTCCTGAGCTTCCAGTTCCCACAGGACAAATCAAGGGAATTCTCAGTCCCATAATCATGTAAGCCAATCCTTCATATTCTCTCTCTCTCTCTCTCTCTCTTTCTCTCTCTCTCTCTCATCTTTTTATAGTGCATTAATACTATGTATAATATTGGGATTTATTGTGACATATTCCTATATGCACATAGCATAATTTGATCAATTTCACTTCCCAGTATTTTCTCTTTCCTTTCCTTGTTCCCTTTCCCCATCTCTTCTATTCTACTTATCTCTCTTCTATGTTCATGAGGTCTTTTTATTACCCTTCTTTCTCTCTAGCTTCCACATATGAGAGAAAACACAACCCTTGACTTTCTGAGTCTGGCTTATTTCACTCAACATGATTCACTCCAGTTCCATCCATTTTCCTGCAAATGACAGAATTCCATTCTTCACGGCTGAACAAAACTCCCTGATGCACACATATCTTACTGGTTCTGTTGTTCAGAGCAATTATAATACATATTGTTACCAAAAAAAAGGAGGGTATAAATTACTTTATATCATTTCTGAAAGTAAAATTAGGCCAGTGAATGGAAGCCACTAAAAAGAAACTTAAGTCATCATTAGGAAGAGATCGGTAAGATTTTATAGCATTTGAAGCTGTCCAAAATGAAATAAGCTATTCCGAAATCCAATATATTTCTCATCAGTGGGAGTATTCCAGCCAAGCCTAGAAGAACACCTGTCAGTGATGTTGTGGAGAAGAAAAAAACCTAATGTATTAATTGAGAGGTCACTCAACTCCTTAAGTCTAATAGGCTAATATTGTATAAGTTTTTCAATTTTAAAAAGTTTAATATCAGGGGCCAGGGTTGTGGCTCAGCAGTAGAGTACTCACCTAGCATGTGTGAGGCTCTGGGTTCAATCTTCAGCACCACATAAAAATTAAATAAATAAAATAAAGGTATTGTGTCCAACTATAACTAAAAAAAATGTTAAAAAATAAGACTAAAATCTAAGATTATACAAAAAGTTTAATATCAAATATATAAATGTGACCCTCCTTTATAGAATCTCCTTTGGTTATTCTAAGGGAAGAAAGATTCCTTTTAGAATAGAGCTTTCCATTAATATTTAGGAGACAACGACAATTCACAAAAATTCTTAGATAATAACGTAACCAATATGCCAAATTAGATGACATTATCTATAAAGCCTATAGACCCAGTGAAAATGATGAACATCTTGAATGGAGATGGTTTGAATAGAGATGCTAAAGAATGGATACAATCTAAGTGTGTGTGTGTGTGTGTGTGTGTGTGTGTGTGTGTATGTATGTATATATATATGTGTGTATATGGAGGGGTCATGTGGAAGCTGAAAATACGGAGGGAAGAATGAACTAATGTGGGCTGGGGATATGGCTCAAGCTGTAGCGTGCTCGCCTGGCATGTGTGTGGCCTGGGTTCGATCCTCAGCACCACATATAAATAAAGATATTGTGTCCACCGAAAAAAACTAAATATATATATATATACATATTAAAAAAATTCTCTCTCTCTCTCTCTCTCTCTCTCTCTCTCTCAAAAAAAAAAAAAAGAATGAACTAATGTGAATATGTAGAAATGAGAGTATACATGCTGTAAAAGGGCTTTGGTTCAAGAGATCCAAAGCAGTAAAATAAAAGAAATATATTCGGAGGAGTTTAGGGAAAGATATTTTTTCCTCCTAATTTTCTGTCCTATGGCACAGTACTTAAGCATGTGGATATTAAAAAGCCATCTCCTTTTTAAAATTTTTTTCTAATTAATTATACAGGACAGTACAAAGCATTTTGACATGTCATACATAAATGCAGTATAACTTCTCATTCTTCTGGTTGTTACCACTCTTGAGCTAGTTCACCCCTGCTCTCTTGATGCCAGACCTTTAGTTCAGCCTTAAGGTAAAATAAGCAGGGCAAATAAACTGGATTTAAGTAGCCGTAATAGGCATCATACTCAATTTAACCTTGGGATTCGTTTCCTGAATTCTGGGTATTTTGAAAACGCTTTCTTTTTTTATCAAATACCACCAGTGCTTTGATGAAATTGGGTGTGTAGGGACTATCCACCTTTCTGGATAAAATTGAAAAGTACACACAAGAAAGCCTGTCTCATGTTTGCATAGCATGCCTATTTACAGCGGTAAGGAACAATTGTTATCTTTGAAAGTAGGACAGAGAGAGAGAGAGAGTCTGTGCTATTATCCAAGTCCATTCATAATCATTGTCATCCAAAGAGTGGAAAGGACACAAGAAATTGGATGGCTCTTATAGGCAATGCATTGTAATGAAGGGGAAAACACTTAGAAACCAAGACAGGAAAAGGGATGGAGCACTTGGCTTCACAACCTCCCCAGGATTTACTGATGTTGGGAAAGAGTGTATGATAAAAAAACAATCAGAGTAAATTGCAGAGCCATCTTTCATGCTGCTTTAATTAAAAAGCCTTTCATCATTTCCAGCTTAAACATCTCTTTTCTCCGTCTTAAAAGTAACTACTGAATCTTCTAGCGCTTTCACATTGGTAGTCAAGAAAATTTGGTTTTCATTTCCAAGCTATACAAGGAAAGTATTTTTATATACTTTCCTTGGTAATTTGAATGAATATTTCTTCTCTCTCTCTCTTGCTCCATTTCCAGAGTAATGCATGTTATTTTTGGTATTCAGCACCAATTAGGATGTCAAACAGTTTGAAATAAAGGTTATAAAGAATGTAGGTATTAGAGAAGTTCTGAAATACACTAAATAGAATAAATTTAAACAATAGATGCATTAGGAGGCACTTTTGATGTTAGGTACTCAAGATGGTTTAGAGTACATTACTTTGATATCTTTAAAAGCCAGAGAAAATGTAACAACAAGGTATTTGCCATTTCTTCACTTGCTCTGAACCCTCTATATGTATTCGTATAAACTAACCCTTTCAAAATTGTTTCCTCCCTACTTTTTCCTGTCAAAATCCAATCCAGTCTCAAGACCAGCCACCCTGTTTCTGTGATCTGTAATCTCACTACTTTGAAGCAAATAGCAGACTAGCTAACAAAAACATAAGTTTGTGCTAGAAATGTGGCCCAGTGTCTTGTGAAAGTCACATAAAATGGGCTTTTCTTGGGGTTGGGGTTGTGGCCCATTGGTAGAGTGCTCACCCAGCATGAATGGGGCACTGGGTTCAACCCTCAGCACTACATAAAAATAAAATAAATATATTGTGTCCACTAAAACTAAAAAATAAATTTAAAAATTTTTTTTAAAAGAAGAGCTTTTGCTTTTTTAAATGACAGTGCTGGTATGAAAAAGATGATCATATTCCTTGAATCTTACCTAGACATTTTAATAGTTAAATGACCATCAGAGAAAGCTTTGGAATTTAGTATGAGCTAACATTTATTTGACATATGCCTAAGATTGCCATTACTTATTTGCTTTTGACCACGATTTTCTCATTTCTCTTTGTGAAATACATCATCTGCTTCCATCTTTCTGAGCAAGAGTCTTCAAGAGAAAGAAGTGTTAGAAAAGTTGAACATCTAATGTGTTGAGTCTTTTCTTGGTGTAGGCCTGTACCATTTCTTCAGGAATATTAGCAGGTACTAGTGAGAGAGACCAGAGGCATCTTATTTGTTAGCCCCATTCATAACTGATGAAGGTTACAATATCAGTTTGAAGCAACCCCTACATGTAAATTCCACTAATATTTTCTTTGCTATGTTCCAGCTACAATAGTTCACTTGGAATACACACATACACACATACACCACATAAATAAACACACATATATATCAGAAAATACACCCTAGAAGAGCTTGTATATGGTACCTTGATCCCAAGAATTGACTGTGCATCAGAATCTCATGGGAGTTTGGCTGCTTTACATAAAAACTTTCATGCTATGATTAGATTTCCCACAGATAAATCTGGTGGGGACAAAGACAGTGCCATCATGGAAGCAGTAAGTGATGGAGACTCATTTACCACCTCTCTCGCTGTAGAGCATGGGCCCAGGACCTGGGTGATGCTGACCACCCCACCCACCCACTCAGACTCTGAGCAGGGTTTTGAAGAGGCAGATGAGAGAGGCATGTTTAGAAAATTTCAAGTATCCAAGAGAGGCACTGTTAAGATGTTCAAGGCAGGATGCCTCTTAGAATGGACCTGTGCTGAGTATGGTTTGGGATATTTTTGTGGGTACCTTTTGAACCACATGCCATAATATATAGTATATTTTTAAAATGATTTTCTTCAGGTATAATTTGTTGATCATAACACTCACCCTTTTATTTAAATTTACATAGGTAAACATTCATCACTACAGTCCAATTTTTCAGCATTTCCACCCCCACAAAATGATAACCATATTTCTATTTGCTATTAATCCTTGTTAGGATGCCCCCATCCTATGCAATTACTAAATTTCTTTCTGTCTTTTTATATTTGCCTTTTCTGGCTATTTTGCAAAAATCAGAATCATACAATATGAGGTCTTTGGCATCTGGCTTTTCTCACCAAGCATACATTGTGGAAGTTGAACCACATTTTTCTCACATATGGCTACTTGGGTTCTTTTGATTGTTAAGTGGTACTCCATTGTATGGCTTTCTGGTTATTCATATTACAGTTGTTGGGCATATGGATTGTTTTCTCCTTTTGGCTACTGTGAATAATGAGGCTGCTACACAGTGTCTTTTAAATACATTTATGTTTAACATCAGTAAAGTAGATTCAGCTTATCCACTAAATTCCTGATAGACTATGTGGAGCCTTTCAAAATTATGACTTCCTGAGGCCTGCTTCAACTACTAAGCCAAAACCCTCATGCATGTCTGAGACCCTGGAATCTTTTAATATGCTACCTGTAGGCAGTAAGCATGACCTGACCCTGTGAAGCAACATTGGGGAACCACTGGTAAAGGTGATAACCCTGGTGCCACTTTTTCACACCTCAGTTTGTGACTATGCTCTTTCTTTCTCCAAGAAAACCTTTCCCCTTCCACAATTCCCTCCTCTAAAAATCTCATCAACTTAAATGACCTTTTTTAATTAAAATTTAACATGGTCTCTTAATTTGAAATAAACATTCCTTCCTGTATGTTCCCGTTACACGCTTTGTCTGATCTATTCAAAGCTCACTTCTTAACTACTTGATTCTCACCTTTGACCTTTTCCCTCTTTGTACCATAAGAAATGCTTCCGTAAATTATATTCTCTCTCAATGTATTATAAAATCAGTCTCTACATATACTCTCGCTACATTCAACTCAGTTAATAATTTTTGTACTATTATCTGCCCTTCTTAGCATTAAATTCCTTGACAGAGGGAGCCATGCAGTTCTAGTAGGTAAAGGGATCTTGTATTTATCAGAGCAGTCTAGGTGTTATTATTCAGTAGATCCATATGTTCATAGTATCCCACCCCATGATGCTGGCACAATTGATATGTGCATATCCATTTGAGAAACAGTGGTCTAAAGGGAATGCTAGTGTTGGTAATGCTGTTTCTGCTCTGTCACATGCACACTTACTGACTGCCTGCTTTAGATTTCCTTTTGAATACATTTACCCTATGTCTAGCTTTTTTCCCCCAGTACTGAGGATTGAACCTATGGCTTTGTGCATGCCAGGCAAGCACTCTACCACTTGCTGTACCACTGAGCCATTTCCCTATCCCTACCCTACTTTTATCTGGAAAACCAGACTGACGTCTCTAAGTTCCCTGGAGGTATGGGAACCAATGTAGGTCTTTCCAAGGTTCCTGACCTAGGACTCTAGAGACCTACACCATAATGGCAGTCACTTGTCTCAAATTCCCTCTCTGGGCTTTGGCCAGGCCCCCTTTTGACTCTGAGCATTCAGAACCTGATGGTCTTTCTCTTTTTTCTCTCTACTGACCTTGTTATTCATGTTCTTTGCCATAGCTATTTAACAAGTTTTCTACTTCCAGATTAGCTCTTCAGGGAATCTTTTATCCATTCTCAACTTGCTTCTTACTCATTGTGGGTCACACTTTACCATAAGGAACCATCATAAAGAAAAAGGAACCAGGAGCCAGCCCAGAGCTAAGCACTATGGTAAATCCAGTGTTGGAAATGGATATGGCTTTAGCACTTGGCTATAAAGACATAGCTACACAGGCCAACCACCAAGTCCAAAGAAGCACCTTACACACAGACCCTGATTTAGCACTCGTTGGCACCAATCCTTTCAATTAGACACCTTACCCAGCCAGAAATCAAACCAGCTGGTAGTGGTAAATTTGGAAATTCTCTCCAAAGAAAATAGAACTCCAAAAGCCTGTTCTGGAAAAAGAGGCAGAACTCTAGGCCCTGCCTAAGGCAAAGGCAGACAGTGGGCTTGCTGGTATAAGCCTATAATTACAGCTTTTCAGGATGAGGCAGAAGTACTATAAATTCAAGACTAGCCTGGGCAGCTTAGCAAGAAAAAAATCTTAAAAATCAAAAAAAATAAAAATAAAAGTGGTCACTCCAGGAAGACTCTGGGCCTACAAAATAGACCGGTTGGTAGACTAACCATTGACCATTGAGAGCCAAAGACCATGGCAAAACTATAAAAAACCAGAGAGAGGGGGAAATAGAACATTAGGACCCAAAGTAATGAGAGTTACATGAAATAGACATGATATTTTGGGTGATAAAATAAATCACAGGTTCTACATCTTGAAGCAGGGTTTAAATCTTGTTCTACTGGATTGGATATTAAGGCTGTTGAAACCAGAGTTGGTCCCAAAACTGGAAAATCTAAAAACATAATTGGGGAGATTTTTTCTGCTAAATAACCAAGATCACACTACTAGAAATTAACACCAAGATCTTGGAAGCTTAAGAAAGTAAATGTTTACTTGCAATTAACACCACATATCCTGAATATGTTAAAGAGAAACTAGTGACTTTGTTCTCTGAGGAACCCAAGGTGACAGAGTAGGTCAAAAGAGACTTCCGAAAGGTCTTGAATTAGAAATTAATATTCCAGTATAAAAGGTATACTTACCTCTTCTGTCTACAACTCATTGGCCATAACTAAGGACATGCCTTACCCGAACGAGAACTTTCCCAGAAGGTATAGCACCAGAAATATTTTACTATTATTCACTATTTGGTCCCTCATTTTTTGAAGTTACTTGTATATAAAAATAATAAAACAAGGCATCAAATACAAACCCAGGTGTAGAGTTCCAAGAGGCATTTCTTATTTCAGTTACATCACATAGCTATACACAAGCTCCTTGCACTAACAGTGTCCAAATATGCATTTAAGATGCTTCCACTCCTGCTCCACACCCCTATTCTATGCTATTTCTCTATGGTCCATCTACAGAGATGCAGTGAGGGCAGAGGCAATTACTGACAGTGACTTCATTTCTTGAGATCACCAACTCCCCTTTAGGTCCTAGAACAGACACACTGCCCTTTGCTTCCTCTCTCACCTTTCTCTTACTCTCCCTTTCTCACCTCTAATCCCAATCACAGAAGCAATTTATCACGTATCCATTTTTTCCAGACTTCATCTCAAGAATATTTTTCTCTTAAAACAAAAATTCACCTGCATTTAATCATAGTTTATCTACCTTGGTCCCAACCACGATGGATACAAACCAAATTTAACCTGGTTTGTAGTTTGGGTGTATGTAGTACATAGATGTATAAGTCCACAATTAAAAGGATAATTTAACTTGGAGATAGAAATAGATAGAAATGTATTAAAACCATTATATTTTTTTTAAAAACAGAGCTTCAGAGGACATTGATATTAACATAATACAAACAAAAGTGCATATTTTATTTAAAAAAAAAACAATGAAAGAGTCCACATCATTCATCTGAAGAATAATTCTGACTCACTATGAAGCTTTCCAATTGGATGCACAATTTTTGTCCATCAACTGACTAAAATGAATAAGAAAATAAACAAAATATTTGATTGATCCAGGGGATGTTTGCAGCCTGAATATCAAGTGGAATAGAACATGAGTCACTTAGGTCCTGTACCCTTAAATTTTCATGAGGTTAGAAGTATGCAAATGAGCTACTGCACTTCACAGATAAAAACCCTGGGGGAGAAATCTGCAGCATTAAGCAACATTCAGAAACAAACAAGACAAAAGACAGACTTTTACATTTGATAAATTAAAAACTTATTTATGCCAAGTAAGTATATGTTTTGTTAAAGGTGAGTTCTTGTCATCTTCAGTCTAATAGAGAAGAAGCAAGGGCAAATTTATTCAATAGAAGTTTTGTTTCCTCCCCAATTTATGTGTATTTCATGCACAGAAAATGAGAAAGCCGACCTTGGTCTGCCATCATAACTTATACAATGTGAATGAATTGTCTTGGGATTTTTAAACATCAAAGAAAAAGTGGCATAAATTAAAATGTGTCTAACATTACATCATGGTTCAGCTATTTGTTTTGTATTTTCTTCTGCTTTGAATGAGGCTAATTTAGAGGGAAAAGTGTGCTTTTTCATCCAAAGGGTAATAATCAATGGCATGCTTTCTATTCCTACACAATTATATCATCAACTGGTAATGATTATGGAAAGTGGCTAATTATTTTCATGATTACTTCAGCATAAGCATTCTAGGAAACTGCACCCTTGCTTTTAAAATGCACAAAAAAATCTAATTTTATAAACCATTGGCAAAACCCATCTTTTTCTCTCAACTCTTGGAAGTACACCTGTTTGTCTTTGCCCTCTGAGTATCTTCATTAACTTGGTCATTCCCCATTTTTCATATTGACAGGGACCAGAAAGAAAGCCTGCTGGGGGCCTGAATAAGAGGTGTGTACCTGGAAGCTAATTAAATTTGACTTATTTCTTTTGGCAGCCCATTGCATTTCTCTTTCCATGTTTTATTTAAAACTTGATTGCTTGAATAGCAATGAACAAGGAACAAAACAGAGCTTGGCTGATAAATAGATTGAATTTCATCTATTTATCAACAATAGGACACATGATCTTTGGCACACAGAAACGCAAGAAGTCTGCCCTTTATGCATTACCATTCATTTCGGGCACCAGATTTTTGTTTTTCAAGTTAGAGAAACAAAGTTAAGGGTTTTCTTCTCCTTGTTCAAATTAGTTTCATCCCTACCTCCTCCATTAGGCCTTGACTATTTTGTCCAGATGTGATTTTTCTCTACCTTTAATCCCGACACTGAGTTTACAGTGTTCATGTGGCACTCATTTCACACAGCTCTGTAGGGTTGACACTTGAGTCACACTGTTCAGCATGGTCATAGTAAGCTCCCTCCCAAGCAATCTCAGATCATAGTTGTGTGCTGACTAGACTTGGTTTCCTTACCTGGAAATAGGAAGGATGCTTCCAGAGCTATTCTGACATCCAGACTTGACACCATATCTACAAAGCCTTCCTAAAACATAAGTAATAGTGTAGAAATGTTATCTGTGTGGTTCCATAAGAAGTAAAACTGATTCTGCTACACCCCTGTGTCCTCAAAAAAGACTAGTGCTCAACAATTTTGCTTAATGAATAAATGAAAGAATATATTATTGAATTAATCAATTAATTATTATCATTATTAGTAGCAGTCGTCGTACCAGGGATGAAACCCAGGGAGCCAAATCCCTAGCCCTTTTTCTGTTTGTCTTTGTTGTTTTTTTGTTTTGTTTTTGAGACAAGGTCTCACTAAGTTGCTTAGGGCCTCACTAAATTGCTAAGGCGGGCTTTGAACTCAGGATCCTCTGCCTCCACCTCCCAAGCCACTGGGATTACAGGCAAATCAATTAATAAATGAACTGAATAAATAGAAGTTCCTGAGGAGTCCAGAAAGGAAAACAGCAACTAAAAAAAGTAGAAGAAGGCTTGGGAAGAAGAAAAGCAAAGACCAGAAGTGAGAAGGATTCTGACCCCAGTCAAAGACCAAGTATGCACCATTACCTACCTTTCTCCTTACTGCCTTCTGCAGACTCCACAGGAAGTTCCACCTGATGTCACTATCTTCACTTCTGCTAACATTTGATAATCCTTGCCATATTGTTTCACTTAAACTTTTTAACAAATCAGTGAAGTAGATGTTACTCTAATTTTAATTTTGCAGGTGAGGAAAATGTGTCTTAGAGTAATAACTTGCAAAGTTGTCATTCAGTGATGGAGCCAATATTTCAAACCCCAGCAATTTGATTCCAACACCTGCTTATGTGATCACTATGCTTTGCTGACTCGCATAAGCCACCAAGCCAAATGTTTTTTTTTCCATTGTCTAATTTTACAAATTTTTTCACACTATATTGGCATACTTTTTTTCTGCTTTTGAAGATATCATTACCTAGGGGAGAGAGTCTCTAGTCAAACTTCTATTCCAAATCTTGTCATCATTCATTTCCAAACTAGTAAGGCAGTTGATCTATTTATCAACAATAGGACACATGATCTTTGGCACACAGAAACTCAAGAAGTCTGCCCTTTATGCATTACCATTCATTTCGTAATTGTCTAAAGTGACAATTACGCTACCTCCAGTCTGAGAGAACTCCACCGTTTCCTCGGGTGTCCAATCATAGAGGCCCAGCCTCCTGTCCTGAATGGCTGAAGATCAGGAAGCTCACCTGGGCTCTTAAGAATATCATGCTACCAAAACAGAAAAACTTGGGTCCAAGTCCTGACTTTGCCTCTTTTGCTGTGTTGGTTTTTGCTAAGTACTCATTATCTCTAAGCTTCAATTGTCAAATTTATAGAATGGTGATAATAAAAGAGCTTATCTCTATGGGTCAATGGACTTAATGTTACAGCTTACATAAACTATTTGGCACATGGAGCAAGCCTAGTGGGTGGGTATCAACACCCCCTCTCTTCTGCCAACACACACTTGCACACATCTCTCTACTCTGGTATCTACTACACTCTGTTCTTGCTTCATTGTGAATGTTGTGGCTTGACCTTTTCGAGACCAGTCTTCCTAAAAGATAGATCTCCATCATTTTAGTGCCTGCACTGCTTTGCTAGGGCTGCTAATAACAAAATCTTACATATTGAGTGGCTTATACAACAGAAATTTCTTTCTCCCATCACAGAGGCTAGAAGTCTGAGACCAAGAGTTCAATAGGCTTGGTTCTTCCTGTGGCTTGTCTCCTTGACTTGTAGATGGTCACCTTCTCACTGTCCTCAGATGGTCTCACTTCTGTACACTGGTATCTCTGCTATCTCTTGGTGCCCAAATTTTCTGTTCTTATAAGGATATTAACCAAAAAAATCTCGGGACCCACCTTTATGACTTCATTTAACCTTATTACCTCTTTCAAGCTTACATTAAAATGGAAATTATGAGTCTAATATTTGAATTGGTGAGAGACACAATTCACTCTATAACAGTGCCTTTTCCATAGGTATTGCTAAGCAAACCCTTCCTCAGTGAACAGAGGAATGAGCCAACAGAGTGAGGTGGTAGTGATTCTTTAACTTCAGTGTGGCTGAGATTGTCTAAAGTGACCATTAAAGCCACAGATGTCTGGGTCCCCACACTTGGACATTATAACTTAGTAGTTTAAAGGTTAGCCTCAAAATTACAATTTTGTTGTTGTTGCTTTTGCTGCTGCTGCAGTACTAGGGACTGAACCCAGGAACCATCTACCACTGAGCAACATCCCCAAGCCATTTTAGTTTTTATTTTGAGGCAGGGTATCATTAAGTTTTCAAGATCTGGTCTTGGACTTGTGATCCTCCTGCCTCAGTCTTTTAACAAACATCCTCAGGGTAAGATAGCTTCAAAATAACTCTAAAATACACTGAAGTAGAGGATGCCTAAAACCTGAGGAAAGTATAACCCTTCTGTTTAAGCTCCTTGCTTATTATTTTTTGAGTCACTATTTTGTTTTACTTGAGTGATTTAGTAAAAAAAAATATCATTCTTGTTATAAGAGGTCTGTCATCATTTGATCAAATGTCAAGATTTTTTTTTTAATAACTTTCTTTCCCCGAGTGTGAACAACAGAAACCATTTTTAACATTTCCTTTCCCACAAATTTTAGTTTCTCTCTTCGTATATTTTCCCTTTAGAAATAATTGTGCTTTCCCAGTTTCCCAGTTGATTTAACTCTATGTAACCATTCCTAACCATGCCAGAGGTCTCAGAAGATGTCATCATTCTTCCCAAACTGTGCTGATGATCCTCACTTTCAACCTATTCTTCCCACACTACTCTTATTCTATGCAGGAGGATCTTATTTCCAGGATCTTCTGAAAGATGAAATCATCAGCAATAGAAATCCATTTTCCCTAAATAAACAACATTAGTTAAATGACATTTTCAGGAATTTCCAGATGCTGAAGTTATAAATTCTGGATATGTTTAATCTCATTATCAGTTTTGTGAATTCAACTGGGAAAACTTCATATACTTCTTCCTAGTAGCTTAATGAGAATTCCTAAGCTTATCTTTAAACTGTAGAAGGGAGATCTGGATAAGGATATAATAGAGCTGCTTTTCCTAAAAGTACTGAGTCTTAACTTGGGCTAGCAGATGCTTACTTACTGTGTAACTGAAACCTGGGCATCTCTGCCTTCATTCAGTATCTTTCTCCTTTACTACTTTTAGCATTGGGTCAAATTTTTGCTAGCTCTGCACATAGGTGTGTTAATCTCTTAATGAGTTTAATACAAGGGTTTTTAGCCTAAATCTACCTAAACTGTGTTGTCCCCCTTCAAGACAAAGAATAGTGAGATAAGAGTAACTAAGATATCTTCAAGATTTGCAGAGATATTTAATTGCCATACTCCTGAAATGTTACCTTGAAGTCTTCAGTCATTGATCTAAATAACAGGCAGGCACTTTGTATTCCAGGAAGAGCAGAACCTTGCAGACAGATGGCCCCATAATGTTATGATCCCTGGAATGAGAACAATTGTCCCATGACCAGAGCTTGGATTCTACCTCTAAACAGGAGCAATCATCTCATGGAAACTGAATGCTCCCTCAAATGATAAGCACTTCTCTAGAGCCACTTTGCAGAACCAGCCCTGGAATAATGATCAACTAGACCATGTCTGACCAGAATGATCTACTCTGCCAGTTGTGCAAAGCCCCAGTTCTATAAACCCCCAACCATTAACTTTGTTCTCTTTTTCTGTAAGTCCTCAAAGTTTTGTTAATCCCTTGAAGATAGATCTTAGGTCATTGCACCCCTATGTCTGTTCTTACCAGTTTGGCCACACTAATTAAAGCTCCAAAAGAAAATTGCCGCTCACCACTGTTTTTCTCTTTGATTGGCATACTGAGTAAGTCTGGTCTGTGGGAATCACCTGAGCCAGGGCCTTCACAGAAGGACTCCAATGACAATATAATGAAAACCTGGGGAAGCCTCATCCTGAACTGAAAGCTCACTGAAGAAAACTAATCTTTGAGGTTTGGGTCTATAGAAAGTATACTTGTGGTGAGCCGTTTCTTCGGACTGTGGTCACCATTACAAGATGGCGCTGGCTCCGCTGTGGTCTGTGACAAACAACTCCTTATTTGGGAGAGTTGGCACGTGATTTTTTAACACCCTATGAGAAAGCTCCACGTAGCAGCTTCGCATTGGGGCTTGGGATGCTTTATTAAGGCTGGGAGGGGCGTCCGAGAGGGAGAAGAAGAAACATCAGGGGCCTGAATAAACGGCTGAAAGAAGATTCCTGTTGTTGCGTCTTCCTTGCGGGCAAGGGGTCGCGACATATACTGATCATAGATTTGCCTCAAGCATTACAAATCCTACTCAGGTGAGTCAAAGGAAGCCACTTATGATAATAGGACATCAAGTAACATCATCAATGTCAAAAAAACACCATGGATTATACGTGCTGGCCCTCTATTACTAGTAGTAGGGGAAACCATGGTAAGCAAAAGGAATTTCAAAAGCGGAGGTCTACAAACTGTGGTCTATGGGCCAAATTCAGAATACCACCCATTTCTATAAATAAAGTACAATTCAAACACAGCCTCCATTACTTGTTTATGTATTGCTTGTGGCTTTTCTCATGCTACCATGGTAGAACTGAGTAGTTGTGGAAGAGACCGAGTAACCACAAAGCCTAAAATATTTACCACCTGACTATGAAAAAGTTTGCCTGCAACCTATCTACAGTAAGTTTCTCCAGCCATATAAAATATGCATATCAGTAGCAGTGTGATAAAAGATGCTCACTCTCTGAAAAAGAAATCAAGTTCTTCATCCAAGTTCTGATTTTCCTATAAGGAGTTAGAAGTGAGGAGCCGAAGCCAGGACATATTTTACAGGTTCCCTTTGCTAATAGAATTCAGCCCACACCTACTCTTCCCGAGAGCCCCCAATCAAGGATTATTAGTTTTACATCAGAAATAGATTTGAGGGGCTGGGGATGTGGCTCAAGCGGTAGCGCGCTCTCCTGGCATGCGTGCGGCCCGGGTTCGATCCTCAGCACCACATACCAACAAAGATGTTGTGTCCGCCGAGAACTGAAAAATAAATATTAAAAATTCTCTCTCTCTCTCTCTCTCCTCTCTCACTCTCTCTTTAAAAAAGAAAAAAAGAAAAGAAATAGATTTGAATGACCCTAAAGCCCTGCTCCCTGCAGGATCAGCTTCAATTCCCTGATTTCTATCCAACCCTGCAGGGCTGCCCAGACTCCCAGGCGCCACCTTCTCTGCTCAGGGTCATTTAGCTCTTCCTGGCCCCAGTTCTAACAAAGAGGAACCACTGACCTGAGTCATTTAGTTCAATTGCTGACAGGAATCCTATTATCTGTGTGCCACTTCTCATTGAGGTCTCTAGACTTGGGCACACGGCTCTGCATCATGATTAATGAGGGGGTTATGCAGTCATATCCACTCACCAATGGAAAGTTAGGTAGAGGAGGCAGGTTTCCACACACATGAAATCTATACTCACTTGGGACACTTTTTAAAAAAAAATTTCCATTTGGTGTTATTGTTTTGCTCTATTTTTCCTCATTTCTCTCTGTCAATCACTGTGTCTCTTCTGGGCTGCTTCACTCAGACCTGAAGGGGAGCCTCAGGCAGGGAACTGCTCCTGAGCTTCCAACCAGAGCACAACAGGCTGGTCTGTACATGGCACCAACAGAGAGCTTTGTCCTCAAATAATAAGAGACTAAGAGTACACTTATAAGATTCCAATGCGTTTTACTAATAAACTAGCTAATGTTGATTCATCGAATACTGACCAGGTCACAGAAACCCAACAATCAAATAAATATCACAAGAGGGTGAAAGAAAAAATGAGCACTTTGAGAAGAGTCTGAAGGCCTGAGATTGCATTGGTTTAAGAAAACAAACCTGGAGGAGTTGATGCATGACTCTAAGATCACTTAACGTCTTCTGCTTGAGGGCACAAACTGGTCAATCAGATCTCTTACCTCACCCACCAGTACCCTTCTACCCTGTAGGACATCACATTCTACAGCATAGTGACACCCAATAACGTGTATCTTCTCCCTTTGGCCAAAAGCTCACTTACAGACTTTTGGACCAGGAGCAGTAGTATAATCCCAGCAGCTCAGGAGACAGAGGCAGGAGGATTGCAAGTTCAAAGCCATCTCCAGCAAATTAGCGAGGCCAGAAGCAACTTAGCAAGAGTTTGTCTGTCTCAAAACAAAAAAATAAAAAGGGCTGGGGATATGGCTCAGTGGTTAAGTGGCCCTGGGCTCAGTCCCTAGTACCAAAAAAAAAAAAAAAAAAAAAGTCTGTGTTAGCACAGAAAGCACTTCTATGAGTCCAGAGGCTCACACCCAAGTCCAAATAGACAGTGTCTCTTATTCAGTAAGGTCCAACTGGCCACTGTGAATGGTTGAGAATTATAGAGTCGTGATTTAACATGTGAGCAGCCATCTTAAATGGTAACCGCCATCTTATTGAGATAAGTTTCACTTTCCTATACTTCCTCTTACCTAAACTGCCCCCACCCCCATTAGTGACCTACCCCATGGTACCATAATCCTAAAACAATCCCCTGGGGACATGACCCCTTGACTCTGCAAAGCCCCATGGTGCTATCGACCTAAGCCAATCCCATGCTATTAGCTACCCACCTTGCTCTGATGCAAGCATCCCCAGCCTATCCCATAGCGCCACAACTACAACTCCAATCCCCTACCCCACAAAAGCTGAACACCTTAATATCTCGGGTGCCTCTCTCTCTATAGAGGGAAGACCTCTTTTTGTCAGCTTTGACAAATAAACCCTCCTGTGGATCTCTGCCTGGTCTCCGTCCTTCATTTCTCACTCACCTGACTCTCACTTTCTCACTATTCTTTCAAGAATCATTGTGGATCATAAACAAATTTGTGCATAAAAATTCCAATCTATGCTTCTAACTCTTCTTTCCATGAAGAAGATAGCAATGACGACAATAATGATGATGATAACTAACATTTTGGGGGGCACTGCCTCTATAATAGACACAACCTGTGCCACCTCACATAATACTTACAACCACACTGTAGGCTATGTACTATTTACTAGTAACTCTCAAATTATAAAGTGGTAGGCAAGGTCACCAGAATGCTATGGACTTAGGTGTGTTTCTGTAAGTCTTCTTTCCTTAGATCTTTCTCTGTAGATACAATATGGAATTTCCCATTTAAAATGTCAAGTGTAATCCAGAGAAAAGGAGATTTTCCATCATTGCATTACCACCCTACAAAAATTTGAATCAGTATTTATTCACTTCTCTTTTTGCATTCCAAATGTACCCCAGGAAAAAAAAAACTCTCAGTTCATCCAAAAGAAATGCATTTCCTATTTCCAGTTAGGTGATTAATAATAATAAGAGGTATCAAGAGGAAAAATTCCATCAGCTCTGGAAGGATTGAAGCTTAGCTATCTGAAGACTGAGAAATATGTTCTCACAGGAGCCCTGATACAGAGTAAAAGACTTGGTATATTTTCATATGCAGGCCTCATATCATGTGCTCATATCAAAGATAAAAATATTAAAAAGCTGTGAATATTAGGATGCTCAAAGCTTCAGATCCTCAGCAGTATACTTGAACAGCAAATTGCATAGGCTTTGATTTAAGGCACTAATTAGGTTGAATCCTGACTCTATTCTACTAATTATCTGGATAGACTTACTTATTGGTTATATCTTTAAACTTCCTGATTCTTAGGTTTACCCTCTAACCAAATGGATATTATAATTCCTACCTAACAGAATTTTATATAACATAAGTAACAGTCTTAACAGAAGATCCAGCACATAGTAGGTATTAACTTAACCATAACCATTGACTTTTTAAAAAAATTATTTATTCATTTATTCTAATTAGGTATATATGACAGCAAAATGTATTTTGATTTATTGTACACAATTGCAGCACAACTTTTCATTTCTCTGGTTGTACACGATGTAGCATCACACTATATGTGCAGTCACACATGTACCTAGCGTAATGATGTCCATCTCACTCCACCATCTTTCCTGCCTCCATAACCTATTCCCCACCTTTGCCCATCACAGCATAACCAATAATTTAAATGAGACTCATTATATTTAAATGTATTAGTTTCTCATTGTTATGACCAAAACACCTGAGGAGGTGTTTTTAGAGGAGGAAAAGTTTATTTTGGCTCATTGTTCCAGATGTTTAGTTAATGATTGGTCAAGTCCTTTTTTTCTGGGCCCAAAGTGAGGTGAAAAATCATGTAGGAAGGGTGTGGTGAAGGAGCACTGCTCCATTCATGGGTGACCAGAAAGCAGAGACAGGGAAGATGAACCCTTCCAGGGTAGCCCCCAGTGACCCACCTCCTCTAGCCAGACTCTTTCTGCCTACCAGTTCATTCAAACTAGGGCAGACAGATAAAGTCATAGCTATCGTTCTTGCATTAACAGAAGCTTTTGAGGGATACGTATCCAAACCATAGCACTTAATTCACAGTATATATGTTTATTATTGTTGTTGTTGTGTTCTAAGATGTGGTGTATAGATGCATGGATTCCTGATTTAACCAGGTAAGATTTTGTAGGTTTTGTTGTTTGTTTTGTCTCATTTTATTTTATTGTGTTTTCAGAAGAATTTTAAAATGTCTAAGGTATTTTTCTTACTTAGTTCAGCCCATAATTGAATCTTTTTTTTTTTTTAATCTGAGCTTCTCACAAGACTATACGGACACTCATTTGAGCCTTCTTTCTCATTGTTGCAGACTGGAGAAAGAGATTGTGGACATGGAAGATTAGGTTTGAATACCTTACAACCCAATATACTACTCTAAAATATTACTTTTGTAATTAAAACCTCAAATTTGATTAAATCTCATGTGAAATAATTCAGCAGGTATTTTAGGAGCTCTTTATGTGTTTTAAGGCCATCTGGGTACTATTATTGGTAATATTAATAAATACCACACCCAATTTCTGCCTGGCAGAACTTTGACTTTAGGTTGATAACTTTCCCTTCAGTTAATAAACAGAGAGAAAGTTTGAAGACAAATCATTGAATTGGGAGGGGGAAAAATTGTCTCAGACCTAATCAGTGTCTTATCTTCCACAAGGACATAGAAATCCCCACAGATTGTCTCTGTAGGCCAGGGAATATGATATGTTATAACAGAGACTCTCAACCTTAATTGTACAATAGAATCACCTAGAGGGCTTGTTAAAAAAAAAAAAAAACAGATTTCTGGGCCTTAACCCAAGTTTTCTGATTCAGAAGCTGGAGTGAGACTTTGTATTTCTAGCAAGTTCTCAGACAATGCTGATACTGCTGGCCCAGAGACCACATTTTGAGAATATCAATATGCTCTGAGAAAATTAAATTTTCTCAGCTCTTCAGAACCCTTTTTTTTAAGGATCCTTTTAACAATAAAGTGAGATTTTGTTTTTAATAAGAGCATTTCCATTTTCTTCTCTTCTAAGTCTGAGCAATTTTTCAAGACTCGGTCTTTATACCTTTTTTCCCCACTTCTGTCTAGCAGAGCAGCCTCCAGTCTTCTGTATTCATCCCTATGCAACTGGCACTCAAGACTCTCTTTCTAATGCCTTTATCTCCCTTGAGATCTTGATCAAGAATTCTGCATAGGAATTCAACAAGAATTTGTGGAACTAATGAATAAATGGATGGATGATGGGATATGAAACACACCTATAGCCAAGGAACCAAAAGCTTCTACCCGAAGCTTTTGTGGCTCTAAATCCTTGTTTCTAATTCAAATTAATTCTAGAAAAATATACTCTCTAATTCTTTCTGATATTTTTTGGAAGTAAGGATAAGAGAAGAGGCATGGGTAAGAGTGGGATATGGATAACTTTCAATAAGCTCTCATTTGTCTGTATGCCCCTACCTAACAGTTACCTTGATCAGATTGGTTAACATTATCAGCTATGATTATATAAACCACCAACCTTAAAGGCATGCTTTTTCAAATTTTTACTACTTCCAAAATCCTTTCCAAATTAAATAAACTTGGAATAAAGGTTTTCTACGTCAAACCACCGGATTTGGGATTCAATAGGTCTGAATTGGGTCCCAAAAAAATTTGTATTAAAGCTTTTAGTGGTTTTTGATGCTGTTAACCTGGGAAAATGGAGAACCACAGTTCCTAGACACTGCATGGTAGCTGTACTTAATCACTACAGTAAGATTGCAGATTACAAGAAAGGAGAAGTAGGCTGACCATATCTGAATGGCACCAGAGAACTTTACAAGGAGAAGGATATGAATTAGATTGAACTTCTGGATGACACAATGAGACCTCTACGCTTCCATAAGCAATGAGAAGACTGGCAAATAAATAAATAAGAAAACCAAAAACTGTAAAATCAACTGTATCAGAATAACTGAAACTAAGTAAAGGCTTTCCACAATTCAAGGAGTGTTTATTTAAGAAAAGAGATGAATTTCATAAGAACAGTGAACTTTGAGGTGGCCCTAGCTTAATAGTGCCCTTGACAAGACAACATTCTTGAAACTTGGCTGCATAGGAGCCATTGGAGGAAACAGGACTGATTTGGAGCCCACCAAATGCTTCTTTCTCAGAAAATTGTCAATACTTACCTTATGACAGTTCACTGGAACTTCATTCTCAATGTGTGTACTTATTTGACCTGAGTCAGATTTGGGTGTATACAAAAAGCCATACCAATAGGGCATTCATGGGAAAAAAAATGGTGACAATTGCTATACACTGAAGCATTACCCATAGAGGCTAAAATGCTGACCAATGGGAAAACTGGAAATCCATATGCAACAAAATGAAACTGAATCCCTTTCTCTCGCCGTGCACAAAAGTTAACTCAAAATGGATCAAAGAGCTTGATATCAAATCAGAGACTCTGCGTCTGATAGAAGAAAAAGTTGGCTCCGATCTACATACTGTGGGATGGGGCTCCAAATTCCTTAATAGGACACCCATAGCACAAGAGTTAATAACAAGAATCAACAAATGGGACTTACTTAAACTGAAAAGTTTTTTTTTTTTCTCAGCAAGAGAAACAATAAGAGAGGTAAATAGGGAGCCTACATCCTGGGAACAAATTTTTACTCCTCACACTTCAGATAGAGCCCTAATATCCAGAGTATACAAAGAAATCAAAAAATTAGACAATAAGATAACAAATAACCCAATCAACAAATGGGCCAAGGACATGAACAGACACACACTTCTCAGAGGAGGACATACAATCAATCAACAAGTACATGAAAAAATGCTCACCATCTCTAGCAGTCAGAGAAATGCAAATCAAAACCACCCTAAGATACCATCTCACTCCAGTAAGATTGGCAGCCATTATGAAGTCAAACAACAACAAGTGCTGGCAAGGATGTGGAGAAAAGGGTACTCTTGTACATTGCTGGAGGGACTGCAAACTGGTGCGGCCAATTTGGAAAGCAGTATGGAGATTCCTGGGAAAGCTGGGAATGGAACCACCATTTGACCCAGCTATTGCCCTTCTCGGACTATTCCCTGAAGACCTTAAAAGAGCGTACTACAGGGATACTGCTACATCGATGCTCATAGCAGCACAATTCACAATAGCTAGACTGTGGAACCAACTTAGATGCCCTTCAATAGATGAATGGATAAAAAAAAGGTGGCATCTATACACAATGGAGTACTACACAGCACTAAAAAATGACAAAATCATGGAATTTGCAGGGAAATGGATGGCATTAGAGCCGATTATGCTAAGTGAAGCTAGCCAATCCCTAAAAAACAAATACCAAATATCTTCTTTGATATAAAGAGAACAACTAAGAACAGAGCAGGGAGGAATAGCATGAGAAGAAGATTAACATTAAACAGGGATGAGATGTGGGAGGGAAAGGGAGAGAGAAGGGAAATTGCATGGAAATGGAGGGAGACCCTCATTGTTATACAAAATTACATATAGAGGAAGTGAGGGGAAACAGAAAAAAAACAAGGGGGAGAAATGAATTCCAGTTGATGGGGTAGAGAGAGAAGATGGGAGGGGAGGGGAGGGGAGGGGAGGGGGGATAGTAGAGAATGGGAAAGGCAGCAGAACACATCAGACACTAGTATGGCAATATGTAAAACAGTGGATGTGTAATCGATGTGATTCTGCAAACTGTATATGGGGTAAAAATGGGAGTTCATAACCCACTTGAATCAAATGTATGAAATATGATATGTCAAGAGCTTTGTAATGTTTTGAATAACCAATAATAAAAATTAAAAAATAAAAAATTTTTTAAAAAAGTGTTTTTAATAAAACTGAAAAATGACATGTCCACAAGGAATTTTACAAAGCTTGAATGCTTTTCTGGAAACTAGAATATCATACATATATGCAGGATTGTGTACACATCTCTTGTCAGGTAAGATCTGAGACAGCCCTGCCCTCTAATCTCTGGCAGTTTTTGAGGTTCTAGGAAAGCAGAAAGTAAAGTCTAACATAGATTTTGAATACTTTATGATAGGGAAATGCTTTAAAGCAACATAGTATAAACATGTATGCGCCTAACAACAGAGTGGCAAAATGCATTAAGGAAAAGCTTGCAGAAAAGCCAGAAAAAAGACAATGGAATAAGAGTTGGAGATCTCAAAACCCCACTTTTCACAATTGATAGAATAACTAAGCAGAAGAAACAAAGAAATTAAAAACTTGGACAACATTATTAATTAACTAAGCTTAACACATCTATAGAACACTCTACCCATCAAAAACAGATAATGTATTCTTCTGAAGGTGCTTGGAATAATTTTCAAGATATAGAGTATAGGGGCCGCAAAACAGGCCTCAAAAACTTTACAATGTTTTAAATCTCAAAATGTATATTCTCTTGACCACAGTAAAATATAATTGGAAATCCATCACAGAAGGAAATTTGAAAATTACAAATATATGGAAATTATAGTATATATTTCTAAACAATGAATCACATACGAAATCACAGGGAACTAACTAAATACATTCAGATGAATAAAAATGAAAACACAGCACAGAAAAAGTTATGTAGTTAAAGCAGAGCTTAGAGGATAATTCTCATATATATATATATATACATATATATATATATATATATATATATATATATCTGTATTATAAAAGAAGGAAGATATAAAATAAATAGCCAAATATTCCTCTTTAAAAAAAAAAAGAAAGACAAGTAAATTCAGCCTAAAGCAACCAGGAAAAGGGGCATAATAAAAATTAAAGGATAAATAAATGAAACATTGTTAGATATGGGGAAAGGAAATGTCTCCATAAAAAGAAGAAAAATTGTATACAAGAGAATAAATTTTTATGACATTTAGAGTTTCTATTTAACAAATTACAAATAAAGACAAAATTAATAGAAATATGAAATTAAAAGAAAGTATTTCAGTCTCTAAAACTGGGCCAGGGTATTATCAAGGAACTACACTGTTCAATACATTGTCACCAGTCACATAAATATGTTTATTTAAATTTAAATTGATGCCAACTACATAGATTGAATTTTAGCTCCTTAATTGTATGAGTCACATTTTAAGCATTCCCTAGCCATGGAGGCTAGTGCCTACCATATTTAATGATACAGATATAGAAAGAACTTTCCACAGAAAGTTTTAAAGAACAGAATTAATCTGGAATATACTAAAACCCATGCAAATCAACATGGAAAAAGCTGAAATTTCAAATTAGATATGGGCAAAGAACATAAATAAACAATTAAAGATAGAAACCACTAAATGGCTGTTGGGCTTAAACATACACTCAAGGTCAGTATGCATCAGAGAGAAGAAAATTAAAATGAAAATTATCCATTCAGGCCTATAGACTGATGAAAATCTAAAAATGGGATAACAGAAAATTTGGGTAAAATTCAAGAAAATGAGAAATGTTATGTTTTGCTAATGAGGGTGTCACTAGCACAACCTTTATAGAAAGAAATTTGGTGGGGCAATATTAAGTAAAATTAAAAATATCTAAATCCCAGCACATGCACACGTGCGCACGCGCGCGCACACACACACACACACACACACACACACACACACACACCTGGTTAGGTTATATATACCAGAGGAATTCTCATCTGGGCTGTTGTGATAGAAACACAACCCCTATGCTAAGTCTCATTTTTAGCTGTTTCAGTAAGTCTGAGTATCACAGCAGAATGCTATGATTAAACTTCTGGGCCAAAACTCTGCCTAACAAGACAATCCTCTTAGATGTGACTTACACTAAACTCTATAAATATGTAGAGCATTACAGGGGTAATCTTCCTTGGGAACACTGGCCATGCTGCATATAAACGATCTGTGCTAAGGCTACACTGTGGGTCAGTGGGAGTCCAGGGGTCTGTGTACTCTCTATTTCTACCCTTGTAAGGGTTTCCAAAATTGACTTTATATTACATCTGCACTGTGTAGTTCTATAAGTGTGTATGTGCTGAGACTTATAGAAAGATATTTGTGTTTTCAGGGGAGTGGAAACAATCTCAGTGCCTATCACTAGGGAAATAGATAAGGAAAATGGGGTAGATCCAGAATATATCATATTCGCTGCAGTCAGAAGCAAGAAACTATCTCTCTTTATTGTGCATTCAGAGATCTTAAAAATAGGATGGAGTCAAAAAGCTAATAAGCAAAATGAGTTCTGCAGGTCATAATTACTTACATATGTTAAATTTATATACACAATACAGCATATTTTATGTGACTGTAAGCATATTAAGAAATCAAACATTTTAGAGCAAGTATCTATAACTCATGCTAATAAGTAGGATAAAGAAAACAGAATATATTCAACAGAGGGAAAAAATAAGTAAAACAAAAAAAGAGTTTTTTGCCTCTAATGACATGATAATATGAAGAGTATTAAAAGCTCAACTACCTGCTCATGAGATATCCAAATACATGGATAGAAGAAATAATTGTTTTTACAACAGCTTAACAATAATTAATAAAAGAATCAAGTGAATGGCATAGAGGATAATCAAAGAAGAGTCTAACATTTCATCTTGTGTGTTTTAAAGTAACTAGGAAAAGAGTAGCACCACTTACAATGATAGAGACATGAGTAAGTAGAGATAATTGGATTAAAAACACATAGGGTGCTGATACAGGACCCTAGGAGAAATTAAAGCACAATTTTTATTATAAAAGGAATTATACTTTGAAACACATGCAAATGGAGAATTTCATCCACTCTAGATGGTTTAATTAGTTGTTTTATTGGCAGAGTTAACTATAGAAAGAGAACAAGCTCAAGTAGGACAACTACCAGATGAGAAGCAAACGCAGGAACATTGATGAGAAGAAAACTAGGTGAGATACACAAATGTTAAATTATATCAAAAGAGAAAAATGAAAACTGGCTTGGAAGATATTTATATAATCATGCCTTCTCACCTGCATGTGAGGAAACCAAGCAGCTTTCTGAATATTTTGATTTCTCCAGAGCAACATTCTCCAGAGTTTATTTTTCCCTAAGTCTTGGGGATCATAGAAGCTTTACCTCATGATACATTATGCTTTGACATACGCTTTCAGAACTCTTCCTTGCTCCTTACATTTGGCAAAAGATAGAGTACCGTACTTTGTCTAGGAACAGCCTCTTCCCAGATCTAAAACACTAAGACAGGGTTGTAGTCATTATTGTAAGACCAGTTTCCAATGCCTGCCATGCATTTATTTATCTAGCCAGATTTGGGTGGGCTCTTCTATCAAGTCCCTGGCTTTCTAATGTTAAATTGAAGCCACCACCACCTCCCATTCACATTGCCACTAGGATACTTGCTAGCTTGTTCTCTTTCTGAAGTATTTTACTTATGCAACAATTACTTTCAGGATATGCTGTGCCATCAAAAACCTTGCCTTGTTTTTTCTAAATAAACATAGAAAATGTAATAACATGTATTGGCAACATCAAAGGCAAAAGGTGCTGAGCACAGTGGTGTGCACCTGTAATCTCAGCAGCTCAGGAGGCAAGTTCAAAGCCAGCCTCAGCAACTTAGCAAGACCCTAACTCAAAATAGAATATTTAAAAAAGGGGAGGCTAGGGGAGTTGTTCAGTGGTTACTCCCTCCAAAAAAAAAAAGGAGAACATAAGTGTTTAAGGACAGTCACCATGTTCTTCAAGTGTCTTAAATTTGGGGTTCATAAAGAGGCTATTTATAGGGGATACGTTCTACTTTTTTCATAAGAGCAGATACAATGATTTTTCTAGATCTCTGAAATCAATTGCATGTTGGTATTTACATTCAACAAGCCAACGCTCTAGTGGCTTTGAACTAAGTAGAAATTCTCCCTGAACTCTTTCATTATTACTGTTTTCAGCTATTGGATGTTACTATTAAGAGTTTTTGTTTTTTTATTTTTATGGATTTTATACATACACACTTCCAAAGAAAGTTGAGAGATGCTGTGACAAAAGCTGCCAACTGGAACTATTTTAAACCAGAATCTAGTGTTTGGAAGTGTGGTTCTTGATCTCAGCGGAAATGCCAATTTTGGAGTCATCAACACAGAGAGTGCTTTTAGGATGGCAGTAGATAGAACTCTAAGGTAACCTTGTATTATGAGGAATCCTCACTTCATCTACTCTCTTCACCTTTCCACTGCTGTTTATTTTATATCAGCATTGTTCTCTCCTCTCCTCTCCTCTCTCCTCCTGTGCTCTCTGATTTGCCTTTATCTCCATGATTTCACCTGGATCACTACTCCAATCTGCAAATCCCATCTTCACGGATAGGATTTTCTCTTATCTCATTCCATCTCACTTAACCTACACAAAGTGCCCAGTATCTTGGCTCAACTCATTTATTTATTGTTTATTCCATCCCAGTGTATAACCCTGTCCCCCAGCCTTCACAGGCTAGTTAAAATGATAAAATGAGTAGGATTCGTGACACACAGTCATATTGCAAATGTTGTCTTATACAAGAAAATGATATTATTATGACCAACTTTGCAAAATCATGTAACCACTACTGAAGATGCTTGGATGTTTGCTGAAAAAAAATTGTATGGTTATTTCACATCAATCCCACTGTAGTCTAGAATTATAAAAGACAGAAAATGTAGAAGGGGGTTTAGGTAAGTTATAAGGTGAAGACGTTTTGAACACATCCCCGCAGGCAATTTTTTATCTAATCCCAGGAACTAAGAAAAGAAATCATAGACCTTCTTTTTATTTTTCTATCAAGATACCCAACTTCATATACATACATACTATATACATATTCACATACACACTCAACATACATGCACACACTATTTCACATCCCCTCCCTGCAGGAAATCTATCATGATTTTACACTCCTTCTGGTGTCCTTCTGTCTAATAGTAATAGCAACAACAAAATAGACCTTGCTTAAGTAATGGCAATGTGAGAAGAAGGATTCTAGATCTAAGGTACACCCAGGCAGTTAAAGACTTTTTTCCAGGCACATTCCAGACTAAGATAAAACCTTCCACTGAGAGCATACAGAAAGCAATTGTCTTACTCAAACTAGCAGAAAAGATCTGTGCCTGTCTCAGTTTCTCTGCCCTAAGGATATGCTCCCAACCCAAGAGGAATATGCCAAACCATGTATGTGAAGAGTTTTGTGTGCAATATGTAGTGTTCAGGATGTCATTTGCCATGAACCTATTTTAGTGCTCCATCTATTTTCGTTTGGCACTAACTCCTGGCCTTGGGTTGTGGACTTGGAGTTTTTGCTAGAAATTCCAGGCAATCAGTTTCATCTTGGATTCTGTAACCCAGGACTAATCAGTTTCATCTTGTAGTCAGTTGTTTATTTGCTAAACTGTCATCTATCTCATTCGGAGAGTCCCTCACATTCTTTCATTAAGCCTCATTTATGGATGACTTGAGATTCTGAAATATTTACTTCCTTGTCTATACCCCAAGGTTAGTTCTGGGGCTTAGACATTTAACATGTGATGAATTTTGAGAAAGTGACTTTCATAGAGATTTAGAACACAAAGTGTTAAGTTATAGAGGGGTTGCTAAAGTGTAAAGGGATGAGAGAGCAAGAATAAGCCACCTATTCTAAAAGAATGGCATGAAAAATGGAAAGAATTGGGGTCACACCTCTAGGTTCAAATGACTATTAGTATGATAGTAGCAGCTTCCATTTACAGCTGGTTGCTTTAGGCTAACCAGTCTATGAGTGTATTTCATTTTATACTTATAATTACACTTTGGAATATGTTTTATTTACTGCATTTTACAAATGAGGAAACTAAGACTAAAAATCTCTTCATTTGTCTTAAGTCTTTCAGCAAATAACATCCAGAGTCAGGGTGTGTGTATTTTGTGTGTGTGTGTGTGTGTGTGTGTGTGTGTGTGTGTGTGTTTTTCCCCTAATATCTCCACCCTAGCCACTGGTTAACACCAATTTACTCTCTGTTTCTATGACTTTTTAATTTACACTGATGAGTGAAATCATATAGTATTTTGTCTTTCTGTACCTGGTTTATTTCAAAATAAAGTCTTCCAGACACATACATGTTGTCACACATAACAGAATTTTCATCATTTTCTTTTAATAGATTCTTTTAATTATCCATAACATTAGGATTCATTTTGTCTTAGCATAAAGCATAGAAAATAATTTGTTCTAATTCAGTCCCTTCCTTCCACCCCCTGTTCCCTTCCTTCCACCCTACTGATTTTTCTGCTATTTATTTAAACATTTTTTTAACTTGTGTCTTATGGCCATACATGATGGTGAGATTCACTGTGGTTAGGTCAGATTCATTCCACTGTTCTTTCCTTATTCCATCCCTGTTCCCTTCTCCTCAATTCCCTTTGTCTACTCCACTAAGCTTTCATCTATTTTGATGGAATTCCCAGCCCTTTCTCTTTCCCCTTCTCTCTCTCTCTCTCTCTCTCTCTCTCTCTCTCTCTCCTCTCTCTCATTACTTTGGACTAGTTTGCATGTATCAGAGAAAACATTCAACCTTTGACTTTTGGGGGACTGGCTTACTTCACTTAACACAACAGCGTCCAGCTCCATTCATTTAACAGCAAATGCCATAATTTCATTCTTCTCTATGGCTAAGTAATAATCCAGTGTGTGTGTGTGTGTGTGTGTGTGTGTGTGTGTGTGTGACATTTTCCTTATCCATTCATCTGTTGAAGGGCACCTAGCTTGATTCCATAGCTTGGCTATTGTGAATTATGCTGCTATAAACATGGATGTGGTTGCATCTCTGTAACACGCGATTTGTAGAGATTTGGGATGTATACCAAGGAGAGATACAGGCATGTAGTAGTTTCATTTCTAGCTTTTCAAGGAATCTCCATAGTGCTTTCCAGAGTGGTTGCACTAATTTGTAGTTCTACCAGAAGTGTATGAGTATCTTTTCCCCCATATTCTTGCCAACACTTATTGTTATTTGTATTCTTGATAATTGCCTTCCTGATTGGGGTGAGATAAAATATCAGTGTAGTTTTGATTTGCATTTCCTCAACTTGTAGAAATGTTGAGCTTTTTTCATATATTAGTTGACCATGTGTATTTCTTCTTTTGAGAATTGTCTGTTGAGTTATTTTGTCCATTTAATTGGGTTATTTTTTAATGCTTTTTACATACTATATATTAATACCCTATCTGAGGAGCAGAGGGCAAAGATTCTCCCATACTGTAAGCTCTCTTTTCATGCTCTTAATTGTTTCCTTTGTTGTGATGAAGCTTTTTAATTTGATGCCATTCATCAAATTTTGGGATTTATATCTTGTATTATAGGAGTCTTATTAAAAAAGTTGGTTTCTGTTTCAACATATTAGAGTGTTGGGCCTGCATTTTCTTTTGGCAATTGCCTAGGTCTTTGATTCACTTTGAGTTGACTTTTGTGTAGGGAGAGAGACAGGTCAAGTTTCATTCTACTACATATGGATTTTCAGTTTCCCAGCCCTATTTGTTGAAAAGGCTATCTTTTCTCCAATGTATGTTTTGGGCACCTTTGCCTAGTGTAACTATATTTATGTGGAATTTTCATCATTCTTAAGGTCAAATACCATCTCGTTATATACATATACCATATTTTCTTTATTAATCCATTCTTAAATGGAGACTTGGGTTGATTATCCATATCTTAGCTATTGTGAATAATGCTGCAATGAACACGGGAATTCAGATTTCTCTGACATAATTATTTCATTATCCTCTGTATATATATGTCCAGTAGTTTGATTGTTGGATCATATGGGAGTTCTATTTTTGATTTTTTGAGAAACCTCCATACTTTTTTCTATAAAGACTATACCAATTTACATTTTCCCCAACAATTTGCAAGGGTTTGTAAATAGGAGTTTGTGAAGATGAACCCAACTATTGTGTGTAGCTACAGAGCTCTGGGGAAAAAAAATAGTAGGAACTTAATAATCTCAGTGACTCGGCACTAGGATCACGATTTCAAAACCAGCCTCATCAATTTAGCAAGACCCTTTCTAAAAATAAAAATTAAAAGGCTTGGGATGTGCTCTCAGAGCTCCGTTCCCTCTGCCAGAGCCGGAAGGCAGCCACAACGGAGGCCTGTGCAGCGGAGGCACCTCGGGGCTGCCGACCACTGGGACTCTGACCTGCATCCGGTCGCCGCGGGCGTCGGGGAGCCACTTTCCCTTCGCGCCTCGCCCCAGGATGTGGTCCCGCACTTGCTGACTTTGTTTTCAGGGTAATTCTGGCCTTATAAAATGAGTTAAGAAGTATTCCCAGAGATCCAACATGGCGGCGGGCACGGAGAGATCAAGTCTCTGACCTCTTCAGCTGCGCGGGCATAGGGAGTCGTAAACTGTCTAAATACTGTTTGCTCAGGATCACTAGGCAATGCTGAGCTGACGTGGATCTGGGGCGAACAGTTTGGGCCTCTCAGAACACATACCGAGCCCGGATCGGCTGCATTAAAGCTCCGGTTCGCCTGCTTCTCGTGACTCAGCACTAATGATCCCGCTGAAATAACTGGTCAGCCCTTCTGAATGTACAGAGGTAAAAGCCAACCGAGCCTTCATAGGCAGTGGCCACAGGATTGAAACAGGGCTTGGGAGAGACAGGACCCACCCGTTGCATTGGTCACCCGGCAAAGGGAACGAACGGTCACCATTTGCATGGGATACCACCATGGCAGAGAACTGACGTCACGGACGGAGGAGATAACTTCATTAAAACCAGCAGCAACAGGTATGTAATCCCCTAGCCATCCCTCTCCACACAGTGGGGAAACCTTAAGGGCCCCTCCCAGCTCTCCCTTGAGTTCGATAGCCAGACTGAGGGAATCAGGAGTGGCGCGGGACTCGTGGCGCGGAACTCCTGCCTAACGCTCCCACCAGTGCTGACAACTGAGGTCTCTTGCCCCAGCTACCGGGGGCGTGGCTACCGGAGGGAAAGCAAATTTGCTGGGGGTTCTCAGCCCCAAGCTCTACGAACTTAAGGTCTGAGGGAGGCAAACAGGGAGAGTGTGCCCAGGTGTTCATGAAAACAGGGCTCCCAGGAGCAGCAGACATGGCGTGTAGCCAGTATTGTGGTGAGCATCACAGGTGAGCGGGGCCTGACTTGACAAAACACAAGAGAAGGCCCTAGACACTCAGGATTGGAGACCCAACCAGTCTGGGAGGAAGAGCTGCTGCACAGTGATTGGTTTCCACCTATTGAGAGGAGAAGCTTGGCCCAGGGGGCACAGCTCCACCTACTGGAAGAGAAGTTAATCAAACTCTATGACTGCATTTATTATTATTATTTTTTAATTTGGGGTTTTTTTTCTTTCATTTTCATTTTTTGTTGTTATTCTTTAACTTTTTTAATGTTTTTAATTTTTTTATTTTAGTATTATTATTATTATTTTTATTTTTATTTTAATTTTTTATTATCATTATTATTATTTTTTAAATTTTTCTTTATTTTCTATTTTTTTCTCTTTTGTCTTTTCATTTCTTTTCAATTTTCTTATTCCCCCTTCCTTCAATTCTACCTGCCTACTCTCATTCTCTTTAGTGACTTATTCCCTTCCCTTCTAATATCTTTCATTCCAAGCATCAAATAAATTTATAAGAGTAAACAGTAACTCAGCAGTCAAACAGAACAAGAAGTAACATGAGCAGCATAAAAAACCAAGGAAGAAAAGGAGTACAAACAATGCAGGACAGCCTAAATATTCAGGAGGACCTAGAGTCATCAGAAAAATGGTCATATAAAGAACTCAAGGAATACCTTAGACAGATGGAATGGAACCTTAAAGAGGATACGAGACAGCAAATTCAAGCAGCGAAAGAACACATTGAAAATGAATTACTTAAACAGATAAAAGAAGAAGTTAAGCATCTTTATCAGGAGATAGAGATTATAAAAAAATCAAACAATAATTCTAGAAATGAAGGAAACGATAAACCAAATTAAAAACTCAATTGAGAGTATCACTAACAGAGTGGAGCAAGTAGAAGCCAGAACGTCAGATAATGAAGACAAAATATATCATCTTAAAAAGAGTCTAGCCAACTCAGAAAGGCTGGTAAAAAATCACGAGAAAAACATCCAAGAGATATGGGATAACATAAAAAAAACAAACTTATGAGTCATCGGGATAGACGAAGGTACAGAGATTCAAACCAAGGGAATGAGTAACCTGCTGAATGAAATAATTACAGAAAACTTTCCAGAAATAAAAAAGGAAATGGATATACAAATTGTAGATGCATACAAGACACCGAGCACACAAAATCACAGTAGACCAATGCCAAGACATATTGTTATGAAGATAGCCAATATACAGAACAAAAAGAAAATATTAAAAGCTACAAGAGAAAGGAGGCAGATTACATTCAGGGGTAAACCAATAAGGTTAACAATGAATTTTTCATCACAGATGCTGAAAGCGAGAGAATCCTGGAACAACGTATTTCAAACACTGAAAGACAATGAATGTCAACCAAGAATTCTGTATCCAGCAAAATTAAGCTTCAAGTACAACAATGAAATAAAAATCTTTCATGATAAACAAAAGCTAAAAGAATTTGCAGCCAGAAAACCAGCATTGCAAAGCGTCTTGAGCAAAACACTACACGAGGAAGAAATGAAAAACAACAACCAAAACCATCAGTGGGAAGTGCCTCGGTGATGACAGAGGGCGGGGGGGGGGGAAGCTAATCATGGAGAAACAAACTAAATTTAAAAAAAAAAAAAAGATAAATAATCAAACATGGCTAGCAGTACAAACCATATATCAATAGTAACTCTAAACATTAATGGCTTAAACTCTCCAATAAAGCGACATAGGCTGGTAACATGGATTAAAAAAACAAATCCAACAATATGTTGCCTCCAGGAGACACATCTGATTGGAAAAGACATACACAGGCTGAAGGTGAAAGGTTGGGAAAAAAATATACCACGCACACAGTCCTCGTAAGCAAGCAGGGGTGGCTATCCTCATATCGAATAAAATCGACTTCAAGACTAAGTTAATCAAAAGGGATAAGGAAGGACATTATATACTGTTAAAAGGAACCATTCACCAACAAGACATAACAATTATCAATATTTATGCACCAAATAATGGTGCTGCGACATTCATAAAACAAATTCTCCTCAAGTTCAAGAATCAAATAGACCACAACACAATAATTATGGGTGACTTCAACACACCTCTCTCACCATTGGACAGATCCGCCAAACAAAACTTGAATAAAGAAACTATAGAACTCAATATCACAATCAATAACCTAGACTTAACTGACATATATAGAATATATCAACCATCATCAAGTGGATATACTTTTTTCTCAGCAGCACATGGATCCTTCTCAAAAATAGACCATATATTATGCCATAGGGCAACCCTCAGTAAATATAAAGGGGTGGAGATAATAATTAATCGCCTGGAGGTCATTCCTCAAAAAAAGGAAAAACCAACAAATAAATGAGCTCACACTTCATCTCAAAGCCCTAGAAAAGGAAGAGCAAAACAACAGAAAATGTAGCAGAAAGCAAGAAATAATTAAAATCAGAGTGGAAATCAACGAAACTGAAACAAAAGAAACTATTGAAAAAATTAACAAAACTAAAAGTTGGTTCTTCAAAAAAATAAATAAAATCGACAGACCCTTAGCCATGCTAACGAAGAGAAGAAGAGAGAGAACTCAAATTACTAACATACTGGATGAAAAAGGCAATATCACAACAGATGCTACAGAAATACAGAAGACAATTAGAAATTATTTTGAAAACCTATATTCCAATAAAATAGAAGATAGTGAAAACATCGATAAATTTCTTAAGTCATATGATTTGCCCAGATTGAGTCAGGAGGATACACACAATTTAAACAGACCAATATCAATTGTTGAAACAGAAGAAGCAATCAAAAGACTACCAACCAAGAAAAGCCCAGGACCGGATGGGTATACAGCGGAGTTTTACAAAACCTTTAAAGAAGAATTAATACCAATACTTTTCAAGTTATTTCAGGAAATAGAAAAAGAGGGAGCTCTGCCAAATTCATTCTATGAGGCCAACATCACCCGGATTCCGAAACCAGACAAAGACACCTCAAAGAAAGAAAACTACAGACCAATATCTCTGATGAACCTAGATGCAAAAATCCTCAATAAAATTCTGGCGAATCGGATACAAAGGCACATCAAAAACATTGTGCACCATGATCAAGTAGGATTTATCCCTGGGATGAAAAGATAGTAAAATATATGGAAATCAATAAATGTCATTCACCACATCAATAGACTTAAAGATAAGAACCATATGATCATCTCGATAGATGCAGAAAAAGCATTCGACAAAGTACAGCATCCCTGTATGTTCAAAACTCTAGAAAAATTAAGGATAACAGGAACTTAACTTGACATTGTAAAAGTGATCTATGCTAAGCCTCAGGCTAGCATCATTCTGAATGGAGGAAAATTGAAGGCATTCCCTCTAAAATCTGGAACAAGACAGGGATGCCCTCTCTCACCACTTCTGTTCAACATAGTTCTCGAAACACGGGCCAGAGAAATTAGACAGATGAAAGAAATTAAAGGCATAAAAATAGGAAAAGAAGAACTTAAATTATCACTATTTGCGGATGACATGATTCTATAGCTAGAAGACCAAAAAGGGTCTACAAAAAAACTACTAGAACTAATAAATGAATTCAGCAAAGTGGCAGGATATAAAATCAACACGCATAAATCAAAGGCATTTCTGTATATCAGCGACAAAAATTCTGAAATGGAAATGAGGAAAAACACTCCATTCACAATATCCTCAAAAAAAAAATAAAATACTTGGGAATCAACCTAACAAGAGAGGTGAAAGATTTATATAATGAAAACTACAGAACCGTAAAAAGAGAAGTAGAAGAAGATCTTAGAAGATGGAAAAATATACCCTGTTCATGGATAGGCAGAACTAACATTATCAAAATGGCGATATTACCAAAAGCTCTCTGTAGGTTTAATGCAATGCCAATCAAAATCCCAATGGCATTTCTTGTGGAAATAGATAAAGCAATCATGAAATTCATATGGAAAAATAAAAGACCCAGTGTGGCGAGCCGCTTCTGCGGACTGTGGTCGCCATTACAAGATGGCGCTGGCCTTGTGGTGGTCTGTGATAAACAACTCCTTCTTTGGGAGAGTTGGCACATGGTTCTTTGACACCCTACGAGAAAGCTCCACGTGGCAGCTTCGCATTGGGTGTTTGGATACTTTATTAAGGCTGGGAGGGGCTTCTGGGAGATTAGAAGAACTCTCGAGAGCTTGAATAAACAGCTGTAAGAAGATTCCCGGTGTTGCGTCTTCCTTGCGGGCAAGGGGGTCGCGACAAGTGGTGCCGAAACCCGGGAAAATCAAAACTTGCAAGTCGTCAGAGGTGGTGCACTGAACAGTCCCGGTAAGTGGGACCCCATAGTCCCCGTGGGTGGGACCCGACAGTCCCGGTGAGTGGGACACGATAGTCCCGGTGGGCGGGACCTGATAGTCCCGGTTAGTGGGACCCGCAATCAAAGCGGAGTCAGCTCCTCTACAAAGACAGAGAGAGCCTCATATTTTATTGCAGCTGCACTGTGTACTTTTCTTTTGTTTCTGTGTACTTTCGTTTTGTCCTCTGTATCTGTTCTGTTGCTGTGTCATGGGTGTCACATCTTCAAGCCCGCTTCTTCTGGCACTAGACGGCCTGTTACGTTCCAAAGGCCTGAAAGTGAAACATAGTATCTTACAGAGATTTTTGCAGAAAGTAGATGTTGCTGCACCGTGGTTTGCATATTCGGGCAGCCTTACTATGCCTTGTTGGGATAAATTGGGCAAGGATCTTGACTTTGCTTGTGAGCAGGGCATATTGGAGGGTGGGGTGATTCCCCTTTGGAAGATAGTCCGTAGTTGCCTCACAGATGGCAGATGTCATGACGCACTTGCTAAAGGACAGGAGGTTTTAGAAAAGTTACATGAGGAGAAATCGGAGACAGCAGGCAGTGCGATATCTCAGGAGGATGGGAGTGTGCGGAGCGTGAAACAGGGGAGGAGACGATTATCTCTGACAAAAGGTGAGGTATCTCGGGAGGATGGGAGCGTGCGGAGCGAGAAGCAGGGGAGGAGACGCTTGTATCCAGATCTCAGTGCGCTGCGCACACCCCCATGTGGAAGCGGGTCAGAAGAAGAGGAGGATGAGGAGGAGGAGCTTGGGAGGCTGTCTCGCCAGCTAGGGAGTTTAGCTGCTGGAGAAGGGAACGAAGATAGACCGGGGCTCAAGAAATGTGATCCTCCGGACCCACCGCCGTATGGTGGGGGTGTTTCGGGGAGGGCTTTCCATGCTCAAACATGGAGGGCTGTTAACGCTGAGATGGGTCTTGCTTATCCAGTTTTTCAGGATGAGAATAGGGGAAGATTTTCGGAGCCTTTAGATTTCAAAATTGTGAAGACCCTGGCAGAGTCTGTACGCACTTATGGGGTGGATGCCGCCTTCACATTAACTCAGGTGGAGAGTCTGTCTAGATTCTGTATGACTCCCTCTGATTGGGCTAGCCTTGTTCGGGCTTGTGTTTCTCCGGGCAAGTATTTGGACTGGAGAGCATTTATGCTAGAGGGCGCAATAGAGCAGGCCGCCCAAAACCATGCAGCAGGACATCCTCATTGGGATAAGGACATGCTTTTGGGGCAAGGTAGATTTGCTAATCAACAGACAGGATTCCCTCCTGAGGTATATGATCAAATTAATAACATTTGCATTCGGGCATGGAAGTCACTTCCAAATAGAGGAGAAGTGTCTGGTAATTTGACCAAGATTTTACAAGGCCCTACAGAACCCTTTTCAGATTTCGTAGCAAGGATGGTGGATGCTGCTGGAAAGATTTTTGGGGATCCTGATAGAGCCATGCCCCTTGTTAAGCAATTGGTCTTTGAGCAATGCACCAAGGAATGTAAAGCAGCAATCGCTCCTTATAAGAACAAAGGCATAGAAGTATGGATGAAAGTGTGTAGAGAGATTGGAGGGCCTTTAACTAATGCAGGTCTTGCAGCTGCTGTCCTTCGGATTGCAAAAGGGGGCAATCCTGCCGCCAGAACATGCTTCCATTGTGGTCAACCCGGTCATATCAGACGTGAGTGTCCCAAAAATGTCAATTTTACTGGACCTCCTCACGGTGGCCCTTCCACTGGCCTTCGATCACCGGGATTGTGTCCAAGGTGCAAAAGGGGGAAGCATTGGGCAAAAGAGTGTACATCAGTGAGGGACATCCATGGACAGCTTATTTCAGCTGGGCCAAAAAACGGCCGACGGGGCCCCCGACCCCAGGGCCCGCAAATATATGGGGCAGTGGAGAATGTCACACCCGAACCCGAGACATGGCCATCTCTACGCCATCCCATGAAACGCGGAGAGCCACTACAGGTGCCGCGGGATTGGACCTCTGTTCCACCTCCAGACTCGTGTTAACACCTAAGATGGGAGTCCAATTGGTGGAAACTGAGTTCAAAGGGCCTCTACCACCTGGCACTGTAGGTTTGCTAATTGGACGTGCATCTTCCATTTTGCAAGGTCTTCATGTTTTCCCTGGAGTCATAAGTCCTGATACTGTAGGGATAGTAAAGGTTATGGTGGAAGCTCCAAAAGGCATTGTGTCCATCTCCCCAGGAGATCGGATTGCTCAATTACTGGTTTTGCCTAGTTTACATGATCATTTCCCTGCAGACTCAAAGTCACGGACAGGGAATGAGATTGGTACCACCGGAGGGAATTGTGCTTATTTGTCACTAGATATGAGTAATCGCCCTACTTTGGACTTAAGCATAGAAGGTAAATCAATTGTGGGCTTACTTGATACAGGTGCAGATCGTAGCATCATTGCACTTAAGGACTGGTCTAAGGGATGGCCAGTGCAGACTTCTGATCAATCTCTGAGAGGACTTGGATATGCCCAGGCTCCTCAGGTTAGCTGTAGACATCTTTCCTGGAAGGACCCGGAAGGACATCATGGTACTTTTCAGCCTTATGTACTTAATTTACCTATCTCTTTATGGGGCCGTGACCTGATGAAAGACATGGGGTTCACTCTTAGTAATGACTATTCCCCAGTGTCCCAACAAATTATGCACAATATGGGGTATAGGCCAGGTTTAGGACTAGGAAAACATTTACAGGGACGTAAGCATCCTGTACAAGGTCATCAAAAGCTTGACAGATTTGGTCTGGGTTTTTCCTAGGGGCCGCTGAGGCTCAAATACCCATAACATGGCTCACCGAGGAGCCTGTTTGGGTGCCTCAGTGGCCTCTTCCCTCGGTTAAACTGGCAGCAGCCCATGCTCTAGTTAAAGAACAACTTGACTTGGGTCACATCCAACCCTCTACTTCTCCATGGAATACTCCCATATTTGTCATTAGGAAAAAATCAGGGAAGTGGCGCCTACTGCATGATCTACGAGCGGTTAATGCTCAAATGCAACCTATGGGGCCCATTCAGAGAGGGCTGCCTCTGCTCTCTTCTGTTCCTCAAGGCTGACACATTATTGTTATTGACATTAAAGACTGTTTCTTTTCTATTCCTTTACATCCTAAAGACTCGCAGCGTTTTGCCTTTACCCTTCCCTCGTGTAACCACGAGGAACCAGATCAAAGGTTTGAGTGGATAGTGTTGCCGCAGGGAATGGCTAATAGTCCCACAATGTGTCAGATGTATGTAGGGAAGACACTTGTGCCCCTCAGACAAAAGTACTCCTCCATCAAGATCATTCATTATATGGATGATGTATTATTGGCTGCTAAATCAGAACAAACAGTTCATGAGGCCTATGACGACCTCGTGAAGTTGTTAGCACAATGTGGGCTGCATATAGCACCTGAAAAGGTTCAAACAGGAGATTCTATTAAGTATTTGGGAGCAACAATTGGGTATGACAAATTACAACCACAAAAAATCACCATACGAACTCAGGATCTTCAAACTCTAAATGATTTTCAGAAACTGCTGGGAGATATTAATTGGATACGAGGATATTTACATATTTCTAATGTTGTACTACAGCCTTTGTATGCTACTCTTAAAGGTGATCCAGATCTTACTTCCCCTCGTAGCCTCACCAAAGAGGCTAGAGCGGCCCTTATGACAGTAGAAAAAACTATACAACATGCCACTTTATGCAGGCTCCAGAGTGATAAACCTTTTCAATTATGTGTGCTTGCCACTATGTGGCAGCCTACTGGAGTACTATGGCAAGATGGACCTTTGCTATGGATACACCCACATGTATCCCCAGGAAAATCCTTAGAATATTATCCTGATGCTGTTACAGCATTAGCACTTAAAGGGATTCAACAAAGCATTCAATTTTTCGGACAATCACCTTCTTCTCTTATTATACCCTATACTAAAGCTCAACTTAATGTTTTGTGTGCTACTCTAGATAACTGGGCTATTCTATGTTGTTCGTTTCAAGGGGATATTGATAATCATTACCCTTCTCATCCGTTACTCCATTTTGTTAAGGAACATCCTATTATTTTCCCTAAAGTAACTTCATCCAGTCCAATTCCGGGGGCTGTTAATATTTTTACTGATGGTTCCAAGTCTGGAATGGGAGCTTATGTCATTAATGATTCTCCCCCTGTCCAGCATCAATTTGCTCCTGGAAATCCACAATGGGTAGAACTGCAAATTGTTATTGAGGTGTTTAAACAGTGTTCTTTTCCTTTTAATCTCATTTCGGACTCCATCTATGTGGTGCAAGCACTAAAAATCCTAGAGGCTGTGGGAGCTATTAGTGATGCCCGTAATGTATCTGCTTACTTTAATCAGCTTCGACGGCTTATCTGTAGCCGCACTGCTCCCTTTTATCCAATGCACATCCGGGCTCACACCTCTCTCCCTGGTCCATTATCACAGGGTAATGCCTGTGCGGACTCAGCCACTCGAGGTCAGTTGATCTGTTTGGCTTCCTCCTTAGAAGAGGCTAAATTGTTTCACCAAAATTTCCATGTTAATGCTTTAACACTGCGCAGGCGTTTTTCCATTTCTAGAACAGATGCTCGACAGATAGTATTGCACTGTCCCCATTGTGTCACATTTCTTCATCCCCCTACTTATGGAGTGAACCCACGGGGGTTGAAGCCACTGGTTGTCTGGCAAATGGATGTGACACATATACCTGACTTTGGTAACCTCAAGTATGTCCATGTTTCTGTTGATACGTGCTCTGGAGTTATTCATGCTTCTGCGTTATCAGGAGAAAAGGCACGTAATGTCATCACTCATTGCCTGGAAGCCTGGGCGGCGTGGGGTGCGCCCACGTCCCTTAAGACTGACAATGGACCTGCTTATACTGGCAGACAATTCACGTCCTTTTGTTCTACTATGGGAGTGCAACTTACTCATGGTCTGCCTTACAATCCTCAAGGACAAGGCATTGTTGAGCGTGCTCATCGCACCTTAAAGGAAACTTTACAAAAACAAAAAGGGGGAATAGGAGCTGGACATACTCCTAAAGAATGCTTGTCCTTAGCTCTCTTTACTATTAATTTTTTGAATTTGGATATTCATGGTCGCTCTGCGGCCGATAGACATGTGTTCCCTCAGCCCTCTGTGATTGGCTATGTTAAGTGGAAAGATGTTCTTACGGGCCAATGGAACGGCCCCGACCCCGTGCTGACATGGGCACGAGGATCCGTATGTGTTTTTCCCCAGGATCGCACGGAACCATTGTGGGTCCCTGAACGCCTGACAAGAAGAGTCCTGACGCCAGCTACTCAGCAACAAGAATTACCACAGCAATCCCGTGATGAGGATCTTCATTCTGCTGAGTGCTCTGGCTCTGGTGCTGATGCCGATGACACAGACGACACCAATGCAATGGTGGGCGGTGGCACGGGCTTGGCCAATGCCGATGCCGGTTCACGGTAATTCCAGTGTCCTTCCCACTCTTTTCTCTACCTCGTGTGAGATGTCTGCGCCCTGTGCCTCTCCTAGAGGGGACGTGGAACGCATTTACAATCAATCTCAAGTTAATCTCACAGGAGTGTTTTGTTTTAGCCTTGGGAACGCTCATTGTATCCGTCTTAAGACCAAGAATTTGACTAACTGGGACAATCCATTGCAGTCCAGTCAAGTCTCAGGGAGCATTCTCAGTACTGTATTGGGCCAAGTAGTCTCAGGGGAACAATCAGGCTCAGGAACCTCCGTAAATAGCTCTGCTTTATTCTAGTGGACTTCCTTATGCCACTCATTTTAAGGCTTCTCCTTACTGTACCCCTAATCTTGGTTTCCCCCCAACATTCACGCCTTGTCAGGATTATTCTTGGGAGAAACGTCAAGTTGCTAAAGGTTTCTCCCTTTCCCCCTCTCTTAAGAGGTATGTTTATGACTTTAGCAACAGTGCCAACTCCTCTACAGGAGTGGGTTGGTCCTGGTTTCAATGGCTGATTTCCAACACAAAGGGGGCTTCAGCTGATATTTCTGCACTGGCTCAATTGCTGGGAGCCAAAAGTTGGTTGGCTAATGTTTCTGGCACTGTTTACGAGAGTGAGCGAGGTAGTAGACTCACATCTGTTTCGTTCAACTCTCTGTTGGATAATGCCACATTGCCCCCTGCAGCGGTTTGTGTTCAATCTCCGTTCTTACTCCTTTTGGCTAATGACACCTCGTCAGAAATGCTGGATTGTTTTAATGTTAATTGTTTCTTATCTGAATGTTGGGATGGTTCTTCGGCTGTAGCAGTGGTTATGAAAATTCCAACCTTTGTTCCAATCCCAGTTATTGCGGACCCTGATAAATTCCCCATTGTTGAGCTACTTAGAGTCTGCAGGGATTTTGGAATCACAGCTGCTATAGTGACAGCCGTGGCGGTATCTGCTGCTGCAGCGGTCGCGGCCGGAGTGGCCATGGCCAATCAAGTGCAGACTGCTGCCTCCGTTAATCAAGTTGTTCAACAAACTTCTATGATACTTGAGTCCCAAAATGCAATTAATCAACATATTTTGTCAGGGATCTTAGCTGCCAACCAAAGAATAGATTTACTCCAAGCTCAGGTAGAAGAATTGGCTGATTTGGTGCTTTTGGGCTGTGTTGATCAACGTGCACATTTATGCATAACCTCTGTCAGATTTAATGATTCCAGGAATGCCTCCCGTATCATCGGAGAATACTTGGCCGGAAATTGGTCCATGGCAGCGGAAGACATGATCCAGTCTCAACTAACCCAGATAGCTGTCTTGAATAGTACCCACGTTGATCCCATAACGTTGGGTCAATTCACTGATTGGATATCTTCTGCCTTTTCCTTTTTTAAAGAGTGGGTGGGGGTAGGCATTTTTGGCGCAATGTGTTGCTTCGGTATGGTTCTCTGCTTGTGGTTTCTCTGCCGCCTTAAGGCCCGCAATGCTCGCGATAAAGCTATGATTATACAAGCACTTGCAGCTTTGGAAACTGGCAACTCACCTCAAGTTTGGCTTGCACAAATTAAACAGTAAACCTTTGACATGGTCGTTGCACCCCAAGTTTTACGGACATTGCACTGGGAACGACATGTCCTTCCTTGTTATTCTCCTAGTGTTGGAAAGCCCTTGCACTCTGCCGGCTTTACTGCCATTGCACACAGATGGGTTTCCACGCTAGTACTTTTCTATCGCTCTATGACCCGTGCCTTTCTTTTAGGGTGTTGCCAACTTGTTTGTCGTTGTATTTCTATACAGCCACAGTTCAGCCTCAGAGACCTAATCATGACTGGCTGAGTAGATACCATTAAACGCCTTGGCAACAACGAGCTGATCTTGTAGTACCCAGAGACGGGCAACTTTCACGCTTGCACTGCAACCTAAGACAGGGGAATGGGGCCTCCCCAAAGACGGGTAAGCAATGTAAGGGCAGTGAACGACCTAAGACAGGGGCTACTTGATTCCCTTTGACGTGCTATAAACAGAAGGAAAAAACTGCTGGCAGTGGATTCCCCCCGGCCCCCAGGGCTTGGATCCAGCCCTGATTTGTATGCACGTCAAGGAGGCCAGCTCACAGGGCCTTAACAGCTTTGTGGTGTCTGTTTTCATATTCAGCCAATAACGGTCATGTGGGAACGTCTTGACCTGCTTGGGTCTGATGAGGTTCCTGGTTGAAGGCTTCGTATGAGTAATGGCGATTCACCTCTACTCTTGCCTGTTTTGTTTTTAGTAAACGAAAGGGGGAACTGTGGCGAGCCGCTTCTGCGGACTGTGGTCGCCATTACAAGATGGCGCTGGCCTTGTGGTGGTCTGTGATAAACAACTCCTTCTTTGGGAGAGTTGGCACATGGTTCTTTGACACCCTACGAGAAAGCTCCACGTGGCAGCTTCGCATTGGGTGTTTGGATACTTTATTAAGGCTGGGAGGGGCTTCTGGGAGATTAGAAGAACTCTCGAGAGCTTGAATAAACAGCTGTAAGAAGATTCCCGGTGTTGCGTCTTCCTTGCGGGCAAGGGGGTCGCGACAACCCAGAATAGAAAAAGCAATTCTAAGCAGGAAGTGTGAATCAGGCGGTATAGCAATACCAGATTTCAAACTATATTACAGAGCAATAGTAACAAAAACAGCATGGTACTGGTACCAAAACAGGCGGGTGGACCAATGGTACAGAATAGAGGACACAGAGACTAATCCACAAAGCTACAACTATCTTATATTTGATAAAGGAGCTAAAAGCATGAAATGGAGGAAGGATAGCATCTTCAACAAATGGTGTTGGGAAAACTGGAAATCCATATGCAACAAAATGAAACTGAATCCCCTCCTCTCGCCGTGCACAAAAGTTAACTCAAAGTGGATCAAGGAGCTAGATATCAAATCAGAGACTGCGTCTGATAGAAGAAAAAGTTGGCTCTGATCTACAGACTGTGGGGTCAGGCTCCAAATTCCTTAATAGGACACCCATAGCACAAGAGTTAATAACTAGAATCAACAAATGGGACTTACTTAAACTGAAAAGTTTTTTTCTCAGCAAAAGAAACAATAAGAGAGGTAAATAGGGAGCCTACATCATGGGAACAAATTTTTAGTCCTCACACTTCAGATAGAGCCCTAATATCCAGAGTATACAAAGAACTCAAAAAATTAGACAATAAGACAACAAATAACCCAATCAACAAATGGGCCAAGGACCTGAACAGACACACACTTCTCAGAGGAGGACATACAATCAATCAACAAGTACATGAAAAAATGCTCACCATCGCTAGCAGTCAGAGAAATGCAAATCAAAACCACCCTAAGATACCATCTCACTCCAGTAAGATTGGCAGCCATTATGAAGTCAAACAACAAGTGCTGGCAAGGATGTGGAGAAAAGGGTACTCTTGTACATTGCTGGTTGGACTGCAAACTGGTGAGGCCAATTTGGAAAGCAGTTTGGAGATTCCTGGGAAAGCTGGGAATGGAACCACCATTTGACCCAGCTATTGCCCTTCTCGGACTATTCCCTGAAGACCTTAAAAGAGCGTTCTACAGGGATACTGCTACATCGATGCTCATAGCAGCACAATTCACAATTGCTAGACTGTGGAACCAACCCAGATGCCCTTCAATAGATGAATGGATAAAAAAAATGTGGCATTTATACACCATGGAGTATTATGCAGCACTAAAAAATGACAAAATCATGGAATTTGCAGGGAAATGAATGGCACTAGAGCTGATTATGCTTAGTGAAGCTAGCCAATTCCTGTAAAACAAATAACAAATGTCTTCTTTGACATTAGGAGAGCAACTAAGAACAGAGCAGGGAGGAAGAGCAGGAAGAAAAGATTAACATTAAACAGAGACATGAGGTGGGAGGGAAAGGGAGAGGAAAGGGAAAATGCATGGAAATGGAGGGAGACCCTCATTGTTATACAAAATTACATATAAGAGGTTGTGAGGGGAATGGGAAAATAAACAAGGAGAGAAATGAATTCTAGTAGATGGGGTAGAGAGAGAAGATGGGAGGGGAGGGGAGGGAGGATAGTAGAGGATAGGAAAGGTAGCAGAATACAACAGTTACTAATAGGGCATTATGTAAAAATGTGGATGTGTAACCGAAGTGATTCTGCAATCTGTATTTGGGGTAAAAATGGGAGTTCATAACCCACTTGAATCTAATGTATGAAATATGATATGTCAAGAGCTTTGTAATGTTTTGAACAACCAATTAAAAAAAAGGAAAAAAAAAGGCTTGGGATGTGGCTCAGTGGTTTAGCGTCCCTGCATTCAATTCCCAGTACCAAAAAAATAAAGAAAGAATAGAACCTTGAATCTTGATAGGTATTTTAATTAAACATATTTAAAATGATATGCAAGTTTTATTTATCTTCCCCTCTTACCCTCTTGGAATCTTTTGATATCAGATGAAAATTTGGGCTGATCTCCTTGAGGAGGAAAGGTCATGTGGATACAGGCCCAGCTGTTCTCCAGCACCAACCACCAGAGAGGTGAACAAGGCCATCTTAGACCACTCAGTCCCAGTCAAGCCAACAGATGGCTGTGATGCAGAATGGCCACAGACAAGATGAGCAGAAATTGCTGATTCATAAACTGGAAGCAAATACATAATTTGTTGTCTTATACCACTACACATTAGAGATTGATAACTGATCAGAAATAGGTAACTGATACAACTTAATTTTAACAATTATTTCTAAAATGACTTGACCTTGATTTATTGCACAAAACCCATAATTAACATCTGTAGAAACATACTTTTGGAAATGAGGAGAAAGAAGTTTTCAAGACATGTCATATATAAACTTAATTAGTATCATAAGAAATACTATTTGGGAAAGTAGAAGATAATTGTCTTCTTCCTAGAGAAATCCTCATGGGACTGTCCCAGTGCCCAGTTTTATTTGAACTTATACTTATTATCTGGAAATCAAATTACAAAGTCTTCTCTTACAAACAGAGATTCAAATATGATCCTGACCAACAAATAAGCTCATAGGTGTATCTGTTCTTAACTTTTGCAGGTAGGTACAACCTTCAAACTCCAAATAAGTATCAATTAGCAGTCCTACAATTGGGGAAGTTATGTTTATCATTCACTAAATGTTGAGTTATGGTTTGCTTACTTCTCTTTTGTAAATGTTTTCTAACCTCAATCCTATTTTATTTATCAGCAAGAATTATAATAACTGTCTCATAATTGAAATTAGATAAACACTACAAGTGAATCATTAAAGGCTACAGGCAGCTCTTAATAAGATACTTGAATCAGCAAATCTCGTAGATTACTTTCACATTCTTCCCAGGAATGCTTTGTGTTTAATTACTACACCTTTCCCAACACACTAATACTCTGAACTTTACTGTGGTAGTCATTTTCTTTACATCAGAGCAAGGGTATATGTCTTCTTATTCTTGTCTCTCCCTCTCTCTTTTCTATCTTTTTCTTTTACAATAAAAAGCAATGTTTCCAAGTTAAGAGCATTTCTATTTCTAAACAGTAATTTTGTATTCTGTTCAAAGTCCAAAGTCTAAGCTTATTTCAAAGTCTTGCTCTAAAGCTCTACTTTAATCTTTTCTAAACATAAGGCTGCTGGTTACATTGAATTCGAATTTAACATGTTAACATCTCTGCAGCACAGCTGGCCATACATATCAATAGGGTATGTATTCATTTAATAATTTAATTTGATGGAGCATTGGGCAAAACCCCATATTACACAATGTTAGCCCCACCACATGTAATTTCAATCAATTGTATATTCATTTGTTTGAATTTAAGGTTTTGTGTCCTTAAAGTTAACATATAAGTTCACTTGTTTTTGTAAGGGATTAACCCGTATAAGTTGGCACCTGGTATTATGGTTTGGATATGAGATCTCCCATAAATAGCTCATGTGGCATTGCAGAAATGTTCAGAAATGAAATGATCAGATTATGAGAACTGTAACCTAATGGGTGGATTACTCCATTTCGTGCACTCATAATTTAAATGTATTACTGGGTGGTAACTGTAGGCAGATGGGGCATGGCATAGATCCCTGGGGACATGCCCTTGGGATTTCTATTTCGTTTCTGGCTCCATGAACTCAGCTGCTTTCTTCTTCCACATCCTTCCACCAAGATGCTCTGCCTCACCTCAGGCCCAAAGCAATGAAGCGAGACAACCATGAGTCCAAAATAAACTCCTCATCCTTTAAGTTGTTCATCTCAGGTTTTATGGTCACTGTGATTAAAAAGCTAACACACCTGGATTAACAATTAAGGACACATTAGAAATTCCCTGAGAACACAGATCTATAGGAATAAGACATAGAAAGAAGTAGGTTACAGAATTTTTTTAAATAAAATAAAATTGTACATCCATGCCCAGGGAAATATTTTAGCAGCTCAATTCTTCTTTACTCCATCTCATTCTTTTTTATTTAGACATCACTTTAAAAAATTGAGTCAATTTTCCCCTAAAGCATAAGATTCTCCCCCCAAATTCTAATATAAATAGTTCATGACACACTAATAAATAAACTACCCTCAAAAAATTGTTTGGATTTGATATCCTGATGATGATATAGTATGGGACTTTGGGGCTCAAACCACATCTCTCTGTACATACACTTTTTTTTCCCTAGTTCTAAGGATTGAACCCAGGGCTTCCTATATCCCACTTGGGCACTGTGCACTGGGCCACATCTCCAGCCGACACATCCTTGCTATGTCCAGAAAGTTTATGCTACAAATGAATTCTAGGCTGTTCATATTCAATACCATAAAATAATTTGACCACGTTGGACAACATGAAAAATTGGAACAGAACTTAGGGGATATGAACTTGGTGGTCTAAAAATATTTTCAACTACATTTTGGTATTTAGGGAAGATTGGAGTAAAGCTTGGTACTAAATTTCTAAATAAGCTTAGGATTTGGATTTCATACTAGAGACAGACGTTCTTATCTCCATTCGGGAGCCTGGGAAGAACAACATTACCCAAATTGGAAGCAAATGCTTTTGTATCGTGACAAATACGAACGTAGAAAGGCAAAAACGGTTTCTTCTTCAAAAGGCTGGAAATTTATGTTGTTACAAAAATTGAGACAATTTAGGAAACGGTTGTAAAATAGAGAAATGCTAAGTCACCAGTGGACTAAATCAGCAAGTGGTTCCAAAGAGGTTTGGGGGATATTTCTAAAGATTAACTAAATCCCTATGGCTAAGACTTTTCTAGCCATAATTTTCTTTTCTTTCCCTCTCCAAATGCTATCTGTCTTTCAAAGTTTGGTTGAAGAGTTCTGTGTTCAGAAGAAAGTTTTTCTCCTGAGCATTCTAGCCTACTCTGGTGTCCCTCTCCCTTCAGTCCACACACTGCACTATCCTGATAACGTTTGGTAACCTCTATTCTTATTCCTTAGATCTGATGTCTAAGGATCAAAGCATATTGATGTCAGGAACTGGGTCTTGCGTGTGTGCATGCATGTTGCTCAGCTGTTATTTTGTGCCATAAAGTGTATCTTGATTCAGGCGTCAGGTGGGGTGGGTCTAAGCCCCTTTGCTGCCATGTAACACCTGTTTGACCTTGAACAAGGCACTTAGATTCTCAGTTCCTTCCTCCACAACCTAAGAACAGTAGGGACAGAAGACCTACTGTCTCCCCTCATCAGCAAGATGTGAAGATTAAAAAACACATTATGAATGGAATTGCATAACTGATTATAGTTTCCATGATGTAAGGTTTTAATAGCATGCTTGGTAGTGCGTCAAAGAGAAAAATCTTAAGAAAATGTGTCAAAAACTTTAAAATGCTGCAAAAGACGCAAAAGTTGGGGGCATATCTTTCCAGTGTCATACAGCAGTATCATATAGTAGATCATCCAAGATTATTCCTAAGAGAATACATCTGTGTTTATGCTATTTACTATCCCTGTTTCTCCAATTATAAGCATCTTGTATGTATTATTGCGGTAGTTTTATAATTAGTGACTCAATGTTAATACATTATTATTGATTAACTTCATTCTTTTTTTAAAACATTTATTTTCTAGTTATAGGTGGACACAATATCTTTATTTTATTTTTATGTGGTGTTGAGGATTGAACCCAGTGCTTCACTGCATGCTAGGTGAGCACTCTGCCTCTGAGCCACAATCCCAGCCCTTGTATTTATTTTTATGGGGTGATGAGGATTGAACCCAGGGCCTCGCACATGCTAGGTGAGCACTCTACCACTGAACTACAACCCCAGCCCCGATTAACTTCATTCTTAAATGACTCTATAGAGGTAGCCCTCGCATGTTCTTTGAACAAACATTCCCATCTTATTGACAGTTCACTTATGTGTTAACTAATTTTTGTTATTTGTAGGACATACACTTAAAGAATACTCTCTGAAATAGAAAACTAAGTCTTTGGAAGATAAATTACTCAAGTAACATAGCAGGAAAGAACCAAGGAGAGAGAAGATGTCTTCTTGCATCTAGGTTGATAGGTGGCACCATACTCTTTAAGCATAAATTGCCTTCACAGGGGTGAAGGCTATGGCTGATTCAAAGAATCCAGCTTAGCTCATAGAGCCAGAAACATGTCCCATCTTCCTACAGTTACCACCCAGTTACATGTCCAGTTGTCTTGCCTATGGTGGTATGCTTCACTGAGGCATTAGTGACCTGTATGTTAACATGTCTCATAATAATATGTCTATATCGATAATCTTAATTATTCTTAGATGTTCAATATAATCTATTAAAAATCAATATACATTCTATGCATAGTGACTGAGTCCAGGGGGCAATAAGAGTCACCCATTACTCCTCAACCAGTAACTTTTGCTTTTATAAATCCAGCATGTTACCGTTCCCTCCTTTATTTCTAACTTGGCCTCTCAGCTTTCTTCATTCTCTTGGATACTCCCCACCTGGTTATAGGAAGTGGCTGTCTCACCTTGGTTTATGCTCTTGACTTTGTCACCCCAGGAACCCTCCTCAGCTTCTTCTGATTCTTACTGGCCTAGTGTTTGGCCTAAAATATGATTCTGGGTGCTGGAAACTGCTGAGTCTGTGACTCAAAACAGGAACAGGAGAGAGCAAGAGCTAAAAATTCAAAGAAATGTAAAGAGTACCATTCTCCTGCATTTATTTCTTATTTCTTGCCCTGCCTCTACAGTCACCAGTACTTCTCCTTGCTCAAAACCAGGAGCTCACTGTGCGAATCAAATCTGCCTGGACCTATAACAGTCGGCCAGTCATCCTGCTAAAAGCCAACTGTGCAAAATCCTGTCCCAGGAAAAAGCCTATTAGAAAGGCAAAAATAACATTGGACTTTTAATAAAAGACAAAACTACCATGATAGAAGTAGACGAAAGACAGGCTGAGCTTACCTGAGCAAAAAAGAAAAAAAAAATAACTGTACTAGATTCTCTGGCAGAGTTGACAACTCAGCAGAATGTGGAAGTTAAAGATGACCTTTCAGCGAGGTCAAGAAGAAATTTATGTCCTGATTTTGCCAACTATTATATATTGAACTTGAGCAAGTTGCTTAATTTTTCTGGGCCTCAGTTATATCATAAGTAAAATGGAAAAAAACGGTACCTATCTCATAAAGCTATTTAGAGGATTAACTGTGCTGATGTAGTAAAGCTTTTGATGCTAAGTAACACATCATATCAACAGTGTTTTAAGTTTTATCTTCATAGATCTGTCATCCTCTCTGAACCTCAGACATCTTACTTCTCTAGCAAAGATAATAATATTGTCTTGACTGCAACCCTGTGTTCTTAAAAGGGTCCCTCAAAAGCTGTCAATGTCAAGTGAGGGTTGGGGGATAATGATAGTGTCATTAAGTCATTACACTGAGAGGTAACTTAGATTATTTATTTTACATAAATGGAATAAATTTGAGAGCAGATACATGGAAAATTTATATTAATTTTAAAATTGAGACACTAGTAGTATATTTTTTATACACAGTGCTCACCTAAGGCTGTGCCATCTCTCTCTCTCTCTCAACTTACCTAAGGAAAGTATATTTGTTTTCTTTTATCTTTGAGAATATTTGTGCAAAAATAAAGTGTTCCTATCTATGTTCATCATCATAAAAAAAGAAAGAGATGAAACTAAATATTTTGAGCAAAGAATAAGTTCAGTTTTTTCATAATTGGTGGGAACTTTGCAATAAGGGCAACTATAAAGGGAAGAAGGCCATTTAGCATACAGAAGGACTGAGATTGGGAACATATTGGGATGACTGTGAAAAAAATTCAGACTAAGGACTAATAAAAAGCAAATTTTTAAAAAACCCTCTGATATTCTCTTTGATAATCACTTAAACATCAAGTAAACTTTTTTTTTTTTTTTTTTTTTTGGTACCAGGATTGAACTCAGGGGGCACTCACTCAGCCACTGATCCATATCCCCAGCCCTATTTTGTATTTTATTTAGAGACAGGGTCTCACTGAGATGCTTAATCTTCCTGTCTCAGCCTCCTGAGACACTGGGATTAGGTTTGCAGACCATACCCGGCTCAAGTAAACATTTTGACAAGTGAAACCATGTATTGGTTTATATCTATCCAATTCAAAATTAGTATCACCCAACTCAGAAATGGGAAGTGGATAGAAATTTCTATAGGATAGCACTGTTTGAAGGGAGTGAAATGTGATGCAATCAGGATCCAGTCAGGATGCAAAGAGTCATCACTCAGGCTGCAGAGATTGAGGGAACCACTAAATAGGGTAATCATGAATGGATGCTAAATTTGTTTTTACTCTGAGGCCATGGGCAGTACTCTGGGAATCAGATTGGGTATGAAATTGCTCAGAGCCTATAATATTCTAGCCTTTTAAATTTTTTTTTATAAAATGCAAATCTCAAACTTGATAAATGACCTCAGTAGGCTGTCTGCTGAAAGATGTAAGGCTAGTGATTCAGTCCAGCCTTGATAAGTTAAAGAGCAAAGCTTGTGCTTTTCTTTGCCAGGGTGTCTGCATATGCTACATTTCTACACAATGGCAGCATGGTTTTGAGTTACTATGTCTGCTAGAGCCATGGTTTTAAACAAGGGGTCATTGTATCTGAGGACACATGTGGTAACGTCTGGACACTACTGGCACAACTAGAGAGGGACGAGCTACTCACATCTAGATGGTAGAGTCCAGAACAGCGACTAAATATCCTTCATGGGACAAGTTTTATCTGGACCAAAATGTCCATAAGGTTGAGATTGAGAAGACTATATCGAGTGAGTAGTAAGCACTCCCTCTCTTCTCTACAGACATGACTGGCATAGAACCAACAATACAAAGCAGATAGCATACAACTTAGAGCTCAAGAAAGGAGAACTGAGCCAGGTGCCGTGGTGCACACCCGTAATCCCAGTGGCTCAGGAGATTGAGGCAGGAAGATTGTGAGTTCAAATTCAGCTTCAGCAATAGGGAGGTGCTAAGCAACTCAGTGAGACCCTGTCTCTAAATAAAATACAAAATAAGGCTGAGGATGTGGTTCAGTAGCCAAGTGTCCTTGAGTTCAATCCTTCATACAAAAGAAAGGAAAAGTGACCAGGAGGTCCCAAAACTTTAAACGTGGAAGCCAGTAATTCACAGAATTTATGGAGAGAAACAAAATTTCTGCAGAAATACAGTAATAAAAGCTGTACATAAAATAAATGTTCAGCACTTATAAAAGATAATTGTAAATTTTTACAAAGAATACATCATGATACAAAAGTGACATCCCATAACAAACAGGTGTGAAACAGATGCCACGTGAGAAAGAAAAATCTACAGAATTTAACATAAAAGATCCAAGGCCAGCCAGATTATTATTACTTTTTAATGAGGAGAGAACTGAGGGCATGCTGTACAAAGCTCACATTCCAATGGACTTCCACAGTTGGTATTTGTGGAAGATTAAATATGATTGCAAATTCTTTAACTCTCCTTCCTTTAAGAGAAGAGATCTATGTCACCTCTAAACATTGGGAGGCCTTTGTGACTGTTTGATCAACAGAATACAGTTTCTCAGTTCAAGCCATAAGAGAGTGATACCTAATACTTTCTACTTCTTAGAGCACTTTTATTGGGAGCTCAAATCTGCCCTGAACAAATTCTAATGTATTCTGGGAACCCCATGCCGGAAAAGTCTCATGTAAGAATTCTGGGCAATGGCACTCCATGGGTAGACAGTCTTCTACCCATCCATACCAAGATGGCAGGCAATTGAGTGAGGCTGTCTTCCAGACCAAACAGCTGATACCAGGGAATAACCTTTGTAGACATATGAAAAGAAATGGCCAGCTGAGTTATGCCTAAATTCCTGATTTATAATATTGTGAGGTATAATAAAAATATGATGTTGAATGCACTGTTTAGAGTATATATTATATAGCACTGCATAAAAAGAAAAATTATTTTATTGTATTTACAAAATACCATTTTAAAGAACTCTTCTCTAAATATTTCTATAGAGATGAGATAGAGATAGAGCTAGCTAGCTAGCTAGCTAGCTAGCTAGCTAGATAGATAGATAGATAGATAGATAGATAGATAGAGAAATTGAATGAATGCTGCCTGAGCGTGACAGATTCTTGGGCGAGAAAAAGAAAACAGCAAGCAAACATTCTACTTTATAGATTGTTTATTTCAATGGAGGTTATCTTTAGATTACAGAATTATAGCACAGCTTGTGGGAAAAGGAATAGCTTTTAACCTAGAGATAAGACTGAAAAAACAGAATTTAGTTCCAGTAGTGTCTGGCAACATGGCCAGCCTAAGTCAAATCTGGGTTAGAATTCTTTGTTGCTTAGGCAGACTAATTTGGAAACTTGTTAATTACAAAGATTTTCATTATTGTATTCTTTGTAATTCTGTCCTTTCAACCTATAATTTTTCCATATCCTGACTTGATTATCATTTATCCTTGGGGGAGAAAAAGACAAAAGTAAACCCCCATTCTTGTGTTTTTTTTTTTCCTTTTGGGTACTGGGAATTGAACTCAGGGGCACTCAACCACTGAGCCACATCCCCAGTCCAATTTTGTATTTTATTTAGAGACAGAGTCTCACTGAGTTGCTCAGGGCATGGCTAAGTTGCTGAGGATGGCCTTGAACATGTGATCCTCCTGCCTCAGCCTCCCAAGCTCCTGGGATTACAGGCATGCACCCCCACACTCAGCTAATTCTAGTACTTGTCGTGTGTTCAAAGAAGAGGTGTTTCTCTAGTTTGCTGGTACTGGTGAATAAATTAATCTTACTCTGGGTGGCTGTTAAGAGAGAGAAAGAGAGAAAGAGCCAATGCTAGATTATGGGAGGTGAGGAACTAAGGCAGCCAAAGAGGTATAGCCATGAATGTAACTACGAATAATAGTCATTTTTCCATTTGGGCCCACCCCTTGCAATAGCCCCATGTCTTTGATATACCCTAGTTTTATCCACTGGAGATGTCTTAAAAAAAGTTTATTCAGAATCACATTCCCTGTGAGTTTTCCCTAGGAAAAACATGCTCAGGTCCTTATTACTATTTATACCATTTAATATTTCAATTATATCCTATGGAACAGTCCTTTTTAAGCATGAGGCCCATAATAACAGAACTGGTCAGTACATAGGGCAACATTATTATCTTTCAGCTTTTTGGCCACAAAACAACTTTTAATGAAGTATAATATAGTCTGGACTTTTATGTGATTGGCACATTATTAACAAATAATAATGAAAGCTACCCTGTACTTCCACACCATGTTATTGTCCCTCCCAAGATATGCAGGAATCTGGAAGGATATCTGCATCCGTGAGGACACTTCTTGAGGACAGATGTGTGGTGGGCAACTGTAGTAGACCAAACTCCAACCCTAGACACTCTTACTAATTCTGAAGATTAGTTATTTCAACATTCCATGACTTTCAATTGCACCAAAAGATAGAAAAGGAATAATTTGAAAAATAAGTGGAAGAAGGGTTCATGGTTCTCCTAATTAGGCATGTCTAGTGGTAAGTAAATTTGTTTATTCACTTAGATGTAATTATGCAGAAGAAGAAATATAGGAAAGAATAAGTCATCAATGCAACTCAAGCACGTCAACATTTAAACAGGACGAGAGCTGGGCAAGGTGGTGCGCTCCTGTAATCCCTGCGGCTTGGGAGGCTGAGGCAGGAGGATCATAAATTTAAGGACAGTCTCAGCAACTTAGCAAGGTTTAAGTAATTTAGGGAGTCCCCTGTCTCAAAATAAAAAATAAAAAGGGTTGGGCATATGATTCAGTGATAAAGCGCCCCTGGGCTCAATCCCCAAGAAAAAAAGGAAGGAAGAGAGGGAGGAAGGAAGGAAAGAAGAGAGGGTGGAAGGAAGGAAGGAAGGAAGGAAGGAAGGGAGGGAGGGAAGGAGGGAGGGAGGGAGGGAGGGAAGGGAAGGGAAGGGAAGTAAGAAAGAGAAAATGGGAACCTCTTATTTGAATGAAAAGGGCAGCTTCTAGTCAACTGAAATCTTGTTTCACCTACCATGTTTAGGTTTGTTAAAGGCAATTTAAAATAAAAGAAAGAAACCTTATTGCTGCTGCTTTCTCTTTATGGCCAAAAATGAAAACATTAAAATAAAACTGTAAAGTGCACTTATTGAATAAGAGTGGATGATTAGTATTGGATGCTTAAAAGGCCCCAAAGTCTCTATCCAGTAGGGAGTCACAGAAGGTGAACACCTGCATGGATTTCTGTGTGTGCAGGCAATAACCATCTCTATCTACTAGCAATGCAAATATTCATGGATTCTACCATTATTATTTTTGTCCATTTTTACAGCTAAGCAAGAGAGCTAGGAATGAGTAATTTTTTTTAAAAAATATATATTTTTTAGTTGTAGGTGGACACAATACCTTTGTTTATCTTTATGTGGTGCTGAGGATTGAACCCAGGGTCTCACACATGGTAGCTGAGTACTCTACCACTGAGCCACAACCCCAGCCCCAGATTGAGTAATTTTTAAAGAACAGAGATATCTTTCCTCATGGTTATCGAGAATGGGAGTTCAAGATTAAGATGTCATAGGTTCAGTTCTCTGGTGAGGGCTGCCTTCTCCAGAGGATCTGTAGGGGGATGTTTCTCACCTGGTGAACACAGAAAAGCAATCCAGTGAAGACACACTGAAAACTCTTTCATAAGGATCTCAATCCCATTCTCATGGAAGGAGCCCTCATGGTGCAACCACCACTTCAAAGGCCTCACCTCTTCATACTGTCATTTGGGGACACCCAGATTTTTGAAGAGACGCCTTCAAACTATAACAATCACGAATGCAAATCCTAGACTAGAGGATTTGTTTGAATATTTGCCTTCTTTGTGAAATCTTGCCTCATCTACAGATGCTTCTCCATTTATAATGAGGTGATGTCCTACTAAACCTAACCTAAATTGAAAAATTTATAATAAGTGAAAAGTGTGTGCAACACACCTAACCTACTTTACACCATAATAGGCATGATTACTTCAGAATTGAAGTACAGTTTTCACTGAATGCATCTCTCTCATCATTATAAAGCTGAAATATCCGTGCAGACATAAGTCAGGGATTGTCTGTATTCTAAAAACACTAATGGTGCTAAGGAAATACAGAATAAAGATGTTTCCCTGTTTCAAAAGCATTCACTTTGTGTTCGGAGATTCTAATGAGAACTTTAGGCCTCCACATGGGGGCATTGATAATAAGCATGTTAGCACGGGTGACTCATGGTGGGGCTCATTGATCATATAGACTTGTTATAATGCCTGTGTGGGAGAGTTGTAAGATTGATGATCTACCACACTTATTAAAACCATAACCTTTAAGTAGGTTTAAACCTTACAATGTAACCAAGTATACCCAATGAGACCAACATCTCCTGGAACATTTTATGAACTATATTTGTTTTAGTCAGCTTTTTTGCTGCTGTGACTAAAGGACCCGACCAGCACAATAATAGAAGAGGAAGAGTTTATTTGAGGGCTTAGGGTTTCAGAGGTCTTAGTCCATAGAAGGACAGCTCCATTCCTCAGGGTCTGAGGTGTGGGTGAACATCATGGCGGGAGAGTGTGGCAGAGGGAAGCAGCTCACATCATGGTGACCAGGAAGCAAAGAGAGAGATAGAGACTCCACTGGCCAGAAACAAATATATACCCCAAAGCCACACCCCAATTCCCACCTCCTCCAGCCAGTTACCACTCAACTCATCCCTATCAGGGAATTAATCACTGATGGGGTTAAGACTCTTACAACCCAATCATTTCTCCTCTGAACCTTCTTGCTTATCTCACACCTGAGCTTTTGGGGGACACTTCACATCCAAACCATAACAATATTCATTAAGTATTGTAGACTCTCCCAAATAGCCTCATGACACGGCAAATCTTTTGAGTGTGGCCAAAAGTCTTGGAAACTTACATGGATAAATAGGATGAGTTATCAACTTGAGTAGTAATGCTTGAAAACAGAAAGAAAATAGGGTACAAGTACTGAAGAATAATTCTTAGTATGACCCTTTAGATGATTCTAAAGGAAATAAACATTTAAGCAACATTAGCATCATTTGAATGGGGCATGCTATGATGGACTAGTGATTTATATGGCTACAATATAAAATTGTTTACATTCCCATTATCATTATTACTAGTCGGTATTGGAGATAGAACCAAGGGATGCTTTATCATTGAGCAACATCCTTCCCCCTCCCCAACCCCTTTTTAGTTTTAGAGATAGGGTCTTGCTAAGTTGCTGAGGCTGGACTTGAATTTGCAATTCTCCTGCCTCAGCTTCCTGAGTCACTGACATCACCATGCCCAGCTAATTCTCATTATTTTTGAGAAGTCTCATATTCTAGACTCATGACAGCCAAAGCCTAATCATACATTTTTATTTTAAAAAATAAAAATTGTAATGCTAGATGGCACAGGTGGCTAGAAACAGACAGTATTTTAATGCATTTACCATGTTAAGAAAAGAGTCTCTCTATACCACATAGATTATCTACTGCATTTTCAGCCTTGGTATCAAGTTATGGATCTCTGCATCATGCCTTTTGTGGTGCAATTACTTTCACTATTTTCTGTAATATTATATTGTTTCTTTTATTCTCTTAAGTAACAAATGCCTTAAGGTCTGTATCTTTTTGGAAATTTCCAACTTTATTCATTCAGATTAATAAAGTTTTATAAAGCAAATATTATCTGCCAGACACTGTTCTGGTCTCCAGAGATATAGCAGTAAATTAAATAAACAAGGTCTTTCCCTCAAGGAAATATTAATGGTGGAACAAGATAATAAACAAATGAACAAGACAACTTCATATTATGAAAAGTATATAGTAAGAGAAAAATTGTGCCTTAAAGAGAATAATCATGGTGTAAATAATCCACAGCTCTGTGAATAATTGTACATTTCTGCATTTTGTCTGGCAGTACCATCGTATTGGAAATTCACTCTCAGCACTGGTATTGATGGAAGGTTGTGTGTGTGTGTGTGTGTGTGTGTTTAATCTCTCTTCATATTACTAAAACCTCATTTTAGTTTCATTTTCATTTCACTGAAAATTCCTTTCAATTAATATTAATAACTGTTAATACACTTTACTAACTAAACTACTTAATATAACCTTTACTAACTTCTGATTGACATTCTTCAAATGAATATACTTTATTCATGTGTTTATCTGAACTCTATCTGAATCCATTTTTCTTTCTATTCTCTATCAGAATCTGTGATCTATGTAACCAACTGGTTCTGTGTCCTCCAGCCTTCTGGAAATGTCCTTTGTTTTAATGTTTAAAGAAAATAATGGGACCCCCATCCTCCATCTGATTTCAGGAAATTGAAACTCCCCCCACAAAATTTTCTTATAGCTCCCAAGGGGTCTTAGGCATCCTGAGTGTCATCTGTGTACTCATATTCTGAGCCCCAACTTTTAGAGTCTTCTCTAAACCCAGGTTACTTCTCATCAGTTCTTGTCATCATTTTGCTATTCCTCCAAAGCATTTCCAAGATTCATTGCTTTGCTTCCTTAAAAGATAAATAAAGTCCTGTTTATTTATTCTAAAGGAAATGCTAACTCAAAGCTAACATCATTGGTAAGTCTAAACCTTTTCTGGATACTTGAGAGGAAAAGAAAGAAAAACGTAGAATAGGATGGTTACATATATAACACGGTCAGTCCCAAATTCCACAAGATTTGTCCTGTCATTTTTCTGAAGCCCTGCCTTTCCAAGACTGTCTTCCTCAGATCTTACTGAAACTCCTTAATGTCTTTGCTTTATACTAGATACATGGCAAGTCTTTCTGATCAATCCCCAGTAGAACTGCTTTAAGACAGGCCAGTAGATAACTATACCTCTGCAGGGACTGCCAGCACAGACTAATAGTGTACAATAAATACATCCCTTGCTCTTATGTAGGTTGTCCTCCCCAGGTCTGCTAGATACTATGAACTAATGAGAGATCCAGCCTCTCAGGGATCCCAATAAGAAGATGAACTTATTGCAGAGAGTGGTTCTTTTGATTGTCCAGCCTGAAGCACATAATGGTTGCAAACTGTCTTCATTCAGGTGTTCTATGTCTCCTTATTGACTTTTCCCACCTACAACAGAGTTTCAAGATAGAACTACCAGGCCCCAGGCCATGTGCTGTGGATGTGGAGCATGACTATAATCCCAGCAACTCTGGAGGCTGATGCAGGAAGATAACAAGTTAGAGAACAGCCTGCACTACTTAGGAAGACCCTGTCTCAAAATTCAAAAAAAAAAAGAAAAGGGCTGGGGGTGTATCTAAGTGGTAGACTACCTCTGGTTCAATCCCCAGTACACACATACACCAAAAAAAAAGAGGATAGAACTACAAGCTATTTCCTAAAATTGACCATTTTAAAACTCCAAAGAATGTTTCATTGCCTAACGCAATCAAAGCAAAGTTAAAAACAAACAAACAAAAAAAGTTGGATATTTAGTTTTGCATATTTTAAGAGAAAAAAATATGTGAGCTCTTGAACATTTTTAAAGCTAAACATTTGCTGAAGATCCTGATTCTGCCAGTTTTTAGATCTATGATTAGTGTCAATTGTTTGAACTTTGGTTTCCTGTTCTATAAAATGGGAATAACACCATTATCCAACTCAGAATACCCTGTCAAAAATAAACAAGATAATGTGTCTAACATTGCGGCCAGCACAGTGCCATTATGTAGTTTATAGACAATAAATATTCCCTATTATGTTATTATCACAGTCATATCATATCACTTTTTAAGTGTTCATTTAATTTAACTAGATTTCCTTAGTCTTTCTTAGTGAGCTTCCGGAAATCACATTTCATTCTACAATGACACTAAGGACTCAAACAGCATCATAAAATATTCACTATGGATGAAACTATCCTTGTAAAACTCAAGGATATTAGTAAACTATAAAAGTGGATTTTACCCAATAGGAAATATGCAGATTTTTAAATGAGAAAAAGCTTTCAAATAAAACTCCAAGGGCGAATGTGGTTTTACCCCAGAGGAGCACCTGAAAAAATAATTAAATGGTAATCCAATAATAAAACTTGACTAGTAAAGAGGAAACAGAGAGTGTAAAATTCAACAAAGCTGACATTAACATTAGCATCATACAACCATGTCTGTGTGGCTTAAGATTACACCGACCTTCTATCTAGAATGGCGAGTCCTCTCTATTTCTGTGAAATTTTCACCTCTTTAAGAATATGTTTGTTTAAGGTTTTATGTGATTTTTAACCATTTTTCTCGAACAGTAAATATGAGAGAAGGAAAATCCGATTTGGCACCAAGAGAAATAAGAGTAGGAAAGGACAAATGACGTATGCAGGGTGACAGAGCTGCAGAGAAGCAAAAAAGCTCAAGCTTCAAGCCTGGGACATTATTAGCCCATGTCTTAATCCTATAAGCCATGGTCTCTGCCTCTCTGAATGATGATGATTTAAACTACACCAAAAGGGCTATAACTCAGGGAGGTTGCGCAAATGCTCTTGCTTTAAAGGCCCAAGGGACAAAGGAAAATAATGTTTCTGAGATTGAAATATATCACACATTGGGCCTTCCTGTCATTGTCCCATCATTTACAAGCTCTCATTTTCTTAGGGTTGGTAATTTCAGCTAGAGAAATCAGGACAGTCTGTCATAAAAGAAAATGTGTTATTATAGCTAGAAGGGCTGACCTAAAGAGCAGGCAAAATCAGCTAGTGGATTGCTTTTAAGACAGTACCTCTAAAAACCACACACACACACAAAAAAAAAATCACACAACAACCAGTCAAAGCAACAGCAAAACCCACCATTAGAAATTCCTTTATTTGGTTTTTAAATATTTGTGATTTTTACTAAGAGCCAAGCACTCTCTTGTTCCTTTTACAGATACTATTTTAGATAACCTTCATATTTCTCTAAAGAAACTATTTCTACTATCACTTTATTTATGGAGAAAATAAAGTATGAAGAGGTTATTTAACTTATAGGGACCATAAAAACACCTAAAACTAAAATGCCTATGGAAGGTATTCTTATATTTCTTTGAAATATATTCATTCTTATAATTCTTTCCAAGGTTTAAATAAAGACCGGCATGTTCCAGACAGGAAATGCTATGCAACAATTACTATCTACAGACTTCATTATACTGTGTATCATATTTTATTCAGGTCCTTGTATATTAAAATGGTAAATTAAAATTACTGTACCTCATTAACATGTATTTGTTTTTATCATTTGTGAAGTGTCCATGTTTGTACCTCTGTGGAGAGTAAGCCAAGCAGTGCTGGAAGAATGAGGTTGTTCTTCATGCTTCTGACCAACAACACAACCTGTCTTTGCTCAAGATACTAGGATACCTTCAGGAAGGAAGAAAGTGGACTGAACTTTCTTGGGGCTGAAGCCTGAGGAGTTCAGATGACCTGGTATGTCTTCCTTCATGGTCAACTGAAATCTTTCTCTACACTGTATTTTAATATAATTCATGGAATCTACAGTTCTAGGGACTAGCAGTGTTATCTTATTTTATCTTCAGAATAACCTCAACTACTGTGTCCATCAACCTGATCTAGGCAACACTGAGGTAGGAAAAAAACTCAAAACTTAATGACATTAACAACAGAAGCGTACATTGGGCTCAGGCTGCACATCACATGCAGCTCTGCTACACATTGTCTTTGTTTAGGAATCTAGCCTGAAAGAGCACATTCCAAATGGAAAATCACAGAGGAAAAAAGAGACCTGGAAAAGTCTGTGTGGGTTCTTAAACCTTCTGCTCGGACACGGCACACGTCACTGCTGCTCACATTTCGTTGACCAGGTAAGTCCAATAGTCACTCTTAAATTCAACAGAGTGGGAAAGAATAATCCTGCAGAAAAGGACAAAATGGAAAGATAAACTACACAGACAACAGAAACAATTTTCAGTTCATTATTTAACTACCAAATATTTGTCTATCCCTCTTCCCACTATGCAGCTTCAATAAGGAGACAACTCCAAATTCCCATTCAGTAACTGTTCTTACCTTAAAGTACAAGTGTCTAGGTGATGCAAGATTTATTTTCACCATGGGCTGGATGCTGCTTCTTTTATGAACGACACTTAACAAACATTTTCTTTTCTCACATGCTCAATATTCAATTATGGAACAGAAAGCGTACAACTGCAATAAAACCTGCCATATGAAAAGATAAAAAATGTAAAGCACATAGAAATCACTAGTCCATAACAACACTGAAATTCTACTGGGAAAATGGAAAGAAGATGCCCTATCATGGAGATGAGGAATGTTCTCGCTTAGATCCTGATGTTGTTATTTTAGTATTTTTATTTTTCTTAACAGCAGCATCCAACTTTGCATCCATATTATTAAGCACCATAGGCTTTGTTTCTCTGTTTGGAAATAAATATTTTCACAATCTCCCCCAAAATGGCTTAAGTTGGTACATATTGAAGGGAAGGCCAAATGGAACATTTAGAAAATAAGATCATGATCAACTACAACTAAAATAAAGTAGTTATAGTTAACATGACCATTTTATGACTGAGAACATGGCGCTTCAAGGAACTTTACTACCTCATGCAAAGTCAGAGGGGCAGAACAAGGATTCCAATGAAAATCTGTCTGACTACAAAATCTGTGCCCCTTCAACTACATAATGCCTCATCTGCATGGAGCACTATCAATAGGTAGGAAGGAAAAAAGTTCTTTTGGACCCACAAGAGTCAGCAGGATGCCTAACCCAGATAAGCTATCAGTATTTTACAATGTTTTTTTTTTTAATTAGGAAAAAAAATATTTAATCCATGCTAATAAAAATGACAGCCAATCTCTGCCTTGCTGGTAATAAACCAAAGTAATACTGTTGGGAGACACACACAAAAAAAGTCACTATTTTCCAAGAAATTACATCAGTTCTCTGGATAGATTTAAGTGAGAGGGTGTACAATTGAGAGGGTTGTGACTCAGAGACAATTCGGCTTTTTATCTGCTTTGACGACAGTGATAACATACACAAAAGCGTCTGAAAGGAGGAAATTTCTTTTCTCTACGTCAGTCCATACAGTGCTGCACCCTTGTCACCTTGGCTAGATCCTTTATACTGAAAATACTGTGACGGTAATGTGAGACTCCGTGGGGTTTAAGTAGTGCAGAGAAAGAACACTAGAAGCATCTTCTCTGGTCCTCTTCCACCGCTAATTTACAACATTTCCTCAAATCGAAGCTGCTGAAAACAAGGAGCTGGGATGACTTGAGTGAGATGAATGAGGTGGATGGGAGGAGAGAGGAGCCTCCTGTCCATCTTCTGCTGTTTCTCGGCCATTCCTGTGTGGGATTGAAAAGCTCAGGCACCTACTTAGTTACTGGGCTAGGGTGTAAGGGATGCCATGCCCACTGTTTGAGTACTTTTCATCCAATCTCGCCACCAAGGGCCATCTTTTTTTTTCCCCTTCTTTCTTTTTATTTTATTTTATTTTATATTTTCCTTTAATTTTTATTGTTGGTTGTTCAAAATATTACATAGTTCTTGACATATCATATTTCACACTTTGATTCAAGTGGGTTATGAACTCCCATTTTTACCCCGTATACAGATTGCAGCATCACATCGATTACACATCCACTGTTTTACATATTGCTATACAAGTGAGTGTTGTATTCTGCTGCCTTTCCTATCCTCTACTATCCCTCATCCCCTCCCCTCCCATCTTCTCTCTCTACCCCATCTACTGTAATTCATTTCTCCCCCTTGTTTTTTTTTTCCCCTTTCCCCTCACTTCCTCTTGTATGTAATTTTGTATAACCATGAAGGTCTCCTTCCATTTCCATGCAATTTCCCTTCTCTTTCCTTTTCCCTCCAACCTCTCACCCCTGTTTAATGTTAATCTTCTCCTCATGCTCTTCCTCCCAACTCTGTTCTTAGTTACTCTCCTTATATCAAAGAAAACATTTGGCATTTGTTTTTTAGGGATTGGCTAGCTTCACTTAGCATAATCTGTTCTAATACCATCCATTTCCCTGCAAATTCCATGATTTTGTCATTTTTTAATGCAGAGTAGTACTCCATTATGTATAAATGCCACATTTTTTTTAATCCATTCGTCTACTGAAAGGCATCTAGGTTGGTTCCACAGTCTTGCTATTGTGAATTGTGCTGCTATGAACATCGATGTAGCAGTGTCCCTGTAGCGTGCTATCTTTAGGTCTTTAGGGAATAGACTGAGAAGGGGAATAGCTGGGTCAAATGGTGGTTCCATTCCCAGCTTTCCAAGAAATCTCCATACTGCTTTCCAAATTGGCTGCACCAATTTGCAGTTCCACCAGCAATGTACAAGTGTACCCTTTTCCCCACATCCTCGCCAGCACTTGTTGTTGTTTGACTTCATAATGGCTGCCAATCTTACTGGAGTGAGATGGTATCTTAGGGTGGTTTTGATTTGCATTTCTCTGACTGCTAGCAATGGTGAGCATTTTTTCATGTACTTATTGATTGATTGTATGTCCTCCTCTGAGAAGTGTCAGTTCAGGTCCTTGGCCCATTTGTTGATTGGGTTATTCGTTTTCTTATCGTTTAATTTTTTGAGTTCTTTGTATACTCTGGATATTAGGGCTCTATCTGAAGTGTGAGGAGTAAAGATTTGTTCCCAGGATGTAGGCTCCCTATTTACCTCTCTTATTGTTTCTTTTGCTGAGAAAAAACTTTTTAGTTTGACTAAGTCCCGTTTGTTGATTCTAGTTATTAACTCTTGTGCTATGGGTGTCCTATTAAGGAATTTGGAGCCCCACCCCACAATATGTAGATCGTAGCCAACTTTTTCTTGTATCAGACACCATGTCTCTGATTTTTTTTTTTTTTTTGGGAGTCTGCACCCCAAGGATCTGCTTTGGGGCCTGCTCATGTGATGTGGGAATCTCATCTTATCTCCTTATATCACTTGTAGACCTCACAATTTCTGGTCTCCAATTTAGTCTCTAAACTCTATCTCACTCACTCACTCTCTTTCTACTTCCCACTCAGGAACCTCTCTCTCTCTCTCTCTGGAATTCTTGTGGGTTGCACTCTGGGGCCTGTGCATCTGTCATGGAGATCTATTTTGTATTGGGCAGATCAGGACCAGGCTTTGTGAGCTACTGACCAGTCATGTAGCTGCAAGCACTGTGCCAGGTTAGTGGCTGTGGGGGTGAAGGGGGAGTTGTGGAACTAAAGGTACCTTGATATTGCTTCTAGGCCTCAGCCAGTGTCCCAATCTGGGAGTTGTCCCAATCTGGGATTTGTCCCAAATTAAAGATGGCAACAAAAGTGTTTCAAGATAGAGGCAGCTGCTTTCAGAGATGGGGTGTCAGGTAGGGCCAGGCGGTGGCCTTGGGCAGCATGCTCAGAAATGCTGCTCTGTAGCATGCAGTGTTTTTGCTGGTAGCTGTCTCTAGACCCTGTCAGCTGTCCCCAGGTGCAAGTGACTATGGCAACAGTTGCAGTGTCTCAAGATGGATGTGACAGGGGATCCCCATGCTGGTAGATGGGGGCCCACATGGGAGTGGCAGCCAGGCATCCTGCACAGGCACTGATGGTGGGGGTCCTGCACAGACATTGAGGTCAGAGGACCTGTGTGGACATGACAGCCAGGATTCCTACATGGGAGCAGCTGTCAGCGGTCCTTTAATAACTCACAAAGAAACAGTATTCCCCTGCTTGAATCCTAGGTCATGGAGTGACAAGGAATGCAGCCTCCCTCTAGCCTGCCATCTTGGATCTCTTCCTCACAATTTCACATTCATCTGTTGAAGGACACCTTGATTGGTTCCATAGTTTGGCCACTACGAATTCACATACTATAAACATTGATGTGGCTGTGTCACTGTAGTATGCTGATTTAAAGTCCTTTGAGTATAAACTGAGGAGTGGGATAGCTAGGTCAAATGGTGGTTCCATTCCAAGCTTTTGGAGGAATCTCCATACTGCTTTCCATAGTGGTTGCACCAATGTGCATTTCCACCAGGAATGTATGAGTGTACCTTTTTCCCCCACATCCTCGCCAACATTTATTTTTGCTTGTATTCTTTTTTTTTTCTTTTTTTTTAATTGATTATTTATCGCATTACAGAGCTCATGATATATCATCTTTCATACATTAGACTCAAATTGTGCTTTGAACTCCCATTTTCACCCCAAATACAGATTGCAGAATCACATCTGTTACATATTCGCATTTTTACATAATGCCATATTAGTGACTGTTGTATTCTGCTACCTTTCCTATCCCCTACTATCCCCCCTCCCCTCCCCTCCCCTCCCATCTTCCCTCTCTACCTCCCCTGCTGTTGTTCAATTCTCTCCCTTTTTTTTTTTTTCCCTCCCCCTTGCCCCTCATAACCTCTTATAATTTTATGTATCCTTGAAGGTCTCCTACCATTTCCATATGCTTTCCCTTCTCTCTCCGTTTCTCTCCCCCCATTCGTCTTTGTTTACTGTAGTCTTTTCCTCATGCTCTTTCTTCCTGTTCTGTTCTTAGTTTTTCTCTTTATATCAAAGCAGACATTTGGCATTTGTTTTTTAGGGCTTGGCTAGCTTCGCTTAGCATAATCTGCTCTAATGCCATCCATTTCCCTGCAAATTCTATGATTTTGTCATTTCTTAGTGCTGCATAATACTCCATTGTGTATAGATGCCACAATTTTTTTATCCATTCATCAATTGAAGGGCATCTAGGTTGGTTCCACAGTCTAGCTATTGTGAATTGTGCCGCTATAATCATTGATGCAGCCGTATCCCTATAGTGCGCTCTTTTAAGGTCCTCAGGGAATAGTCGGAGAAGTGCGATAGCTGGGTCAAATGGTGGTTCCATTCCCAGCTTTCCCAGGAATCTCCATACTGCTTTCCAAATTGGCCTCACCATTTTGCAGTCCCACCAGCAGTGTACAAGTGTACCCTTTTCCCCACATCCCCGCCAACACTTGTTGTTGTTTGACTTCATAATGGCTGCCAATCTTACTGGAGTGAGATGGTATCTTAGGGTGGTTTTGATTTGCATTTCTCTGATTGCTAGAGATGGTGAGCATTTTTTCATGTACTTGTTGATTGATTGTATGTCCTCCTCTGAGAAGTGTCTGTTGAGGTCCTTGGCCCATTTGTTAATTGGGTTATTTGTTATCTTATTGTTTAATTTTTTGAGTTCTTTGTACATTCTGGATATTAGGGCTCTATCGGAGGTGTGGGGGGTAAAGATTTGTTCCCAGGATGTAGGCTCTCTATTTACCTCTTTTATTGTTTCTCTTGCTGAGAAAAAACTTTTTAGTTTAATTAAGTCCCATTTGTTTATTCTTGTTGTTAACTCTTGGGCTATGGGTGTCCTATTGAGGAATTTGGAGCCTGACCCCACAATTTGTAGATCGTAGCCAACTTTTTCTTCTATCAGACGCAGTGTCTCTGATTTGATACCTAGCTCCCTGATCCATTTTGAGTTAATTTTTGTGGATGGCGAGAGAAAGGGATTCAATTTCATTTTGTTGCATATGGATTTCCAATTTTCCCAGCACCATTTGTTGAAAATGCTATCCTTCCTCCATTGCATGCTTTTAGCCCCTTTATCAAATATAAGATAGTTGTAACTTTGTGGATTAGTCTCTGTGTCTTCTATTCTGTACCATTGGTCTACCCACCTGTTTTGGTACCAGTACCATGCTGTTTTTGTTACTATTGCTTTGTAGTACAGTTTGACCTCTGGTATCGCTATGCCTCCAGATTCACACTTCCTGCTTAGAATTGCTTTTGCTATTCTGGGTCTTTTGTTTTTCCATATGAATTTCATGATTGCTTTGTCTATTTCTACAAGAAATGCCATTGGGATTTTGATTGGCATCGCATTAAACCTGTAGAGAAGTTTGGGTAATATCGCCATTTTGACGATGTTAGTTCTGCCTATCCATGAACAGGGTACATTTTTCCATCTTCTGAGATCTTCTTCTATCTCTCTCTTTATGGTTCTGTAGTTTTCATTGTATAAATCTTTCACCTCTTTTGTTAGGTTGATTCCCAAGTATCTTATTTTCTTTGAGGATATTGTGAATGGAGTGGTTTTCCTTATTTCCATTTCCGAGGTTTTGTTGCTGATATACAGGAATGCCTTTGATTTATGCGTGTTGATTTTATACCCTGCCACTTTGCTGAATTCATTTATTAACTCTAGCAGCTTCTTTGTAGACTCTTTTGGGTCTGTTAAGTATATTATCATGTCATCCGCAAATAGCGATAGTTTAATTTCTTCTTTTCCTATTTTTATGCCTTTAATTTCTTTTGTCTGTCTAATTGCTCTGGCTAGTACTTCGAGAACTAAATTGAATAGAAGTGGTGATAGAGGGCATCCCTGTCTTGTTCCAGATTTTAGAGGAAATGCCTTCAGTTTTTCTCCGTTTAGGATGATGCTAGCCTGAGGTTTAGCATATACAGCTTTTACAATGTTGAGGTAAGTTCCTGTTATCCCTAGTTTTTCTAGTGTTTTGAACATAAAGGGATGCTGTACTTTGTCAAATGCTTTTTCTGCATCCATCGAGATGATCATGTGGTTCTTGTCTTTAAGTCTATTGATGTGGTGAATAGCATTTATTGATTTCCGTATATTGAACCATCCTTGCATCCCAGGAATGAATCCTACTTGATCATGGTGCACAAGTTTTCTGATATGTTTTTGTATTCGATTCGCCAGAATTTTATTGAGAATTTTTGCATCCAAGTTCATTAGAGATATTGGTCTGTAGTTTTCTTTCTTTGAAGTATCTTTGTCTGGTTTTGGGATCAAAGTGATGTTGGCCTCATAGAATGAATTTGGAAGAGCTCCTTCTTTTTCTATTTCTTGAAATAGCTTGAAAAGTATTGGTATTAATTCTTCTTTGAAGGTTTTGTAGAACTCCGCTGTATAGCCATCTGGTCCAGGGCTTTTCTTAGTTGGTAGTCTTTTGATGGCTTCTTCTATTTCTTCTTTTGTTATTGGTCTGTTTCAATTGTGTGTGTCTTCCTGTCTCAATCTGGGCAAATCATATGCCTTAAGAAATTTATCGATATCTTCATTATCTTCTATTTTATTGGAATATAGGGTTTCAAAATACTTTCTAATTATCTTCTGTATTTCTGTAGTGTCTGTTGTGATATTGCCTTTTTCATCCCATATGTTAGTAATTTGAGTTCTCTCTCTTCTTCTTTTCGTTAGCATGGCTAAGGGCTTGTCTATCTTATTTATTTTTTCAAAGAACCAACTTTTAGTTTTATCTATCTTTTCAATGGTTTCTTTTGTTTCAAATTCGTTGATTTCTGCTCTAATTTTAATTATTTCTTGTCTTCTACTATATTTGCTGTTGTTTTGCTCTTCCTTTTCTAGGTTTTTGAGGTGTTGTGTGAGTTCATTTATCTGTTGGTTTTTTCTTTTTTTGAGGTAAGAACTCCAAGAAATGAATTTCCCTCTTAAAACTGCTTTCATTGTGTCCCATAGATTCTGGTATGTTGTGTCTGTGTTGTCATTTGACTCTAAGAATTTTTTCATCTCCTCCTTTATGTCTTCTACAACCCATTGATCATTCAGTAATATATTGTTCATTTTCCATGTGATGTAGGATTTTTCCTTCCTTCTTTTATCATTGATTTCCAATTTCATTCCATTATGGTCAGATATGGTGCATGGTATTATCTCCACACCCTTATAATTACTAAGAGTTGCCTTATGGCATAATATATGGTCTATCTTTGAGTAGGATCCATGTGCTGCTGAGAAGAACGTGTATCCACTTGATGATGGTTGATATATTCTATATATGTCGGTTAAGTCTAGGTTATTGATTGTGCTGTTGAGTTCTATAGTTTCTTTATTCAGCTTTTGTCTAGAGGATCTGTCTAATGGCGAGAGCGGTGTGTTGAAGTCACCCATAATTATTGTGTTGTGGTCTATTTGACTCTTGAACTTGAGGAGAGTTTGTTTTATGAACGTTGCAGCTCCATTGTTTGGTGCATACAAATTGATGATTGTTATGTCTTGTTGGTGGATGGTTCCTTTTAACAGTATATAGTGACCTTCTTTATCCTTCTTGATTAACTTAGGTTTGAAGTTGATTTTATTCGATATGAGTATGGCCACTCCTGCTTGCTTCCGAGGGCCATATGAGTGGTATGATTTTTCCCAACCTTTTACCTTCAGCCTGTGTATATCTTTTCCTATCATATGAGTCTCCTGAAGGCAGCATATTGTTGGATTTGTTTTTTTGATCCAGGTTACTAGCCTATGTCTCTTGATTGGTGAATTTAGGCCATTAACATTTAAGGTTACAATTGAGATATGATTTGTATTTCCAGTCATGCTTCTTTATTTATTTATTTTAGTTTGGCTAGTTTTGCTTTTTGGTTGTTTTCCTCCCCCTTTACTGAGATATCTCCTGCTGTTAGTTTTGGGCACTATTTATCAAATCCTCTTCTTGTAGTGTTTTGTTCAAAATGCTTTGCAGAGCTGGTTTTCTTGCTGCAAATTCTTTTAGCTTTTGTTTATCATGAAAGATTTTAATTTCATTGTCAAATTTGAAGCTCAATTTTGCTGGATATAGTATTCTTGGTTGGAATCCATTATTTTTCAGCGTTTGAAATACATTATTCCAGGATCTTCTCGCTTTCAAAGTTTGTGATGAGAAATCGGTCGTTAACCTAATTGGTTTACCCCTGAAAGTAATCTGCCTCTTTTCTCTCGTAGCTTTTAATATTCTCTCCTTGTTCTGTACGTTGGCTATCTTCATAATTATATGTCTTGGGGTTGGTCTATTATGGTTTTGAATGTTTGGGGTCCTGTAGGCTTCCAGGATTTGGCAATCCATTCCATCTTTCATCTCTGGGAAGTTTTCTAGAATTATTTCATTTAATATGTTGTCCATTCCTTTGGTTTGAAACTCTGTGCCTTCTTCTATCCCTATGACTCTCAGATTTGGTTTTTTTATGACATCCCATAACTCTTGAATAGATTGTTCGTGGGATTTAAGCATCTTTTCTGTGTTGACTATATTCTTTTCAAGTTGATAAACCTTGTCTTCATTATCTGATGTTCTGACTTCTACTTGATCAAGTCTATTTGTAATATTCTCGTTTGAGTTTTTAATTTGGCTTATAGTTTCCTGCAATTCTAGGATTATTGTTTGATTTTTTTTTAAGATCTCTATCTCCTGGTAGATCTCGTTCTTTGCCATTTGAATTTGTTTGTTTAATTCATTTTCAAAATATACTTTTATTTCTTGGACTTGCTGTCTCATGTCTTCTCTAATATTCCTTTCCTTTCGAGTTAGGTATCCCCTGAGTTCTTTCCATATCCCTGTTTCTGAAGTTTCTATGTCCTCTTGTAGAATTGAGTTGTCTTGCATTGTTTGAAATCCTTTTTTCCCTTGTTTTCTCATGTTGTCCACGTTACTTTCCAGTTCTTTTTGATTGTCGTGTTTCTGCTCTCTTCTATATATTTGTTTTGTTTCTGTATTACTCTGATGTCTCTCCTTTGTGTTGTTGAACTATGCCTGCTAACGTGGATTCTGCTGGGAAGGAATTCCGACGTCCGAGCTCCAGTGACGACACTACTCTGCTATGCCGTGCCCCAGTCTCCTTGCCGGGGTGCCCTAATGGGGGGGTGTGAGTGGACTGTCTCTGTTTGGTTTCAGCACCCGGTCGTGGCAGGCAGGCAGACTCCCGCCGCCCAGTATCTCAGGCCGTGGGCAGGTGATCCATCGCCAGCGGGAGGGCGTTCTCCTACCGCCCAGTTACCCTGGCAGTGGATGAACTGTCGCCGGCGGGCCTGCAGTTTACAGCTGCCCAGTCACGAGAGCCTTGCCTCTAGTCTCCTGTTCTCTCCTGCTAGGCTTGGGTTCTCCTGCTAGACCAGATTTCCCCTCAGTGATGGTTCTCGGCAGTTCAAGCTATACTCTGGGCCTGTTTTGTTGCAATCTGTGGGAGAGTGGCAGTGGATACTTCAGCTCTCTAAGATGGTGGCCGCTGTTTGCCTTTGTTTTGTCCGCTGATGAGAGGGGGGGTTGAGCGTCAGGTGCCTCTAGCTCCCCTTTAGTCTTTATGCAGGCTCACTCTGATACTGCCTCCCCCTGAAAGTCTAGGAGAGATTTTATGCGAAATCCCCCTAAGTTTGGGGGCTGGGCTGGGTCACACACACCTGTTTTGTTGCTGCAATCTGTCGGAGAGTGGCGGTGGGTACTTCAGCCCTCTAAGATGGTGGCCGCTGTTTGCCTTAGCGGAGTGTCCCTTGTGGGGGGCGGGGCCTTACCGGCTTCCTTCCCCGACTGCAATCCCGAACTCAGCCCGGGGGTCAGTGCGGGCTTGGGCTTGGCTGGTGGGATACCACCGTGTCGCAGCCACTTAATTCCCTGCTGACTGGTTAACCCCTTCTCTGCGGCGCCACGCCTTCTGTAGCCTCGGGGCAGGCCGCGCGTATCAGACAGCCTGGATCTCCGGGGTCACACCGTTGGCTTTTGGGATCCCCGGCACTCTATGGTTTTGATTTTTTTCTGCTTGCCCCTCCCCCAGCGCTGGCTAGGCAGCTTTTGTTTTGTCCACTGATGGGAGGGGGGGTTGAGCGTCAGGTGCCTCTAGCTCCCCTTTAGTCTTTATGCAGGCTCACTCTGATACTGCCTCCCCCTGAAAGTCTAGGAGAGATTTTATGCGAAATCCCCCTAAGTTTGGGGGCTGGGCTGGGTCACACACACCTGTTTTGTTGCTGCAATCTGTCGGAGAGTGGCGGTGGGTACTTCAGCCCTCTAAGATGGTGGCCGCTGTTTGCCTTAGCGGAGTGTCCCTTGTGGGGGGCGGGGCCTTACCGGCTTCCTTCCCCGACTGCAATCCCGAACTCAGCCCGGGGGTCAGTGCGGGCTTGGGCTTGGCTGGTGGGATACCACCGTGTCGCAGCCACTTAATTCCCTGCTGACTGGTTAACCCCTTCTCTGCGGCGCCACGCCTTCTGTAGCCTCGGGGCAGGCCGCGCGTATCAGACAGCCTGGATCTCCGGGGTCACACCGTTGGCTTTTGGGATCCCCGGCACTCTATGGTTTTGATTTTTTCTGCTTGCCCCTCCCCCAGCGCTGGCTAGGCAGCTTTTGTTTTGTCCACTGATGGGAGGGGGGGTTGAGCGTCAGGTGCCTCTAGCTCCCCTTTAGTCTTTATGCAGGCTCACTCTGATACTGCCTCCCCCTGAAAGTCTAGGAGAGATTTTATGCGAAATCCCCCTAAGTTTGGGGGCTGGGCTGGGTCACACACACCTGTTTTGTTGCTGCAATCTGTCGGAGAGTGGCGGTGGGTACTTCAGCCCTCTAAGATGGTGGCCGCTGTTTTCCATGTCTCTGATTTGATATCAAGCTCCTTGATCCATTTTGAGTTAACTTTTATGCATGGCGAGAGAAAGGGATTCAGTGTCATTTTGTTGCATATGGATTTCCAGTTTTCCCAGCACCATTTGTTGAAGATGCTATCCTTCCTCCATTTCATGCTTTTAGCCCCTTTATCAAATACAAGATAGTTGTAGTTTTGTGGATTGGTTTCTGTGTCCTCTATTCTGTACCATTGGTCCACCCGCCTGTTTTGGTACCAGTACCATGCTTTTTTTTTACTATTGCTCTGTATTGTAGTTTGAGGTCTGGTAACGCTATACCGTCTGATTCACATTTCCTGCTTAGAGTTGTTTTTGCTATTCTAGGTCTTTTATTTTTCCATATGAATTTCATAATTGCTTTATCTATTTCTACAAGAAATGCCATTGGGATTTTGATTGGCATTGCATTAAACCTATAGAGAACTTTTGGTAATATCGCCATTTTGATGATGTTAGTTCTGCCTGTCCATGAACAGGGTATATTTTTTCCATCATCTAAGATCTTCTTCTATTTCTCTCTTTAGGGTTCTGTAGTTTTCATTGTATAAGTCTTTCACCTCTTTTGTTAGGTTGATTCTCAAGTTTTTTTTTTTTTTTTTTTTTGAGGATATTGTGAATGGAGTGTTTTTCCTCATTTTCATTTCAGAGGATTTGTCGCTGATATACAGGAATGCCGTTGATTTATGTGTGTTGATTTTATATCCTGCCACTTTGCTGAATTCATTTATTAGCTCTAATAGTTTCTTTGTAGACCCTTTTGGGTCTGCTAGGTATAGAATCATGTCATCTGCAAATAGTGATAATTTAAGTTCTTCTTTTCCTATTTTTATGCCTTTAATTTCTTTCATCTGTCTAATTGCTCTGGCCAGTGTTTCGAGAACTATGTTGAACAGAAGTGGTGAGAGAGGGCATCCCTGTCTTGTTCCAGATTTTAGAGGGAATGCCTTCAATTTTTCTCCATTCAGAATGATGCTAGCCTGAGGCTTAGCATAGATTGCTTTTACAATGTTGAGGTATGTTCCTGTTATCCCTAGTTTTTCTAGAGTTTTGAACAAAAAGGGATGCTGTACTTTGTCGAATGTTTTTTCTGCATCTAGTGAGATGATCATATGATTCTTATTTTTAAGTCTATTGATGTGGTGAATAACATATATTGAACCATCCTTGCATCCCAGGGATGAATCCTACTTGATCATGGTGCACAATTTTTTTTATATGTTTTTGTATCCGATTCGCCAGAATTTTATTGAGGATTTTTGCATCTAGGTTCATTAGAGATATTGGTCTGTAGTTTTCTTTCTTTGAGGTGTCTTTGTCTGGTTTAGGAATCAGGGTGATGTTGGCCTCGTAGAATGAATTTGGAAGTTCTCCCTGTTTTTCTATTTCCTGGAATAGCTTGAAAAGTATTGGTATTAGTTCCTCTTTAAACGTTTTGTAAAACTCTGCTGTATACCCATCCGGTCCTGGGCTTTTCTTAGTTGGTAGTCTTTTGATGGTTTCTTCTATTTCCTCAATTGATATTGGTCTGTTTAGGTTGTCTATATCCTCCTGATTCAATCTGGGCAGATCATATGACTTAAGAAATTTATTGATGCCTTCACTATCTTCTATTTTATTGGAGTATAAGGATTCAAAATAATTTCTGATTATCTTCTGTATTTCTGAAGTGTCTGTTGTGATATTGCCTTTTTCATCCCGTATGCTAGTAATTTGAGTTCTCTCTTCTTCTCTTCTTTAGCATGGCTAAGGATCTGTTGATTTTATTTATTTTTTCAAAGAACCAACTTTTAGTTTTGTCAATTTTTTTCAATTGTTTCTTTTGTTTTGATTTCATTAATTTCAGCTCTGATTTTAATTATTTCTTGCCTTCTACTTCTTTTGCTGTTGTTTTGCTCTTCTTTTTATAGGATATTGAGATGAAGTATGAGATCATTTATTTGTTGGTTTTTTCTTTTTTTAAGGAATGAACTCCAAGCAATGAATTTTCCTCTTAGAACTGCTTTCAATGTGTCCCATAGATTCCGATATGTTGTGTCTGTGTTTTCATTTATCTCTAAGAATTTTTTAATTTCCTCCTTGATGTCTTCTATAACCCATTGTTCATTCAGTAACCTAGTGTTCATTCTCCAAGTGATGCATGATTTTTCCTTCCTTCTTTTATAGTTGATTTTCAGTTTCATTCCATTATGATCAGATAAGATGCATGGTATTATCTCTACTCCTTTATATTGTCTAAGAGTTGCCCTGTGACATAATATATGATCTATTTTTGAGAAGGATCCAAGTGCTGCTGAGAAAAAAGTGTAACTGCTTGATGTTGGGTGGTATATTCTATATATGTCAATTAAGTCTAGGTTATTAATTGTGTTATTGAGTTCTATGGTTTCCTTATTCAACTTTTGTTTGGAAGATCTGTCCAGTGGTGAGAGAGGTGTGTTGAAGTCTCCCGTGATTATTGTATTGTGGTCTATTAGACTTTTGAACTTGAGAAGAGTTTGTTTGATGAACATAGCTGCACCATTGTTTGGGGCATATATATTTAAGATTGTTATGTCTTGTTGGTGTATGGTTCCCTTGAGCAGTATGTAGTATCCCTCTTTATACCTTTTGATTAACTTTGGCTTGAAATCTATTTTATTTGATACGAGTATGGACACTCCTGCTTGTTTCCAAAGTCCATATGAGTGATATGATTTTTCCCAACCTTTCACCTCAGTTTATGTATGTCTTTTCCTATCAAATGTGTCTCCTGTAGGCAGCATATTGTTGGATCTTGTTTTGTGATCTATTCTACTAGCCTGTGTCTCTTAATTGGTGAGTTTAAGCCATTAACATTTAGGGTTGGGCTGGGAATGTGGCTCAAGTGGTAGCGTGCTTGCCTGGCATGCGTGCGGCCCGTGTTCAATCCTCAGCACCACATACCAACAAAGATGTTGTGTCCGACAAGAACTGAAAAATAAATATTAAAAAAATAAAAAAATTAAAAAACAAACAAAAAAAACATTTAGGGTTATTATTGAGATATGGGTTGTTCTTCCAGCCATATTTGTTTATTTATGTTACTAAACATGGTTTGTTTTCCTCTTTGATTATTGTTCCCCCCTTTACTGTACTACCTCCCACTGTTGGTTTTCATTGTTATTTTCTATTTCCTCTTCCTGTAATGTTTTGCCGAGGATTTTTTGGAGAGATGGTTTTCTAGCTGCAAATTCTTTTAACTTTTGTTTATCGTGGAAGGTTTTATTTCATCTTCCATCCTGAAGCTTAATTTCACTGGATACACAATTCTTGGTTGGAATCCATTTTCTTTCAGTGTTTGAAATATATTATTCCAAGATCTTCTAGCTTTCAGAGTCTGTGTTGAAAGATCAGATGTTATCCTGATTGGTTTACCCCTAAATGTAATCTGCTTCCTTTCTCTTGTAGCTTTTAAAATTCTCTCCTTATTCCGTATGTTGGGCATCTTCATTATAATGTGTCTAGGTGTGGATCTCTTTTGATTTTGCATATTCGGCGTCCTGTAGGCTTCTAGGATTTGGGATTCTGTCTCATTCTTCAAGTCTGGGAAGTTTTCTCATATTATTTCATTGAATAGATTTCTCATTTCTTTGGTTTGGACCTCTATACCTTCCTGTATCCCAATGACTCTTAAGTTTGGTCTCTTTATGTTATGCCATATTTCTTGGATGGTTTCTTAACAGTCTTGCTGAGCTGTCTATGTTCTTTTCAAGTTGAAATACTTTGTCTTCATTGTCTGATGTTCTATCTTCTAAGTGTTCTACTCTGCTGGTAGTATTCTCAATTGAGTTTTTAAGTTGGTTTATTGCTTCCTGCATTTCTAGGATTTCTGTTTGTTTTTTATAACCTCTATCTCCCTGTATAGTTTATCTTTTGCTTCTTGGATTTGTTTATGTAATTCATTGTCGAAGTGATCTTTCATTGTCTGATTTTGCTGTCTAATGTCTTCCTTGAGACTCCAGATCATCTGAAGCATGTATATCCTGAATTCTTTATCTGACATTCCATCTGCAGCAGATATTACCTCTTCTAACGTTGAGTTGACCTGCATTGCTTGTGGTCCTTTCTTTCCTTGTCTTTTCATACTGTTCGCGTTTCTTTTTGCTTGGTGAAACTGTTGTGTTATTGACTTTTCCCCCTATATATTTATATTGCTCTTGTGTAGTTGCAAAGTCTCCCTCGCAGGCACGGGTGGCAGCTTTGCCCCTCCTCCAATTGGGGCAATGTGCCTACCACGCCGGCAGGCCGCTGGGCCTGTTCTGCTGGTCAGTAGCAGGTCCGCCTACCTTGCAGGCTTGGGCAGCGGCTCTGCCCCTCCACTGGCCGCTGGGCCTGTTCTGTCTGTCAGTTGTAGGTCTGTCTACCTTGCAGGCGCGGGTGGCAGCTCTGCCCCTCCCCCAACCGGGGCGATGTGTCTACCATGCTGGCAGGACGCTGGGCCTGTTCTGCCGGTGGGTTGCAGGTCCGCCTACCTTGCAGGAATGGTTGGCGGCTCCGCCCCTCCATAGGCCACTGGGCCTGTTCTGTCAGTGGTTGCAGTTCTGCTACCTTGCAGGCGCGCGGGGGCGGCTCTGCCCCTCTGCAGGCTGCTGGGCCTGTTCTGTCGGTGGTTGCAGTTCCGCCTACTTTGCAGGCGCAGGGGGGCGGCTCTGCCCCTCCGTAGGCCACTGGGCCTGTTCTGCCGGTGAGTCGCAGGTCCACCTACCTTGCAGGCGCACGGCAGCTCTCTACAATGTTAATTGGAACATTAACTTATTAACTTCATAAGAAAAGTATTAATTAATGTAACAGCAGCATTAACATTGTTAATAGCATTGCTTATGAATTAATGCTAGGCTGATGAATTACTTTATTTTTTTCTTCTAGTTAATGATGAAGTATTGTTGGAGCATTGGGTCTTACCAAATTGTTTGCATATCCTTCCATTTTCTTCAATTATCCATTCTAGGATAAGAGCATTAAATAAAGTGTTGTATCCTACGCAAAAAGAGAAAAATTGGAGTACTAATTAACCAGTGAACAATCAGAGAGTAAAGGTTGGAAAGTTTCAGAAGCAAAGATCAACTACACCTTTCTACTGCTTAGATTCCCACTTTGGCACCAACCTTGGAGATCTGTGGGTTTATTTCAAGAAGAAGGCTGCAGTGTTGATGGAAAGCATCAAAGAGAAATTTGCCATGCCACAGTTTTTTTTTCAAGGACCAGCTCTGATATTCACTCAGACACTTTCATCTACCACCCAGTAACAGAGGCTGTCTTTTGACCAATTTCATCTTCAGTGGAATATTATATCACTATTTAAATGGGACTCTAGCCAAATCTAACTGGTCTGTGGCAAATAAATGGCAAAGCTGGATAAAGACAACCTGGACTGTCCCTGTTTGTCAGTGAGGTTGTTTTCAAATAGCAACTGGAGTGAATGCTTCAGCTGCAGCTCACACAGGAGCCCTTGCCAAATTGCGGCGCGAGGGAAATGAAGCCCATTTCCACGAGAGGCTGTTCCAATGGCTGCATTCCATCCCCCAGTTCACAGCTCGCTCTCCTCAGCACCAGCCTGATGTTTTCATAGAACTTTACACTTGCTTATCATTGTGATAGTATTTCCAAATCTAGAAACACTTTCAAATCACTGTGTTGGTTTGAAAAAGGAGCATGTACTAAGTAGAACCAAATTCACTTGTTAATACTCAGGGCCACAGGGACAGCTCGGGAAGGATCTACTCCTGAGACCCACATGAATGGTTCAATCAGGAAAGTGGGATCAAGATTCTGCCACCAGCCAAATTTCAAGTATCTTCAAGTACTTCCTGCAAGATTAGTCCTATGGGGCATGTTTGTGGCTACCAGACAAAGGTGGTGAGATGCTGCTGTTACATTAATTAATGCTTTGCTTATTTTTGAAATTATTTATGGGCCATAATATCTAAGGTGAAAAAGTCTCTCCTATGATAATGTTTCAGTGCAATGAGATAAATTTTGTAAATTTTTGGTTTGTTTCAATGCCCTATTCTGGAAGATGATTCACCAAAGATGGGTTTAGTAGATGTACATGAGGAAACAAATCTCTTGCCCCAAGAAGAGAACATAGAGTGGTGCTATGAAATAGAAAATTTGTAACCAGAAACCTTGCATTATTGTTAGAAAACAAGAAAAAAAAGCATGCTTCAAAAACTAGAAGAGGCAACAACAACAAAAATGTTTCGTCAGTTTTTTGTTGGTAGTGGTGGTTGTTGTTTTGATTTTTGGTTTATTTGATACTAAAGATGCCAGATACCAGGGATTCTTAGACACTGAGCCTTGCCCCAGCCCTTTTGTATCTGTGTGTGGGGGGAGGAGGGTACCAGGGATTGAACCCAGGGCACTGGTCACTGAACCACATTGCAGCCCTGTTTTGTATTTTATTCAGAGACAGGATCTCACTGAGTTACTTAGTACCTTGCCATTGCTGAGGCTGGCTTTGAACTTGCCATCCTCCTGTCTCAGCCTCCCAAGCCACTGGGATTACAGCGTGTGCCACCACGCCTGTGCCACTCCCCAGACATCCTTTTGTTATTTATTTAATGGCAAGGTCTTGCTAAATTACTTAGGACCTTGCTAAGTTGCTGAGTCTGCCTTTGAACTTGTGATCCTCCTGCTTCAGCCTCCTGAGTCACTGGGATTACAGGTGTATGCCACTGCACTCAGCTCTTGTGTCAGTTTTAAACTTCATAAAAGCAAGAGCAGCCTGTACATTTCCATTCATCAGGATCTAGCACAAGACCTGACACATGATAAGGGATGTTGAAATGTGGATTGAAAAATGAATAATTGCTAAAGATGCCAAGCAATGGAATAAAGAGTACACATTTCTCAATTAAGCCATGTTCTTTAAAGGGGTAGATCTCCAAAGAATAAGACAGGTTTAAAAGTTGAGCAGAGGGATTTGCACAGCCCCCTCAGATGATTCTATATGTAGAAAAGCTGTGGGGTAAAATCAGCAACAGCACAGGTATTTCAACTAAATCATCATAACCACTGTTTCTCAAATTTTAATATACCTACAATCCAACAGAGAATTTTGTCAAAATTCAGATTCTTATTCAGCAAGCTGAGGGTGGGACCTGAAATTCTGCATGATGGTCACCTCCCAGGTGCCACTGCTGCTGCTGCTGCTGCTGCTGCTACTGAAGGTCCATGTACCACAATTTGAATAACAAAGATCTGGAAGGTCATAGTCTTTCCCTTTAATACTAGAGGGAACTTGGGCTGGGGATATGGCTCAAGCGTCTGGCGTGCGTGCCTGCGGCCCAGGTTCGATCCTTAGCACCACATACAAGCAAAGATGTTGTTTGTGTCCGCCGATAACTAGAAAATAAATATTAAAAGATTCTCTCTCTCTCTCTCTCTCTCTCTCTCTCTCTCTCTCTCTCTCTCTCTCTCTCTCTTTCTCTTAAAAAAATACTAGTGGGAACTTATTAGAAATGCACAATTCAGGTTTCACCTTGGACCTACTAAATCATAAAGTTTGGAGGTGGCTCTGTGTTTGAATAAGCCCAGCAGGTGGTCCTGAGGCACGTTCAAATTTGAGAATCTGTACTCTGCTCCATTACATCACCATCTGTCACCATTTAACCTGGCCAAGAGGGGTCGTGAATACTTCCTGCTCTGAGTATGACCGAACCTTCCCCAGTAGGGTGTAAGATTTCAAAAGGGAAACTTTTGGTTCTCTTCTTTCATCCTGACAATTAAAAGGGCATTATTCTCACATGACCTCAAAATGGTAATGAATATAACACACTGCTCTTTGTTCATTCACTGAACCACACAGGCTGCATAAAATGAAGGGGCTGGACACACTCCTCAAGGTCCTTTCTCTTTTTGACAGTCTGTAATTCCACCACCCTCTAACTAGGGAGGCTGTGATGGGTTTTGTGCCTTTGTCCCTGGACTCCACTCAATCCACTCCACACTGTAATGTTCCCATTGTTAGACCCCCCTTTTTAAAGAAAGAGGAGAAGGGCAAAGGCAGTAGTAAGCCTCAGAGGCCCGGTCACAGTCACTGAGTTCCTGCAAAGTCAGTAACCACTAGCAGCTGGGCCCTGCTCCCAGTCCGTGGAGATGCAGATGCTAAAGCCTGCAGGGAAGCCTCAACTTCCTGTGGGGCCCTGGAAGGCAGGAAGCAGCACCCTGATGCTCACAGGCATGTGTGCAGAAGGGACACTGAGGAGCTTGCTTTCTTGCTACTCAGTCTTTATTACACACTGAGGACTCTCTAAACCCTGCTAAAATCTGAACACCAAGGATGCATATAATCCTGTGAATTAGAGTAATCAGCTGTCCTGATTTGCTAGAGATGGCCTCATATTTTAGAACTAAAATCCCCGTATCCTGAGAAATTTATCAGTCCCTGGCAAACAAGATGGTTTGCTGGGGTTTCTTTTCTTTTCTTTCTTTTAAAAAAATATATTTACTTGTTTATTGTTTTACACAAATGGAGCAAAACTTTTCATTTTTCTGGTTGTACATGATGTAGGATCACCATTCATGCAATCATACCCATGCATAGAGGTAATAATGTCCATCTCATTTCACTATCTCCTCACCCACATCCCCTTCCTTCCCTCTGCTCAGTCCAAAATTCCTTTATTCTTCCCTTTGCCCCCCGCCCCTTGTGGATCAACATCCACTTATCGGAGAAACCATTCGGCTTTTAGTTTTAGGGATTGGATTATTTTGCTTAGCATGATTTCTCCAACTCTGTCCATTTACCTGTAAACACTATGATTTCATTCTTCTTTAAGGCTGAGTAATTTTCCATTGTGTATACATACTACTGTTTCTTGATCCATTCATCTATTAAGGGCATTTAGGCTGCTTCCACATTTTAGCTATTGTGTATTGAGCTTCTATAAACATTGAGGTGGCTGCATGTCTATAGCATGCTGCTTTTAAGCCCTTTGTGTATAGACTAAAGAGTGGGATAGCTGAGTCAAATGGTGGTTCTATTCCAAGTTTTCTAAAGTGTCTCCACACTGCTTTCCAAAGTGTTTGTACCATTTTGCAATCCCACCAGTAATGAATCAGTGCATCATTTTCCCCACACCCTCACCAGCACTTACTATTGCTTGATTTTTTTGATAATTGCCATTCTGACTGAAGTGAAATGAAATCTTAGAGTAGTTTTGATTTGCATTTCTCTAGTTACTAGTGATGTTGAACATTTTTTCAGTTACCACTCTGTTAATTCCATCGGGGGATTGATTCACTGATTGGGTTAAGGCTCTCATAACCCAGACATGTCTCCTCTGAACTTTCTTGCACTGTCTCACACATGAACTTTTAGGGAGATACCTCACATCCAAACAATAACAACATGTTTACAACTTGCTGCTTCAAATGAAGAATGAAAACAAAATGGTAGAGAAGGAGGAGACACAGCCAAGAAGTGAAAGGGTAAGTATTGGAGGGAAGACACTGGGAGGCATTCTTAGCTTTGGAACCAGCGTGCTGAAGCATCTTGTCTCTTGCCTGTATTGTCTTTCCTCTGTGATAGCTCTGTACTTTCACAGGTCCTTTTCTGAAAGGAAAGGAGAATCTGTTTTTAATGCTAAATATACTGATATTTTCATTATAAAAAAATATGGTGTGCTGCTTGGGTTTCTTTTTTCCTATTTTGTAAGGAAGACTGATGCTATAAGAAGACATAGTCCCTAGGAGTTAATTTCCACAGAGGTTAACACACCTAAGAGCTCAATACCTGTCATACATCTAAGTGCTCTAACAGGCTAAGTGAGAGAAATGCACTTCATTAAGCCATCTTGAGTTCTTGATTCACTGAGGAGCCTTCTCCTTGTCTGAAGAGTGAATGTGCTTCCCTGAATCTCTGATTTATTACAGGAAAGGGCTCTAGCCTTAGGAAGACTTGGGTCCCTCTGCTGACCACTGACTGACAGCTCTGTGAATCAGAACTTCATATACCACAATCAATTGTTCCTATCACTAAGCTTCATGCCTTGTCTGCCCCTCCTATCCTCAATGCTCTTTATAGAGCACCACAATGGGATTCATATCTTCTACATCATCAAAACACAAACTCCATCATTTAACCCATTAAAATGGTTTGCACAAATTATGGCAAGGAGTAGGTAAGTGCCAAATAATGTTCTCCATAGAATCATCTCAGAGTGAAAGTTCCAATCAGGAACTGATTCACACCCCTCCAAAATGGAGCCTTTTTCTTCTTCAGCAAATTCTTCCTTGTCTGATGAGTAGACCTAATTAATTCAAGTATTGAATTGTCCCCTATAAACCGTCTTACTCTCTGCCCCCCTGGTCAACGAACAACCACCTTTTATCCTGTAGACTATAGCTTAAGTTCTACCTACTTTCTTCAGAAACCATTAAATTAAAATTTCCCAATTATCTAATATGTACCACCTCTACAACCAAAAACAGTTTTATGATTATTGTTTCATTATAGTTTGTGCAATGTGTAATATTTGTATATTAAAATCCAGCCTAAGGATGATATCCATTTTGAATTCATCTCAAATTGGATTATAAGTCTTTTCATTATAACAAAACCAAAATATTTATATCAATTTTTAAAAAAGAGGAAAAACAGGACAAAGAAATGTTGAGCACTGAGAAATAGGCTCTACGTCATTGCCTAGAAAACTTTAATTAGAGTTCTTTATGTCAGTTTGAGAAATTATGAACTAGTCTATCTAAATCCTTCTTAATGTACACACGTGGTTGAACTGAATCAAGAATTATTATTTCATATTTTAAGAAGGGATAAGGAAGTGCCAGTGATTTAGCTCAGTGGAAGAATGCTTGCCTAGTATGTGCAACATCCTGGGTTCAAACCCCAGGGGAGAGAGAGAGAGAGAGAGAGAGAGAGAGAGAGAGAGAGAGAGAGAGAGAGAGAAAAGGAAAGAAAGCTGACTAAACACATGTGGATCCTACCTAAGATCACAAAGGTTGATAAACTTTTATCTTGTTCCCCCCTCCCTGAATCTTCTTACCTGTGTGCTCTCATGAAGCAAGCTGGAAGCACTCATGGCAAAGAACATAGTGAGGCACCATCCATTGTGTTACTGAGGCCCTCAGTCAACCAGCTCTCAAGGAACCAAAGCAAGTGAGCTTGAAAGCTGATCCTGTTCCAGTTGGGCCTGCAGTTGAGACCATAACCCCACGTGAATGAAATCTTGATTGCCGCCTTGTGAGAGACCCTAAAAAAGAGTTACTAGCTAAGATATACTCAGATTCATAACCCACATCATGATGAGATAATAAATGCTCGCCATTTGAAACTGGTAAATTTAGAGGTAAATTGTCCCACAACAAAACTAGTGTTTATAAATAGTATAATATTTGACTTTTTTTTTCAAAGAGGAAAAAGATAACGCTATTTTATAGAAAAAAATTCAAACATGGTTACATAGCCATCGAACGAAAATGATCAAGTATGTTATGTCAATATGCACATTTCAAGAAACCAAGTAGAATGGTGGTGGGGGAATTGACTGGAGCATAATGATCAGCAGATACAGGAACAGAAGTAGCTCTAGAGTTTTCTCTTCTCTCAGATAATCACTTAGTACCATTCAATACTACCGTTTCCCTTTCGGCTGCTGTCTGTTCTGCCTGCCCTGCTTCTCTAATCCATTCCCACCTTGTAAAGCTCCTGGTGGTTTCTAAGCAGTCTTTCCTGCTTCAATCAGCCCTAGTGATCTTTTGTCTACCAGACCCTCCAAACGTGAATATGGGTCAAAGGATGGGATTGTACACACAGTGTCTGCAATTTGGTACAAATGAGATTGAGAAGAGCATGAATGCCTCTTCACGGAGAAACAAGGGAACTAGGTCACCATATACACATCCGTGATTAAAGCTCTGTTAGTCACTTTAGCTTACCCCTAGCTAAAGTGGCTTCATAGGCTTTTTTTTAAAAAAATTACTTTAAATTACTTCATTTTCTCATTCTTCTTTCTGGGAACAAGAGACTAAGAAGTTGAATCTGGTTAGATCCTTCTCAACATCAACTAGACATGAACTAGAATGGAAAAATATCAAGGTCATCTAAGATTTATACTTTGATAAAGAGGTAAAGTAGTTTTGAGGATGCTGAACTGGACAGGCATGGTTAATAGATAAATCAGATGCATGGGGCTATTTGTCCACTTTAATTTCCACCATGGTTCTTTGATCTTTTTTTCCCCCCCTTCTTCATATATTTTAGAGAGTAGGGAGTTTCCAAGTTTCCAAAAAGCCTGAAAAAAAAAAGTCAAAAGGTTTTGACTTACAAAGGACACAGGGACTTTACCAAGGAGCCTGGCTTTTCAAACACTGGGTCAATTTCCAAGAGATATTGTCCTCAAAGCAGAGAAGTCAAAAGGACCCAAGTTTGCAGAGTTCTGATCTCTACTGAGATATTGATTTGTTACATGGCCTGAGGCCAGATGTTGAACCTCCCATGGTTTCTTCTTCTTATCTGTGAAATTGAGATGAAAATTCTGAGCCTCAAAGTGATTTGGTGGGAATTAAATAATAGCTTCAAGCCCTTTGAAATGGCAAAGTGATAAGTGTTTCCTTTTAGCTTCTATCAGATATTATACAATTTTCCATTTAAGTGAAAATTAACTTCAAACATCTCACACTTCAGTTTTGACCTAATCACCTGTTGATTAGTGGTTCTAAAATATCAATTGTGGGTCCTCTGAAAGAGAAATGTGACTATCTGCATGGAAAACTCACATTTAGACTACCCTAGAAAAAAAACTTCTCCTCCCCCATATCTGTTACAAAATCCCTGTGCTCCCAAGCAGATGGCATACAGAGTTTGACTGAAATTTAAAATATTGTCCCTTTTGTGATTTATTGCCTCTAGGCAAATAGAGAATACTTAATTTGAAATATCCATGAAAAACATAAAGGAAGGACAGCTATGTCTCCTATTAGCATTTTCTCTTCAAATAATTGTTTTATTTATAGTTTTGAGTAATTCATGCCCAACAGGTCATGTAAAATTTTTAAATGCCAGAGAGCAACCCGCAGGCAAATTCACAAAGAAATTAGACTTAGAAAGGTGAAGTTCTGATATGTGTCACTTAAAAGCAATATGGGATAATATTAAACTTATGAGCTCTGGATTCAACTCAGCCAGAAATTAAATCTCAGATTGGCAAATTACTGGCAGTACACAACTTGACAAAGAAAATTCTTGTATTTTTATTTTCTTTTTCTCTGTAGAGAGTTCCCCATGATCAGAGAATAGTTCCTATTGATCATCATATCTGAAGCACCTAACACAGCTTGTGCTTGATTAATGTTTGCAAAATCAATTAGATTAAGGACTAGACTACCTCACAATACCTTCAGAAAATGTGGAGTATTTTGCACACCAGAAAGTGTACCCTCATGTAACCCTAACTCGGAAGGTTAGAAAAGGGAAAGATGGCTAAGTGCTTTCCCCAAATACCAAGGGACTTTTCTAAGGATCCGCTTCACCAGGATTTAGAAGAAGCTTCTACTCAGAAAACACAGTAACAGATGCAGAATTGCTGCCGAAAAAATCATGTGCCCCCATTAGAGGACACCACAGTGGTTCCTTTCAAGCCAATTTGCTTAGGGAAGTAAAATCTCTCTGTACGGGAGTGGAATTACTCATTACACTCAGCCTCGCATAAAGCTCAGCTATTTGCCCAGGCTGCCCAAAGCCTTCTGGTGGCCTGATCCTTTTGATGGTGGAGAACAGGTTGTGTGCCTATAATGCTGATGTAATACAATTTGCAATCAACTTTCAGTTCCCAAAGGGATCAGAACTTTCAGCTCAAGCCTTGAGCAAGATTGGAAAAGACAGTGTCACCTGGACAATAAACCCAATGCATTATGTTGTGGTATAAAAAGTGAACTTGGAATTTTAACCATTAAGGCTGAGATTTAAGCCAAAACCTCTAATCCTGTGTTTGTCCTTTACCAAGAATTGACAATGCTGTTTGCTTTCCTCTAATCTGCTTTTAAAGCTAAGAACTGATTTTTGCTCCTAATGTTATTATGCCAAATAATCTGTGCAGTGATTTATTAAATTTGTATGTTGTTTATGTAATGACTTTGAGGAATGTCCCAAAATATAAATGTATGATTTTAAATAAGAGAACCAATATATTCCTAAGATCTGCATACACAAAGATCAGTATAGGGTAATAAAAGAAATCTCCACAGGGAGTCAGGACACCTGGTTTTAGTCCTTGTTACTATCTAACTCCAGACCTTGAGAGGACTCATTTCTCTTTCCTGGGCTTTGGTATTTTTCGTGAGAAAAAAATCTAACTTATCACTAATGTGTGCTCCTTTGAAGCAATTCCTCTAAACCCTCATTCCCTGAGAAGACATTCGCTTTATCCTATAATAACTGTTTTCCAGAGACATCCACATTTCATCTTCATGCTTCCTCCTGAAGCAACACAACTTTGGGAATGGAATTTCTGCTGTTTGCCCAGAAGAAGAGGTAGTAAGACAGTGAGGGCCCAAAGCAAGAAAAGTTATGTTTGAAGGAGACAGCCAGCAAAGAAATTGTCTGACATACTGAGGCTATAAAGAGATCTTTAAGGTTAAAAACAGGACTTTCTAATTAATTCCTCATACAGCTCACTGCCTGCAGGCCCAGAAATTTCCTCTGAAGAGAATCTGCGCAGAATGTAAAGGACCCTGATTTTAAATCCCAGGTCAGCTGACCTCATCTGAGAAGAGAGCAGGAGATGTACCTAACTGGGTTCCCATCAGGGTTAGAAACTACACCTAACGTAAATGCGCTTACACAACACACAGCTCACAACAATGCATCTAAATAAAGTGGACTGTGCCTATTGCCACATGTAGACCACAAACTGTATAATAAGAGCTACTGGCAGCATTCATCTAAATGGAGAAGGACTAAGAACTTAAATCTCTGTCCTACAGCCCTTCTGTAAATAATATCAAATAATCTGGGTTCCCATCAGGAATTGGACAATTCTGCAGCAGGGATGAGAAAGGAAGGAAGGAGTAATTCTGATACTCTAAGGCCTTGAAATTAAATATCCCAAAACAGTGGCTAATAGTATTTCACTATTTTTTATAGGCAGTATACATTGTATTTCTAGATATACAGAACATAAATCTAGAATCTACAGGAGGAAAGCAATTTTTCCATTCTCAAAAGCTCTGATAAAACCTGAAGTACCTCAAATAAGGCATTTTGAAGCCTGTCGCTTACTTTCATGAATTTGCACAGAAGTAAAGAAAACTTTTGTCCTATTTTCAGATCTCAATTTCTTCTGAACACATTTATAATATAATATATTTGGTCTTTATAAATGGTTTCTTCACATCCTGGTACAGTTCTTATTTTGCCTTCAGACAACTTCAAAATAAGTCTCAGTCTACACATAAATGATGTTTTGGTCTGTTCGTACCTTTATTTTGTAACTTAAAGAATGTTGACAATGACTTGTCTAATCATCAAAAAACCTTCAAGTTTTTAAATTTGTTTCAAAGGATTCCTAGATTCATTTTCAATAATTCAGGTGAGCACAAAGTGCATGCTTGCTGAATTAGAAGTTTACACAGAGGAAAAAGCCCTAGACTTCCAGCATGACTGTCAAGACATCATAGCACAGATGAGACCCGTGGAGAACAGTTGGTTATAGGAAGCAGTTGGTATCTGTGAGTTCCAATATGGGGTGGACAGAATAGGTTGACATAACACAGAGTCTAGAAATACATAAACAATACTCAGGAATAGAGATGAGCAGGAAGTAATTGACAGCTTTGGTCCACATGACAGCAATGTCTGGCTGCTCAAAGACACATATGGCTAACTTATGTCATGAAGAGTTGATATCCAGAGGGATCAATTGAAATCAAATCTTGAGAGACAACCTGGGGACTCTTTGGATTGAGACCTGAGAATGTTTTAAAAGATTATTGAGGTGGTACAAACAGAGGTATAGATGCATGGACAATCAAGGTGCCTGATAAGAAGTAAAGTGATCCTAAGGGGAGAGTCAGAAAATACACATTACTCACTGTCAGTAGTTTCTAATTGAAGCAGACATCCTATTTTGAATCTGTAAAATGCACTTTACTCAAGTTAGTTCTAAAGATAGTTTCTGTGACTCATTTTTCAGTGTTTTGAGAAAGGGTTTCCACCCAGGGGGAAAAGAAGGAGGAGGAGGAGGAGGAGGAGGAGGAGGAGGAGAATTTTAAAATACAAGGTCCAGATCGTAAGAATCTATACAGGAAATCCAGAGTACAAAAGGAACAGAACTTTGTGAGCTTGTTATCGAAGTGACAAGAGAGATCCTTTTTCCCATTTCTATATGACAGAATAGAAATGATAAGAAATAGATACCTACATCATTCTTTGCAGTGAAGAAGACATGGAAGAACTTGTTACACCGTCACAATCACCCCTGGGGAGTTAAAGGAAATGAACCATATGCCAACATCAGAAACAAAAAAAAATGGCAGTGTTGGAGATACCACCAGTAGGCTGGGACAGGCTTATTCTCCAGCATATGAGAGCCTATATTAGTTAATCAAGACTTTTTTCCATGTAAGGAACAGACATCCACTCAGAAAAGGACAAGGAAGAGGCAGATATAAAGGTAACCCATAAAGACTTAAAAGGAGGAAATGCAGTCAGCATTCAGTAGATCAATGAAATGAAAATACTTCATAACACAATTTTCCCATATATTTTTTTCATTTCTTTTATCACTACATTTTGCTTTCCTTCTTTCTGCAACTTGGCCATTTCTCTTTCATCAAGAGCATAGTGGAAAATGAACACTCTCTTTCTGTTCCATATCAACTTTTAGCTCCATAGTCATCAATACACCAGTGTCAATTGGCCTATCTTGGGTCAGATCTGAAATTCTCATTTAATCCTCTATGGGTAAACTCATGGGGTCTTACTGAATTCATAAGGACATAAAATACAGGGGTAAGAATGTTGCTCTTAGAAACAGGGCATTGTGGGTACCCCAACAAGGATGCAACAAACAGATATTCCCTATTCTATTTTATTCCAGTTCCAGTTACAAGAAAAATGTGGGGGCAGGGGAAGGAGAATAGTAGGTCCCCCCCGCCCTGGGAGAAGTCTGAGACTGAATACATCAATCTAACACTTTATCACTTTTTGAATGGTGATCACAGAAGACATACCACAGAGATGAGGCTCAATATGGGTAGAAAGATCATGACAAAATTTCACTTTTTTATTATCATGAGCCAGAGAAGAAAAATGACAACCAGTCTTGGAAAATTCTAATTATGGTTTGTATATTTAAAAGGTAAATAATGTCAGATTAAACATTAGAGAAACGTGAATGTCCACTTGTGTGCAAGTCATACATAGACAAAGGACTGATCTGTGCACACTGGGTCAGACCTCCTACGCTTGAGATACAGGATTCATTATCGTTTTAATGTCAGACATAAATGTAATAGAACAAGGGTTTGTCTAACATAACCATTACAACAATGGCAAGAAAAGAAATACATTTTAAGTCTGCATTTTAAAGAATACATATTACAGCATTATTCCATAAGATAGCACTCATTTTGCTGGATTTGCTTTCCGTTAGAACCAAGTTATAAAAAGCATGATGAAATTATTTGGAAATCAGAAATACTATGTTGTAAATGACTTGAAATATATTGTCTGTAAGTGATTGCTGAACATGTTCAAATAGGAGGAGCTCTTTTAAGGCTGAAACAAAATATCTACAGATATGGATAATTTCAATTGACTAGGAAATTGACATGGGACAGCAATAAATTGAGAATATTTTTTGAAAAAAAAAATTTGCTATAAATAACTATATTTCCATGTCTTGTGTGTTATCAATAGACTGCTTACAAATGAAACTTTATGTTTGGAATTAAGAACTTTTAAAAATAACTATAGCTCTCAGGAACCCATGATACACAGGTTAGTAATCATTGTTTTTTGACCCAACCTCATTCTAAAGATGACTGGAGTATAAAAACATGAGTGGCTTTCCTCAAGTCAAAAATTTAGTCCACTAGTGGAAGAACCAGGGCTGGAATCCAATTCCCTAGGTGATGTATTAGCTCAAAATTCTTCTGTATGAATCAAATAATTAATTATTTCATTTGCTTGCCTTTAAATGTCATTATTTGGCATGCAGCTTATATATATATATATATATATATATATAAAAGCTTCATGCCAAAATATAATATTCATTATATATATACTGAATATTATATTTTGAATATATTACATATTTACTCCATAATCTATACTCCACAATCTAAACTATCATAATCATTTGTTAATAAGCAATGTCTAAGTACTCTTGTAGCAAAAAGGTTGCATGAATAAAACCTCAAAATTTAGAATACTTTTTTCCCTACACTGAGTAGTACAGGGAGAATTTTGAAAACTCTTCACTTATTCCAAAGAGGCAGTCTAACACTGCCAGAGTGTTTCAACTTATTCTTCTCCACTTATTTTTCTGGCTAGTTGATAACATTATAAAAGTTTGTAAGAAAACATGGCTTCCATTGAGACCAAAATTTAATGCCAGTATCTAAGAAGGAAATTAATAACCATGCTCTTGGCAAACATACTTTGGGGGATCCTCCATACCTCAACCATTAGACATCATAGTCTCAAATGAAACTTCACACAGTTATAATGTATCCAGCCTCTGCCTGAAGAAAAGAAATTGCTCAGATGAAAGTAATATATTTGTTCCTAGTGCTTACTGTAAATAACCTACACACTGGTATAATATGGTGGTGGTACAGAATTTACTTCTGTAATGAAATAATTTTCTACTACAATAGGGAATTTTTCCCCTATTTCGAAATTTTTTAAAAATCAACATTTTTAACCCCAATATTTTAAGTGTCACTTTACTGTTTGGATCCAGTTTTACAAAAGTTCATATCATTGTAGTCATCTACTTCAGCCATTTGGTGGGTTGCATTAATCTCTGCAGCTTCTTTTAAAAGATAAGCCACATTTAATGGCCATGCTAAATAATTTTTCAAACATTTGAAGTGCAGCATGGTGAAGTTTCAATAGATTGAACTGGGCATTCATGTCCCATTTATAAAGATTCCTAATGTGCTCTTCATTATCATTCTAGTCACTCATTGAGTTCCATTATAACTTATATTGATTCTATTTTCAGAAGGAGTCTGGGGATGAGACAAAGAAGTAATTAAGTAGTTTTTCAAAGGATAACCACTGTCACCTAAAATCATTACAGGAGAATAAAACACCTACCATCCTCTACCATATCTTAACTAATTTGTAATTAATTAAAGAGTAAGCTTCGTAAAACAAAATTTGGAATTTTTGGAGAATTGGGAAATATAAAACTAAATTAAACTGATTGATTTTAGGGATATCTGTATATAGTCATGATTTGGTATAAATTCACATCTGTCTTAGATACATCAGCTATGTTGCAGAAATAGCTGCAACTATATGCCACATGCATAAAAATGTGTACTTTAAAAATTATTATCTTATATAAATACCGTATGTACTTTGGGTGTATTATTAGGTTAAAATATTGCTTAGTGGGAAATTAGTATTGGTCTTAAAGCAGTCAAATAAGATCATCTTAGGGAACTGAAAAATAAAATTTAGTTCTGTGGGGAAAAAATGTGAGGTGGGTATCCTGGTTTTTAAATAAAAAATAAATAAATATGACTCGTGGCTATGGTGCTTTAATTTAAGTAATTGACATGAAGCAAATATGGCAGTAAAATGTATAAACAGAGGTATAGTAAAATTTACAAACTATTAAAAATGTGTGCAAACACATAAGTTAATAATTATTCATCCTCTATAGTAAGTAGTGTAAGAGAGGACCTCCTTGACCCAGAAGCAAATCTAGTTAGGTCAAGTCACAAGTGGTCCTTTAGAAAATTAAATATGGTTGTCTTTCTATAAGTTCAGCCATATTACTTCCTTGGGTGTGGAAGGACAATTTACCTTGTTCTCCTTTTCTAAAGAAGAAGGAGGGTCTCTCTATCCACATAAGACTAAAGATGAGCTGAGTATTCTGCCAAGCATTTAAGCTTTTATCCCAAGAATGATACAATTGAAAGAATCTATTAGCTCATTGATTCAGTGACTTTCAAATTGTATTCTTTGGATGTGTGTTGGAGGTCATGGGGTCAGGGGAAGGATATAGAGGTAATTAAAATAGGTAAGTTCCCTGCACTGCCATTGAAATGAAAGCAGTTAGCTTTCTTGTGGGCTTCTGTAAAAGATAATAAAGACTTCTGTTGCTAAAAACAATTTTAAAATTATTATTAGCTTAGAGATGTAACCCTCATTCTGGAAGTAATAAGTTGCAAAAAAAAAAAAAAAGAACGAAAGAAAAAGAAACAGAAACCCCCCTCAAGTTATTAGAAATAGAGTCATGAGCAGAACCTAATCCCTGGACATGTAAGTGGCCAGGAGGATCAAGGGATATGTCTCACTCTCCAGGGTGCTGATATTCTTCTTGGAAGATCAGTCTTTTAATTTCTGGAATACAGTGATTTCCTCTCAAATTCCCATTGCTCACAGTTTTCTATCTTGTTCTGTGGCTAGTTTTGAACCTCATGTTGCTCTAAAATGGTAAACTCCAATTTATAATTCAAAGTATATGTAACTAATTTCATGAATATTGGCAATTCTATCACATTTCCAGTAATTGGAATTAACTAATTCATTCCCTCTTTCTCTCTCATATACTCACACACATTTTAGTCTTTCACGATTCACCAATGCTTCTTTTATGCTATGCCAATAGTTGAATAATCTAAAGAAGAGATGAACGCACTGAATGTTGGAGTTTGTAAACACTTTCTGTATATTTTTTCCTAAGAAGCCTTTGAAACTAAAATTTCCCCATGGAAAAACTACCATTTTCTGAAGTCCTACCATGGTCTGGAAGCTTCATAATATTGTATCAACTCTGAATTTCTCTTCCCCGTATGTATTCACATTAACTAATCTCAAAAATAATATTTCTGGATGGTAAACAGTTGAGTCTACAAAGCAAATCAATATATCTTGCAATCAGACTCTTAGAAGCCCAATCATAATCTGGTTTCCACTTATTAAGTTAATTAAGAAAAATAAATTGTTTTGAAGGCATACTGAATGCCATTTGTTTTCTATGAAACATATTTGTAAATTAGACACAGATGAAGGTCTATGGGTGTTTTTCACATCTCCCTGTACCCCTGTAATATTGAGGGATTTTGCCTATATATTCATCCTAACTAACAGACAGTGTAGTGCAGAGATTTGGTTGTGTCCATCCTTTACCCAGAGACCTAGCCCAGTGCCTCAGCCATAAGTGTGCTCAGTGCATACCATTAAATGAGTTAATGATAGAAAGCCAGTTGAAAGCTAGAGCAGTGAGAACCAAAGGGTGTGCCAAATTGGGTGACAGCAGGAAGGCAAAAGAGTTAGCAATTATCATGCTTATGCATTATAGGACATCATTTTGCATTTCTAAATCTAAGGCAAAATTGTTTTCTTCAATCATATTTGCTCAGTATCTTCAGTTAAAATCTAGACCACAGGGACTGGTGTTTTTCAATTGGTATATGTGCTAGTTAACTTCATTATGTCCCTCCACACTATTATCCATTCTATGGCATTCGAGCTTTGACTTGGGTGAGTTCAGTCAAAGCAGAACACAAGCAGGTAACTGGAGGGAAGTGGAAGAGTGGGGTCAGTGTGTTTATTTCTGAGCTCCTTCTTGGGGAGATTGCTATGATCTGACTGAATTTCAAGACCAAAGGTCTCAGTGTCTGCCAGGCCATGCTCTGCACGCACTTCACTCTATTTACAAGTTCTGGCAGCACACTGTTTGTTCTTATTTAGCAGAACTGTCAATCTTCCCTCACAGCTCCTGGGTATTCCACTACCTCTTGCTTTTATTTATTGCCTTCATATATCTTCACAAATAGATTGTTTTAAAATGAACTAAAGAACACAGTTTGTTTGTAGCATCAACTTCCTCCTGGGATCTCAACCCATTTGATGACCAAAAAATAATCACATAAAAATCCTGCATTCAGATAATAGTCATCACGACTCTGGCTGTTTCCTTAATATGGCTGATAAGATACTCAAGGTTTGGAGTATTGCTTTCCATATACAATATTTTGTATTCTTATATACTGTGATACATTTTTTTCCATTATTGAATTTTGAAATTTGAGTAGGTGGCAAAAACAGGTACAAATTATAGATTTGTTAAGGATAATATCCAAGGGTATTACTTTAGAATATGGCAACTCAGGCTGGAAAATATCTAGTAAAATCTGAGGAAGTTTAGGTATAAGATCACAATTAGTAATTTTTTTTTACTTCAAGGTGAATGGACCATAGAATCACTAAATCAGTCAACCCACAATATCCAGTAAAACTTAAATTGCCCTTTATTCATTAAAGACCCCCAACAATGACTAAAGAAAAGTCATTGTTCTTCATCTTGCAAAAAGCTATTCTTTGGGGCTGGGGCTGTATCTCAGTGGCAGAGCACTTGCCTAGCACGTGTGAAGCACTGAATTCAATCCTAAGCACCATATAAAAATAAACAAATAAAATGAAAACATGCTGTCCAACTGTAACCACAAAAAATATAAATAAAAAAGCTATCCTTTGATTTCTCTTTACTAATGAGCATAAACTTTTGTATATTTAGCAGTTAATGCAATTCTTAAGGCTATTTTATTTATACTTGGCATTAGTTAAATGCATAAACATCAAATATAATTGCAAATTAATTAGCATTATTTTTCCCTTTTTATTTTTTTAATTGCTTTTATTTTTAAATACATGACAGCGGAATGCATCACAATTCTTATTACACATATAGAACAAACACAATTTTTCATATCTCTGTTTATATATAAAGTATGTTTATTCCAATACATGTCTTCATACATGTACTTTGAATAATTATGTCCATCACATTCCACCATCATTGCCTGCCTCCCTCCCTTCCCCTCCCACCCCTCTGCCCTGACTGACTCATAGTGGGATAGAGAGAGGGAGAATGGGAGGAATAATTAGCATTATTTCATGGGGTTATGTCTTTTTAAGTTTAAAAAATCACATCTCGCCAGGCATGGTGGCACAAACCTGTAATCCCAGTGGCTTCGGAAGCTGAGACAGTAGGGTCACAATTTCAAAGCCAGCCTCAGCAATTTAGTGAGGACTTAAGCTACTCAATGAGACCCTGTCTCTGAATGTAATTTAAAAAAAAAAAAAAAGTTGGAGGGTGGCCTGGGGAAGACGTGGCTCAGTGGTTAAGTGCCCCTGAGTTAAAAAAAATCATATCTTATTTGATGCTATGTTAAAATGGAGTGAAAATGAGTAATTTTTCTGTTGAGAAAAATTTGACTTTATCTAGTCTCTCCAAGGCAAATTGATATCAAGCTGTAGATTATATTTTGTTGCTTTACAGAGAACACTATTGTTCCAAATTCTGCCATATGTTCTAGAAAAGACATTTTGGCCTTCCATGCAACAGTTGAAATACAAGAAATAAAATAATGCTTAGAATATGGAAATTGCTAATATTTTATTCTCAACAACAGAGTTCTGTCCACCATAGAACAATTTCACCTTCTGTTTATTTTTTCCTTGTGAAAAATTCTGATTCCATCTGAAAATAAATGAAACCTTTTAAAGGGTTGAATCATTAGAATACACATTATATAAAGAACATTTTTTTGAAAAATCAGTTCCATTACTTTCAATGAGGAATACAAAACATACCATGAAATTATGTCCTTCTAAAGCATACAGCAACCATTCGCCCATATTTACTTTAATTCTCATATTTCTAAGGCTCATAGTTGATAGCATAGAATGATTTGAAAAATTGTTCTGGTAGAGTAAAGATGAGATAGTGATTTTCAAACATGAAAATAAAATAACTATAGGGCTGGGGTTGTGGTTCAGCAGTGGAGTGCTTGCCTAGCACAGGTGAGACCCTGGGTTCTATCCTCAGCACCACATATAAAATAAAGGTATTGTGTCCAACTACAACTAAAAAATAAATATTTTTTAAAAATAGAAAAACTATAAATATAAGTAACAAGATCATTTAGGTTAAAATTTAAATTTTAATGTATTTCCTTCTGTTATGTGAAACTTTGTCAACTCTTGAATCATATGACCGATGAAACAAAACCAAGTTTTTATAAGCTAATGCCAAAAATATAATGTTGATAATCAGCCTCTTGGGAAATCATCAGGGTTTTTTTTTCTTATTCTATTAACTTATTGTAACTCCCTCATTGTTTGCCTAAGCAGTGGGGAAGAGGTTGCAGGAGGTTGACTATGTTTAAGAAAACTATATTGTCCATTAAATGAATGGAGGTAGTATTCACAATGTTTAAAAAAATAAAAGAATAAAAGATCATAAGCCCACTTTCTCTCCCCACCCAGTCCTTCCCCCAACTTCTACTTCTTATCTCAGATAGCTTCTAAACCCAGGAGCTATTGCCAGGCTGTTAAAAGGGCTGAAGCATAGGACCCAAGCTAGATGGATCCCTCTGGACAAGCATGACAAATAGGCTTTATCTGCCATAAACTCCACCCTATTCCTCACAGTCTTAAGATTCAGTTGAAGGGCTCATGCTAGAAGGCACCAAATCTTTTGATTTAGCCTCTGATTACCTACACTTAACCAATATGGAGTTCAAGCATCTCAGAAGGAATTTGTTTTGAAGTTTAGGACCACATCCTTAGTAGAAAATACTGTTACCTTTTCCTGCTATAAAAAGTTCCTTATGGGCCGGGGTTGTAGCTCAGTGGTAGGGCGCTTACCTACCTGGGTTTGATCCTCAGCACCACATAAAAATAAACAAATAAAAATAAAAATATTGTGTCCATCTACAACTAAAAAATATATTTTAAAAAATTTTCTTATGGATTCTCAGGGCTTTGAGATGGGTTGATTTCTCAAGTCTTTATATAATTTGAATATTCCTATATCACCTGGAAAACACTAAAAGAATGTCATTTTATTTCTTACAAGTGTCATAAATTCTTCTCTTTCATCAAATGAGTGGGTTTTGAAGAAAGTAAAAATAATTCTCAAATGCTGCTCTAAAAGCTAATGACAAAGCCCAACCAGGGTGAGAGTTTTTGTTTTTGTTTTTCACAATAGGATTCTTAATAATGATATGGGCATTCTCTAGTTCAACCTAGCATAAGTCCATGAAAAGGCAATCTTTTTCTCTGTGATTGACAAGGTGAAGAGCTGGTGCACTCTCAAGTTCAAAATAAAATAAAATTTTATATATTTTCCACACTTTACAGAAAAAAACTTTCTAGGGAGAATAAATTTTTGGCTATAGCATTACCCATTTTATTTTCCATCTCACAGCAGGCAACAAATACAAAAATGTTTAGGCTGTCCTCCTGCTGAACTAATTTCTTTATCTCTCGCACTTTTGCTCAAAAAAAAGGATTAATAATCATGTTTTCAAAGTGATGCTGCCCACTGTGAAACTTGTTCACCTGCCATTTCTAAAAAAAAATGTGTGCCACAGAAAAGCTTCTGCCTAGATTACAGCTAGTTCAGAAAATAACTGTCCCAAACAACTATTCGTTCTTGGAAAAAAAGAAAATGGATAGAAATGTTTGAGTTTTTTATGCACACTTAAATGCATTAACAATACTAGTAAAACCTGACAGAATTTCAAATATAATTGTGTATCAAGTGCATTCAAAATGAAAACTTCTCATGCTGATGCTATTCTGAGATAGAAAAGCAACTGAATAATAAATTTGAGGCTCAAAATCACATATCTCCAAAGAATCTTCAAGGAATCATATTCAACATCTAAGATAACAACAGTATTGTCAATAAAATTAATTTAGTACCATGAACTTCTACTCAGAGGTCTAGGAACATAAAATAATCTAGTTTATTTTTATGATCATTGTGAATATACAAATATTTTTCAAAAATAGATATAATCAAATAATATATAAGTATTATGAATGAAATTATTTCTTTATTCAAAGAAATATCAGAATATATTCATTTTCTTCAACATGTACTGAGGAAGCAATTTTCTTTGTCTGAGATCTAAATATCTACAATTAACTCAAACAAAAAATATATGACTTTTAATTCCTTTAAAATTATTCAATTTTACTCATAGGAACATTTTAGGAATAAGAAGTCAGAAATATGGTAAGATTTGTATTAAAATCAGCAATCAGAAAGGCAAAGCCAGAGTCCCCTGTGCTTTTCTGGTATCTCTGATTGCCAAGTCAGAACAATAGGCCCTTGAACAAAATCAAAAAGAAAATTTACTGATTGTTCAATACCTTTGTCATGGTTCTTTTGAACACTACTCTTTGACATCTGACTTTTCCTGGCTCTTGATTTTCCTTCAACTACTCAGATCTACTTCTCCTTGGTTCCTTGAAAATATTTTTTTTCTGTTTAATCCCTATCCTAAATTTTAGCAATCTTCAGGAGTCTATTCTTAGCTATTAAAAATAACAGTTTGAAAAGATGTTACTTATTTGTCTATTTGAATATTTATTTTCTTCCTTTAATACAATGTGTTGTTCACCAGCATAGAAACTTGGCCTCTCCACTATTGTATCCCAGGTACCTAGGGCGGTGTCTAGCATCTTCTATTGACTCTTTTCCAGGCATTTTAATCTCTTCTTTGAAGTCTAGATACATATGTCTAACATCTTACTGAATATCTGAAAATCTCATATTTATTGTTTTTTAAATTGACATGTATTTACCAATTAATGATCATATATTCATTCTGTACAATTTGATAACCAGATATACATATATATTTTGGAACAATCATCTCAAACTAATATTTGTTTTATACTCACTGTGCCCAAAGTGAACTCTTTGTATTTCAAGTTCAACACCTCTTTTAACCTACTCTTCCAAAATCTTTCCCTTTTTCTATATTCCTTTTGCTTTCAACGTCAACTTGTTAACTTAGTCCAGAAACTGGAAGCTATCCTAAGCTCATTACATATATATTTCCTACAATCAGTTGGTGGATAAGTTATTTTCTTTGTGTTACCTAAATATTTTAAAATTCTCCTGTCTTTTCTATCCATACTGTCAATCCCTCATCTGAGGGATCAGTCCTTCCTAAATAAGCTTTATGTCTTCATTATTCCTTCATTCTACTTATTATTCAAATGTTGTTTGGATAATATTTACATTATCTATCCTCTTTACAGCTCAGTACCAGACCTTTGATGGAAAAGCGTTCAGAGTCCTCTCTCTCCCATTATTCTACTCACCACCTGATAGTCCCCCACATTGTGAACCACAGGACATAAACCTACAGTTTAAAATTTTCTCATCATGCTTTTCTGTTACCCATGGATGTATACATTTCTATCTGCAATGACAGAGTGAACAAAATGGCTTTCAAATATCTTCTAAATCATCTTAATATTTACCCTTTCAAACTTGTCTGGATCACTTAAGTAAGATAAAATAAATGAGCTTATTTAAAACTCTTTATTATGAAAATAAATTAATGGTCCTTTTACTGTGAATTTTGAATTTTTATATCCTTCCTGGTCTTCACTTGGATACTTCATGGGGAGAACATTCCTCTGCACCAAGCTGATGCTTATGTTATGATGCTGCAAAATCTCATATTTGATTTGGTTGGTATCAAACATTTGAGTGCATGGCATGAAAACTTAGATGGAGTTTCCATTGGTCTCATGCTTGGGAATCCCTGAAGAATCAACAAGATGGTTTTGTCCCACCTTGCACAAAAGTTTCTGAAATCAACACCAATGCACGTGCATTACCTGTGAAACTAAGACATAGGTATATATCAAGGTCATTTCTGAATGATTTAGTTGGGACCATCACACCTGAGAAGGAGATCAAAGTATCACTCAAAATTTGGCTGTTAATGGTAACATGCAACCATAAGGAGACCCAAAACAACAACATGACATCAAAAATCTACCTGGAAAAGAGCATAAAGTCAAATCCATAATATAAAGAATAAATTTGATGAGGGAAGAAAATTAAAACAAGATGAAAAACAATAAATAAAAAATTTTGGAAGATAATTAACATAAATCTAGCCCAATGGTGAGCAATAATACTCAGAGTGAAGGCAGTATTCAATGTACAATAACTTTGTCATCAAGAACAAATTTTTGAGGTCATGAGCTTGAGAGATTCAAAAGGAAAAATGTACTGTGTCTACATTTTATGTATTGTTATTTTTAAAATATTAGGAATTAATCATTTAACTAACAGGAAAGGTTAAAAAAATCTAAAAATAAATTAGATTGTTCCCAAGTGTTTACAATAAAAGATAGAAAACTGTGGAGAAATAACCTACAGAGATATAAGAGAAAACTTATGATTGAAGAACTCTGTGTCCTGTCAAGTTATCATTCTTATGAAAAGAAAAGAGAAATATTATCACATATGTAAGCGCTCAGAAAGCGTACCACTCAAACACTTCTTGGGAAAATAACTTGAGGACAAGTCCCTGCTCAAGATCATTTTCCCAGAAATTCAAAGAAATAATGTTCCAGGCACTGCTCTCCTACCAGGGACTGTGAAATGACAGACCCCAGGAACAGTCGGTCTAGTCTGGTTTTCCTGGTCACTCAATTTTGAAGAATGAAGCTCCAAATGATTAAAGGTTTTAAGACATTAATGTCTCTAAGGACTCTAGCTATGTAATTTTTGTGTGTGTGTGTGTGTGTAGATTTAGAGAAGTAGTCAAAGTATATGACATTTAAGAAGCCTGTTTGTTTACTGATTGAAAGAACTTTTGAACATAGCCCAGTACAGATAGGTATTTGAGTATCTTTGGTTGAATAATTTAAAGGCAAGAGATGGGGGAATGGATGTGTATTGTCTAAAAGTTTTATTTAGGAAAGGACAATAAATGTATATTGATGTTTTGGCTCGGTGGTAGAGTGCTTGCCTAGTATGTGTGAGGCACTGGGTTCAATCCTTAGCACCCCATAAAAAAATAAATAAATAAAATAAAATAAAGGTATAAAACATGTATGTTGGATACTAATCTGTGCCAGACACTGTCTTTGACTTTGAAAAATCACTAAAAAAAAGATACAGATATAAATAGAGTCCTTGCTGATCCATGTTGTTATTTTGTCTTTGATTAGAAAGTTAACTATAACTGGAAGGAGCTAGAGTGTGTCACCTCAGTGCCAGTGTCCCCACTTACAGCCATCTAGGTGTAACATCATTTTACAGTGGCAAAGTGGTGAAGTTGTGTAAGGATGGTCTTAGGCCTGAGCCTAAGCAACTTCATTTTAAAACTCCAGTTTGAAACCTGCAGTCTCACGCCTAACGGAGTCCTCCAGTATGGCCCTCAGGCACAAACAAGTCACTTCTCCACATCCTGATAAACTTAGAGTGAAGTTTCTGGCATGCTGTCCTCATCCAATAAGAGGGAAAGGTGAGAAAATCAGGGTGGGAACCAACAGACCCCAGGGTATATGACACCACTGAGAGAGCTGGTGGCAGCTGATAGGGATTGAAAGGGGGCGTCGAAAGCCCCCAAATTTGGTATAAATCATAAAGCAAATAAACAGACATTCAGTCAGCAAACACTGATGCACACAAGCCTGAGAGCCTGATGAGGACCTGGACTGACATCCCAACTCTTCTCATCTGCCTGATCCTCTGCATTTTTCTCCCCACTCTCAAACTACAGCAGCTTCTTGACTCTGGTGAGAAAAGGACTTCTCCCTATGACTGCCTCCTCAGCCAACCATCAGCTCCACCCCAGTAGAAGTCTGCCTTGGTTCCTGATCCGATCATCACGGTCTGAGTGAGTGTGCATCTGCTGGACTTAAAGCCTAAGGCTTGAGACTTTTGATCTGATACTTGAACTTAGCATGCAGAGGGAATGTTGGTCATGAGTCTGTCGTGATTAAGTGTGTTTGCAGTGCTTAGAATTAATCTAGAATTGTTTGCTGTGAATTAATTAACCTAGAATTGTTTGCTGTGAATTGATTATGTCTATTGCAGTGCCTGGAATCAAGGATTGTCATTTTCTTGATTAAGAACCTGTACAGTAAATGAATTACAGTAGATGGGGTAGATAGAGAAGATGGGAGGGGAGGGGAGGGGGGGATAGTAGAGGATAGGAAAGGTAGCAGAATACAACAGTTACTAGTATGGCAGTATGTAAAAATGTGGATGTGTAACTGATATGATTTTGCAATCTATGTTTGGGGTAAAAATGGGAGTTCATAACTCACTTGAAGCTTATGTATGAAATATGATATGTCAAGAGCTTTGTAATGTTTTGAGCAACCAATAAAAAAAATAAAAATTAAAATTAAAATTTAAAAAAAAGAACCTGTACAGTGAAATTGTATTCCGTGATTTGATTGAATCAAACATTGAAAGGGCAGAAGCGGTAGACATTCTTTATGTCTCCCCTTGACTGGAGATGTCACACCTTTTGCCCCTCGCAACAAGTTGCCTGGAATATCTGCGTGTCAGCCTTCCCTAGATGGGAAGCCATTTCTGTTCTCTCCAGAAACAGGTTATATAGATTTAGGTTGGAGCCAAGGGGAAGATCGTGCTAACATAATGGTACAATATATACTGTTCTTGATAGACATTAAATTTTATGTCTAGGCATTTGACATTTTAATGAGTCTGCATATTTTGTGATAACTTCTGTTTAAAACCCATACATTGTGTTTAATGTCTCCTGAAGGGCAGCAACCTAGAACATTCTTTTTTGAGATCTGATCTTATGTGACTAGGACCATTCACCTTTCTTATTGGGTCAACAGTGTAGTAGAATAGGATGGGGAAAACCTACCTGATTTATTAGAGGCAGAGATTTCTATAATACTTCAAGAAGGTGATTATGTGGGAAAAGAAACCTAATGTTATCATATGGCCAGTCTAAGTTCTTGAGACTGGCAGAGGTTTCATTACCAGAGTGGTCAGCATCACTGTAACATCTACCCATGGAGCCATATGTTCTCAATAGTTAAGAACTCTAGTAACCTCTCATCCAAAGGCAATTCTCCTTCTCTCTAAATAAATTCACTATGCAATGACAGAAGTGGAAACATTCTTTCTCAGGTCTTAGGTAAAGAAACAACTAGAAAACTAATGTTATCATAACATAACTGGTTTTAAACTGGGTTCAAAAAATTGTATCAGTATCCAAAAAATGCAAGTGGACATCAGATGATTTGGGAGGCAGATGGTATCAAGGAATAATAATTTATAATACAACATCAAAAAAATCCCCTGAATAGAATTGTAAACCGAGTCCAGAAGTAATACCAAGGTGGAACAAGAGAAAAGCAAGAGATAGTAGAAAAGGCAAGGATTCTATAATGGGCAGCCTGTACTAATTTTGCAGAGTGCTTTTCTTAAGTCTAGAGAGTTCTTCATTTGGGGATTGGCTGACTTCACTTAGCATTATCTTCTCCAACACCATCCATTTACCTGCAAATGCCATGATTTTATCCCCTTTTATTGCTGCATAAAATTCCATTGTGTTATATGCCACATTTTTTTTTACCCATTCATCCACTGAAGGGCATCTAGGTTGGCTCCGCAGTTTAGCTATTGTGAATTGTGCTGCTATAAACACTGATGTGGCTGTGTCCCTTTGGTATGCTATTTTTAAGTCCTTTGGGTATAGACTGAGGAGAGGGATAGCTGGATCAAATGGTGGTTCCATTTCGAGTTTTTCAAGGAATCTCCATACTGCTTTCCCTATTGGCTGTACCAATTTGCAGTCCTACCAGCAATATATGAGTGTACCTTTTTCTCCACATCCTTGCCAACACTTATTGTTGTTTGTCTTCATAATAGCTGCCATTCTGACTGGAATGAGATGATATCTTAGAGTAGTTTTGATTTGCATTTATGTAATTGCTAGAGATGGTGAACATTTTTTCATATATTTGTTGATTGATTGTATATCCTCTTCTGAGAAGTGTCTGCCAAATGTTTTCAATGAGATAAGGAGGCTGACTCATAGTTGGGTAGGGAAGGGAAGCATGGGAGGAATAGATAAATTCTAGATAGGACAGAGGTGTGGGAGGGAAAAGGAGGGGGCAGGGGAGTAGCAAGGATGGTAGAATGTGATAGACATCATTATCCAAAGTACATGTATGAAGACACGAATTGGTATCAACATACGTTATATACAGAGATATGAAAAATTGTGCTCTATATGTGTAATAAGAATTGTAATACATTCCACTATCATTTATTTTTAAAATAAATAAATAAATAATAAATAAAATAAAATGACCATTCCATGATGGTGGAATGTGATGGACATTATTATCCAAAGTACGTGTATAAAGACTCGAATTGGTGTGAATATACCTTGTGTAACCACCAGACATATGAAAAATTGTGCTCTATATGTGTAATAAAAATTGTAATGCATTCTGCTGTCATATATAAATAAAAAAATAATTAAAAAATAATAAACTAAAAAATAAAATGAAAAAAATAGAGAGTTCTTCATTTAATGTGAGATATGTTACCTAAGGAAATGTCCATCTTATATCAAATTGATTTTCAACTGGTAAGAGCTTATCAGAACATTAGAGAAAATTTTCCAAAGTTAGCACTCTCTGGATTGTTTGTCTTCCTAAGAATATAACAGAATATCCGGACCTGTGACTTCTTTCATCTATTGACTCATCTTATCAGTGGTAATAATTAAGTTGGCTGTTGAAGACTTTTTTGTCACTATTATTTATTTGTTTGTTTGTTTTTATATTAAGGATTGAACCTAGGAGTGTTTCAGCACTGAGCTACACCTCAGCCCTTTTTATTTTTTGAGACAAGGTCTCACTGAGTTCTTAAGGCTGGCCTCAAACTTGCAATACTTCTGCTTCAGCCTCCCAGGTAACTTGAATTGTAGGCATATGTCCCCAATATCCAGCTGTTAGATATTTTTAATTTCACTCTTATTGATGTGAGTACCATTCAGACATATGTAAAATTTTTTTTGTATTGTAGATATACAGAATGCCTTTATTTTATTTGTTTATTTTTATGTGGTTCTAAGGATCGAACCCAGTGCCTCACACATGCTAGGTAAGTGCTCTGCCACTGAGCTACAGCCCCAGGCCCAGTCATACCTTTAGGATTGCAACATTCTTAGAAAAATCTTACATTTACTTAGTGGTTTTGAGAACCACTTGAGAACCTTAAAAGTTAGTGTAAACACATTCTTGACACCATCACATCATGAAATACAACCATGTATTTTTCAGCATTGAAGTTTTGTAGCCACATTTAGAATTCACACTAAAGGAGGGTTAAATGATATCACAAGATGTTAAGGAATTAGGTTTGGTATCTGTTCCAATAGTGAAGATTGATGACATAATTAAATTCTCTCTGAAAATACAAATATATAGTCCATTTGTGGTGCTATAATAGAAAACCACAAATGAGATAAATTATAAAGAACAGAAGTTTATTCTTATTCAGTTTATGTTTCTGGAAGGTGGGATGTCCAAAATAAAAGGGCCATATGTAGTAAGGACCTTCTGGCTGTAACAGAACATGTTTCAAGAAGGTATCATATATTGAGAGAAAAAGAAAACAGAGATGAACTCCCCTTTTTATGACTAACATTCTCCCTCATCTAACCCATTCATGAGGGTTGGTGTCTTTATACACTAGTTACCTCCGAAAGGCCTTATCTCTTAAAACTATTACAACATTAATTAGACTTCAACATGAGATATAGAGGGGGCATTCAAATCCTAACAAATTTGGGTGTTTGCTATGCCACATCACTAGAAGATTAGCATAGGCCCCTTAATATAGAAACATTGTCTAAATCAGGTTCAAATGTGGATAGGGCTGCCGCACTATTGTTAGATCTTGGAGTTTGAGTTGATGTGTCTTGGTCAGTTTGGGATGCTATAACAAAATCCCATAGATCAGATAGCTTATAAACAACAGAAATTTATTACTCAGGGTTCTGTAGGATGCCAGCAAGTTAGTTTTGGTGAGAATTCTCTTTGGTGTTACAGACTGCGAAATTTTCCTGTATGCTTATGTGATAGAAAGGGAATGAGAGAGCCTTCTGGGGTCCCTTTAATAAGGGAACTAATCTCATTCATGTTTGCTCTATCCTCATAAAATAATTATGTTCCAAAGGCTCCACCTCTTAATACCATCACCCAGAGAGATAATATTTTAAAATATTAATGCAGGGAGGTCCACTGAGTCCACTGCATTCTGTCCCTGAACCATCTCCTCTTCCCCCCAATTCATGTCCCTCTCATATGCAAAACACACTCATTTCCTCCCAATATTCCCAGAGTCTTAACCCTTTCCAGAACCAGATCTAGTATCTAAAGTCCAATTTGTCATATATATATATATATATATATATATATATATATATATATATATTAGATAACGGTAAAAATCCATGTATCACTCATCCTCAGGCAAAATTCCTCTTTAGCTATGAACCCGTGAAACCAAAAGCAGTTATGTTCTTCCAGAATACAGTGGCAACACAAATATAGGATAGGCATTCCCTTTTAAAATGGAGCATGTAATGTTCATCATCTCTAGCAGTCAGAGAAATGCAAATCAAAACCACCCTAAGATACCATCTCACTCCAGTAAGATTGGCAGCCACTATGAAGTCAAACAACAACAAGTGCTGGCGAGGATGGGGACTGCAAATTGGTGCGGCCAATTTGGAAAGCAGTTTGGAGATTCCTGGGAAAGATGGGAATGGAACCACCATTTGACCCTGCTATTGCCCATCTCGGACTATTCCCTGAAGACCTTAAAAGAGCATGCTACAGGGATACTGCCACATCGATGTTCATAGCAGCACAATTCACAATAGCTAGACTGTGGAACCAACCCAGATGCCCTTCAATAGATGAATGGATAAAAAATGTGGCATCTATACACAATGGAGTACTATGCAGCAATAAAAAATGACAAAATCATAGAATTTGCAGGGAAATGGATGGCACTAGAGCAGATTATGCTTAGTGAAGCTAGCCAATCCCTAAAAAACAAATACCAAATGTCTTCTTTGATATAATGAGAGCAACTATGAACAGAGCAGGGAGGAAGAGCAGGAAGAAAAGATTAACATTAAACAGAGACATGAGATGGGAGGGAAAGGGAGAGAAAAGGGAAATTGCATGGAAATGAAGGGAGACCCTCATTTTTATACAAAATTACATATAATAGGTTGTGAGGGGAATGGGAAAATAAACAAGGAGAGAAATGAATTACAGTAGATGGGGTAGAGAGAGAAGATGGGAGGGGAGGGGAGGGGGGATAGTAGGGGATAGGAAAGGTAGCAGAATACAACAGTTACTAATAGGGCATTATGTAAAATTGTGGATGTGTAACCAACGTGATTCTGCAATCTGCATTTGGGGTAAAATTGGGGGTTCATAACCCACTTCAATCTAATGTATGAAATATGATATGTCAAGAGCTTTGTAATGTTGTGAACAACCAATAAAGAAAAAAAATTTAAAAAAAAATGGAGCATGTAGGAAAGAGGAAGGGGTGACAGGATTCAAGCAAGTCCAAAATATAGATAACTAGACAAACTCCAAGAGAGCTTGAGTCTTGAAAATCATCCTCTTTGGCTTTATGTTGTGTCCTTCATGCCCATGGGGATAGTAGTCTCACCTTGTGGATGGACTGGGGTGGTGGTCCTGCCTCTGCAGACATGTCAGGCAGGGGTCATTCACTAGTGCACACTTTCATTTAAACATTTCTATGGTCCCATTCTGTAGAAACCAAGTTCCAATATTTTCTTTATTCTTTCCCATATTTTTCACTTTCCCACTTTTCCTCCTGAGATTGCTGATTAAGTCTGTGGTTGATACCCTTCTAAACTCCTTATCAAACAATTGTTTGGCCATACCCTTAGTATTTTCCTCCAAACAGCTTTGTACATTTTTGAAATATAAATAAGATGGACATTTTCTAAACCTTTAAGTTCTAGTTCCTCTTTGCTTAATCATCTCACCTCGAATTCCTTTTTATCTTCTCATATTTTACTATCAGCAGTTGTGAGAAAGAAAGCAACTTCTCCAACAACTTTCTTAAAAATCTCATAAACTAAATACGAATTTCTTTGCTTACTAGTTCTGCCTTCCACAAAAACTGGAATAGCAACACAACTCAGTCAAGTTTTTTGCCACTTCATAACAGGGGTTTCTTTTCTTCTGGTTTTCAATAATCTATTATTCATTTCTGTCTGATCTCGTGACAGTGGCCTTTACCATCCATACCTCTACCAATATTCTGTTCATAATTAGTTATGCATTCTTGAATAAAATGGCAGCTCTCTGGATCTCTATTCTTCCTGAACCCTCATCAGATTCATCTTTAAAAATCCATTCACAAAATCTCAACTTCTTCCAACAAGCACTTCAAAAATCTTCCAGCCTTTATTCACTACTTAGTTTCAAAGCTAGTTCCACATTTTTAATTATTTATTAGAGAAGTAAGGTACTAGTCAAGAATTCTGAAACTCTATATAAAAACACAAAACCACTGATCCAAGAAACTCATAAAACATCAAATATATTTATACACACACACACACAAACAAAATCATGTTCACTAATGAAAATAATAATAATAAAAGTTCTTTAAGTCAGCTATACACAGAATAGTAAAGAAAAATTGCAGAATATTCACATCAGGATTTTTATTTTCCAGAAAAATAATAAAATGGTATTTTGAAATGATAAAATTAAATAAAAACTGTCAACCAAGAATTCTGTACCCAGCAAAAATATCTTTCAAAAGTGAAGAATCAGCAAATACTTTTTGAAACAAACAAGAACTGAGAAAACTTATTGTGGACTTACCTTACAAAAAATGTTAAAGAAAAACATACCAGGAAGAAGCAATAAATTTTAAATCAAAACTTGGTCTATTGAAGAAAAAGAATACTGAAAATAATACTGAAAAAAAATAAATATTAGATTTAATTTTTTTTCTTATTTGCAAGGCTCTAAAACAAACCTGTCCAATTAAATTTACATAATGATTTGACTTATTTCTTCGCTTTCCAATAAGACTAGCCATCTGTAGCTATTGAAATGAAATGTGCCCACTATGACTAAGGAACCAAATTTAAATTTTAGTCTTTAATTTCAACCTAAACTTTAGTAGCCATATGTGGCATGTGCCTACTGTATTTGACTGTGCAACTCTGTAAAATAATTGATTGAACCAAAAAAAAATAGTAAATGCGTTTGTAGCACATATGAAACAACAATGGCACAAAGAGAAGGATTAATAGAAAATATAATATTATTTGAAACTTCTAATCAAAACCTTATTAAAATGTTCAAATTATGTATTCCAGCTTAATTTATGATTGAGATAATAAAAATGTCTCTCATGGGGGGAAGGAGTGTTTAAAAATAAGTCATTGTACAGTTGTATAACAGAGTAGTATTCAGCAATGAAAAGAAACAAACTACTGACAAACAATTGGATAAATCTCAAAAGCAACATATTGTATGAAATAATTAAATGCCTAAAACTGTATGCTGACCCATATAGGACATAAGGGAAATAAAAAAGTTAGTGTGCAGAGAAAGATCTTTTATTTTTAGGGGTTGCATATGGGGGAGGGAGGAAGTAAACACACAGTGAAAGGTAAATCTTACTATAATTATATATTAACTTAAGAGAGAAAACTGTATTATATCTAAAGTAAGAAGATTTATAAAACAGAACAATCTTTATATTTTGTTTAATGTGTATTAATGAAATTCCTTTTTAACGATCATAATGTTTAAGACAATTAATTTTTTGAAAATATTATCATGACTACAGAATCAGAAGAATGTTTTAAAATATTATTTTACATTTTTCAGTTAAGTACTCCATAGGTTTACTTGGGTTGGTAATCTAGACATTCCTTTTCCTCATTGTTCTTTCAAAAAATTCACCTCACCCTTTTGCCGTGTGTATTTTCTCCAGTGGCTTTTACCCACCACTCTAATCCAAGGTACAGACTTTTCTCCAGTGGTTATGTGTGAAATTCTTTTAGCTCTTCATGAAAAATATGATATGAAAGAAAATCCATTCACCCACATCAACTCTAAGGGGCCCTGTTTGTTTACTAATAAGAATGAAAATATAGGAATGTTACAGAGAACAAAACATATCCCTAAATCTAAAACAAGTAAAGACTCTGAAGAATTCTCCTGCAAAGAAATCTTTCTTCTTTGGTTTGTCCCAAAATTTCCATAGAATTTTTCACCTTGAAATTTTTTTTTCAGTCAAGTTTATTTCTTAGGACTCTGTGACATACACTGTAGGAAATGCCTAAGATATGTTCTTTTTACAGGTTATGAATATAAAGATAAAAACCTCCAACTGGGAGAGAAACAGGGCCAGAAACTTGTTTCTTAGATAGAAATAGCATTTTTCCCTTTTTTCCTTTGTTCTGGTACAAGTCCAGGAAGAAAGGGAAAGCAAGTGGAGCCAGAGGTAACAGAAGTTACTCTCATTCCCCCCCCCCCCCGCATAGAGCACCCATTCAGTATTCTTATTTCATGAATGTACAGTATGTGCTATCTCTAAAAACAGATGTGGTTTACTCCTTTATAGAGGGTGATATTTCTAACAGAAAGCATTCAAGGAGAGGGAAAAATTCCAAATGAAGATATAATACAAAGCATTATAAATAATACAAAAAATTTTCTTGGTATAAATATTGTCAGTATCTTTCAAGTACTACTCTAATTTTTAGCATACAGTACATAGTTTTTCATATTTGAATATATATATATTTTACTGTATATAGAAATCTTTAATTACATTAAGCAGAATGTCCTGCTTATTCTATTTATTCACTATTATGCATATAAGTCTAAAGGTACCTTGAATCAGATAAAAAGTTAACTGTCCACAATCTACCTATTTGTCCATTACTATGCTAGGCAATACTCTATATCTATGAAGATTCTGAAGTACAGAAAGGAAAAACTAAAATGAGATGGATGAAGGGCACTTAACAACCCTTAGTTGAATACAATTTTTGAGTTCCATATACTGGCAAATTTATTACTGTAGAAAAATTCATTTAATTGCTAAATTCAATAGCAATATAAGTTACTGTAATTATGCCATTTATGGAATTAATACTAATATCTTACCATAACTTTAAACTATTTATTGAAGTGAAGTCAGTAAGGAGAAACTAAACCCAACATCGTCCATTGTCAGACCAAGTTAAGAAGCAAATGTAAAGATAAGCTAAAAAAAAAAAAAACAGGACCAAGATGTGGAATGAAGATGGCAGGAATATCTTGCACAGCACTAGGAACACCATTCAAACCATAAAGGGATGACTAAGAACAAAGCCCAGCTCTTCGGGAATATGAGAAAAGAATCTGGTAGAGCCAGAATCCTAAAGTCTGAGCATGAAGGTCTTCTCAGGTTCAGAGACCCACAAAAGGAACAGTGGAATCCTAAGTATCCAAGAGACCTGGGTAGAAGGGAACCCAAGTTGCAATCTGGCTATTTCATAGGGTCAGCGTATGTTTGAGAGTCTTTAAACTATATTTTTATTAAACCAGTCTTGAATCATTCAGTAACAGTAGGAGTGAATTTTTCAGATCTCTACTACTAAATGACATTTAAATCCAGATATTATCAAGGGCTATGGGAGGGGGAGGAAACATGACTGGTTGATGGTGCCTCATCTAGATGAAGAACATGTATTAGGATCCACTCTGTCGTCTTTGGTTCCTGCCAATATGAGTCCTGCTTCACCTTTCTAGATCTTGTCATCTTTTCTGATCTTGGCTCATACTTACTTCCCTCATTCCAGCTTGACACTCTTCTCCCTGAAGTTTCTGTGCTGAGATCCTTTGCCTTACCTTTGGCATTTTTTTTTTAACCAACCACTTGCAGTCTCCCTCATCTACCTTCACAACGCATTCAGATCGTATGGTCCTTTTATCTGTACTCAACACTTAACTGCTTTAGAGAAAAAGTAGGAGATCCCAAGCTTCTCTTGGAACTAGAAACCCAAGAAGATATCCTTATTGCCCTTCCTCTGACCTCCTTCAAAACAATTTCCATGAAAGACAAAGTAAAAACTTTTTAAAAAATCCATGTCCCTTGAATATCAAGGGGACATCTATTATGACACCCCTTGACCAATTGTGAATAGTGAGAGGATTGAGTTCCTTGCATTCCAACTCCTTACTTTATTTCCCAGATCTCTGGTATATGTGTAAAAGAGAAAAGAATAAGAACGTATTAAAAACATTCTGTTGGTATCTTCTAAGCAATTTTTGCTGTTTCACAGCTCCATGATGCCTTTGGTGACCTACAAGTCAAGACTCTCATCTTTGATCATTGACCTGTGAGCTTGCAACTCTCTCTGTAGTTAACAGAAGACCAGGCTGCTAGATATGAATGGAAGTAGGCACAAGGGAGAAAAACAAAATATGCCAGAACTACTGTTTCAAATAAATGAACAAAAATTTGTGGGACCAATGTACTAGTCTAACTGGTGGAATGCAATTTTAAGGCAATTTAATTTTCTTCCCATATTCTTTCTTTAACAGTAATCAGTACATCTAGTTTTGCCCTATCAATGAAAAGGCTGCACATTTCTTTTAAGTTATTCTTTTTTATTCTGGTTGTATACAAAGTAGATTCACACCAATTCGTGTCTTCATACATGTACTTTGGATAACAATGATCATCACATTCCACCATCATTTTTAACCCCATGCCCCCTCCCTTCCCCACCAACCCCTCTGCCCTATCTAGAGTTTGTCTATTCCTCCCATACTCCCTCTCCCTATCCCACTATGAATCATCCTCCTTATACCAAAAAAAAAAAAAAAAAAAAATTCAGCATTTGGTGTTTTGGGATTGGCTAACATCACTTTAACATCATCTTCTCTAACTCCATCCATTTACCTGCAAATGCCATGATTTTATTCTCTTTTATTGCTGAGTGATATTCCATTATGTTTATATGCCACAATTTTTTTATCCTTTCATCTATTGAAGGGCATCTAGGTTGGTTCCACAGTTTAGCTATTGTGAATTGTGCTGCTATAAACATTTTCAAGCAATGTAAAGTCACAAATTTCAAAAAATATCATAATCTCACATTGCTACTTTAAATACCCAATCCTGTATATTAGGACAACTTCCAAATTCAATTAAACTAGTTTCCCTCTCTCTTTTAACTCAGTATTACTTCAATTGCAAAGAATGAGTGATAGTTTATTTCTGTTCTATATCTAATTCTTCTTATCCCAGATTCCAAACCTTTGGAGCATAGGAGCCTTGAAGAAACCAGCTAGACATTTGCCAAACCCAATTCTAGGAATCCCTCTTCTCTTTTTCTAGTTGGCGCCATATTACTAGTTTTCCCTGATGGCATGAAAGTGGAAGCAATAAATCTTAGGTTGTTTAGTAAGGGTCTTGTGTGCCTCCCCTATGCTCTTTCTAGCTCCTGACCAGATGTAGAAAACCCAATGGAAGAGTCTAAGGCAAAGTCAATAAATAAAAGGAGGCTGATTCTGTTAATGGTCTGTTGGAAGGAAGGCCACCAACACCTAACAGTACAGTCATGGGAATAAGAAATAATTATTGTCTTGTTAAACCACATAGATTGATGGTTATTTCTTATGGCTGCTCATATTGCCTACCCCAGTTAGTACGGGGAGAGAGGCAGATGAGAAATTAAGACATGTTTATACTTTGCTGGCACAAGTAGCTTAGAAGATATCTCTGGGGAATTGCTTCATATCTCTTGCTAGCAGTTCTCTTGACTCAGGTGATGTATTCTCCTCTTACTTATTACTTTGTCTACATCTTTTGGGAATCTACAGTTAAATTCAAATTCTCCCTTCTGATGCTTGCCTGAATATCTCACATAGTATCCACATTGTTCTGCCTCACACATGCCCCATAACCAACCCACTGGAAATAGTCACATATCATTGGTTCCAATAAATTCTGAAAGAAAAGACAAATACCATCATTTCATCTTCATTACCTTCATTCTCCCACTTTTCTTTGGAGCGGCTTCTCAGTCTGATTTTATCTGTTGGATTTTCCAGATAAGAGTCAGAACCAACCTAATGTATCCTAATGTATCCAAGTACAAATACAAAATTTGTATTTGGACAAATTTTGTCCAAATTTGATAGTAAGAAATGTTAGTGTTTCCTTTCAATATTGTTTAGTCATCTTTTGTTGATGCCATCTTCCTGAGGCTCATTGAGAAAATGTATTCAGTTTTATTTAAGGGGCTGAAGTTGTAGCTCAGTGGTAGCGCACTTGCCTAACATGTGTTAGGCACTGGGTTCGATTCTCAGCAATACATACATACATACATACATACATAAATAAAGGTATTGCATCCATCTACAACTAAAAAATAACTTTAAAAAGATTGTTCAAGGTGACTTCTTTTGTGCCAGTTTCAATGAAGTTCATGGATCCCTCTCAACAGATTTGATCTGTGGGACAGGATGTTCTATTCCAGGCACCTTTATGGTTTGGATTCACAAGACACGAGCATTCCCCTCAAAATGTCATCTTCACACCACCATCAACACTTCTAAACCTTTTTGATTTGATGTGAGGTAGTCAAGAGTTGTATGAACATTTCTTCACCTATACTACTTGGAAATTTCCATTTTGATCGACTGCTTTCCTTGCAATGTTATATTTGTTGCATTTTACTATCTCAAGTGAAATTTTAAATACATATAATTACACTCACCTAGATGTAGAATGCCAGAACTCCCAGTGACATCCTGTCAGAACTCTCTAGATACTATGGGGATCATCATCCAACATTCCATGTTGCAAACATAAAATGCAGTTCTTACTTGATCCTATTCTATTTCTCTCTCTCTCTCTCTCTCTCTCTCTCTCTCTATCTCTATCTCTCTCTCTCTTTGTATGCATTTAGAAAATTGATTTCTTCCTGATAATCTTTATATTTAACCAGAATATTTCAGTTTAAAGACTCATATTTTACTTCACTCTAGGAAAATTATCTTTTATTATCCTTTAAATTATGAGTTCTATTATATTCACATTGTACTATCTTTCTGGAAATTCTAGTATATAAGTATTAAGATTCTCAGCTACAGCTACAATTCTCATCTTTTTTCCATTTCTTTTTATTATTCTTTTGAAATCTTAGACAATTATTCAAGTTAATTTACTAATCTCTTTGTTAGCAATTTCCATTCTGTTCATTGTATGTGTTTCTGGTTAATTTTAGCAATAATGTTTCATACTAAACATTCTGGTACTTTAATTTCTCCTTTTCAGTGACCACATAATCTCTTCAAATGTAATAGCCCCTTAAATCTCTTTGAGGATATAAATTACGATTTTCTTGAAGTTTGCAGCATTAACCCTGTGTTTTCAAGGGATGTTGGAACTCAGTGTGACTATTGCTCCCTTCCTTTTAGTTGATTATCCTTTTACAAACTCTGATGATAAATATTATATCATTTGATTATATACCTACTTCCAAATTAATGTCCTTAATATAGTTTTTAAAAAAAATGAGCCCAAGGCAAAGTGGCTATTATCTTTTATTCCAATGGAAATAATAAAATTAATTCCCAGTACTGCAAAAGTCACTCATTTTTCATATGATAAAAACTTTTTAAACTTAATTATGAATAAAGTAAATATTAAAAAGCACTCTTATAAGCACTGATTAAGATGTGATTATAATTATTTAATTTTAAAAATCAAATAGGCCACATAAAATCATCCTAATTTGCACTCTTAAAAAATGCATCCTAAGCATATATCCCTCTGAATATATGTTTTTTTAAAAAGACAACAAAAAGATGATCTGGCTGCTATTCTTTCTTCTTGTCATGATTCATGACCCTCTGCTTCTTGCTTTCCAAAATGTCAATAATCTGCAACAGGAAACTTCTGCTACGTCAAGAGAAGGATAAATCAGGTGTGCTAATGCAATGGGAGGAGACAGTGGGAAAATCATACCAAAGATTTAAAAAGTACTTAGCAGTAATGGATTGTACACATTAAATGTTTATTAACAAGGTAGATCTCATATTAAGTGTTCTTAACTCCCACCCACTCATACACACACACACACACACACACACACACACACACACACACAGCAAAACCCAAAGGAGCATAAAGAAACTCTCAGTGATGGATATGTTTATTACATTGATTGTGGTTAAGGTTTCACAGGCTTATGCCCATGTTCAAACTCATCATGTGATATATACATTACACATGTGCAGTTTTATAAAATAACAATTTTACAACAATAAAGTTGATAGAAATAAATAAATAGACTTTATGAAACTTAGGAGGAGAAAGAAGAGGAGGAAGAAAGGAAGGACAGCTGGAGGAAGTGTATCCTGAAGGTCCCTCTCATCTACTGAGTGTCCCCGGACATACTTGAGGGCAGAGTCTGTTTGATTTGATAAAAAGTTAAGAGAAGGAGGAGAAACAACTGAAGAGAAGGCTGGGGTTTATTATATGGAAGAGGCCAAATACAGGTTACCTTGCAAAGAGAACTCTTAAACCCATGCTAGAATAAAGCCAAAGTGAAAATGGCATTTCCATTCTATTGAGCTAAGGAGACCATGATATGGCATAGATTCAAGTAAGATTTTATTATTCATAAGGAAAAAAACTCTTATGTATTAAGTAGGCAAATGATTATTATAATGGATGCTATAATAGATTTATTTCAGAAGATTCAAAATAATAGAAAGGTCATCAAGGATTTTAAAAGGAAGCAAAAAAAACTAGTTTTGTGATTTTAATCTCTAGATGACATCAAAAGTCTTAAAGGATTAAGCGTTCAAAAATTAAAGGAAACCTACATTTCCTGGGAGAGATTCCCCCACCCTTGGCGCGTCTGTACACCCCTCCCCGCCCCCAACACACACACATAGAGGGACAGAGATTTTTTTCTTCTGAGCTCAAACCTAGTGGGAATAGCTTCATCAGTCAGAGAGTTTAGAGCTATGAATTAGGGATTTTGAAACAGTGGAATGGTTCCTGACTCAAGCCCAAAAACATATAAAGGATTAGGCATTGTGTCTGTTCAGCTATTCCGATGGCATATTAGGATCAGCCTGGATTTCCAAATTACATGCAGGCAAAGAGTTTTCTGTGAGCAGGATATAGATCATGTGCCCAAGAATGACAACATCAGATTTTTCTAGTTTATGTCTAGAGGAAAAACAGGGAGAGGCAAAAGAGACCTTGATAGACAAAAGCTAATTACATTGGGGGGCTAAAGAAGGAACCATTAGTAATCCACCATAAAAAATGAAATCCTTTATGCTGAGCAAACTTCAGACTCTGAGAATAAGGGAACACTGATCTTATCAATCAGGGAAGACTAGAACCATGGTTCTCAGCCAGGGGCAACTTCATGCCCAGAGGATATTTGGAAATGTCTAGAGACAGTTTGGTCACCCTTAACTTGAAGAGTTCATAGACAGTTCTTCTGTCACTTAGTAGCTACAGGTCAGGAATTCTGCTAAAAGCCTACAATGCAGAGGACAGTCCTTACACAAAGAATTACCTAGCAAAATGTCAATAAGACAGATGGACTGTGGCTTTACACTATGTATCTTCATGACTGAGTCCAGTCACTTTCTACATCATCACCACGGCAAAGCAAAAAGAAATATGTTGGGCAAGACAGTAATTTTTAAAGCATCTGATAGAAATGACATGCATCTCCTTGTCCATGTTCATTGACCAAACATGTCGAGTCCTCTTGTTTTGTTAAAGAATATTTATGATTTCATAACAACTTACTCAAAAATTTAATGAATTAAAACAATAGAGACTTACTACCTACTTGTTTCTGTGGGTTAGGAATTGGGCATATGATGACTGGCTCCTTTTCTTCAGGATTTCTCCTGAAGTTCTCTCCTGGGTGAAAATCAGTGTGCTAGCCAGAACCTCAGTCTTCTTGAGATTCAAATGGACAAGATGTGCTTCTGAGTTTACTGCTGGTTGCTGGGAAAATCCAGTTCTCTATGGGCTATTGGACCAGGAGACTCAATTTCTTGTAGGCCTCTGGCTAGAGGTAACCCTAAGTCTCTTGCCAGCTGCCCTTCTCCATCAAACCAAGCTCATGATAAGAGCCAAATATAGAATACCATTTCAAGAAATTCACTAGTTTCATCCCACAGCTAAAGGGAGGAAATTATACCGGGGACAGAATACCAGGAACAGGAATCCTTAGGGGCCATATCAGGAGCTGCCTATGGCACTTTAACATTCTGGAATTCTACAGGGTCTGATGTATAAATGTTCATAGAAAGGATCCATGTGGCACCAAACTAAAACACTTTGTGAAGATTAATGAGACCTACCTTTCAAAATGTTTCCACTTTCCTACTTTATCAGGCCCAAACTTGAGGAAGAATAAAGTTCTATTGTTAATTCATGGTTTTACATTTGTGATATATCACACTGAACTGGAAATATAAATTTCTGAAGTGAGAGATGAAACTAAACTTTATTTCACAAAGTGACCAGAGGATATTATGTCACCTAAAAGCAATCAGAAGGGTTATAGGGCCTCCCAAAAATTTCACTCAAGGGAATAATATAAACTCATATTACAAGAACAAATTTAAAGATAGTGAAGGCCAACAAAAAGTTATACCATATCCCATGAGTTCACTTGTTCATTCATTCATTCAACAACTTCATAATGACTATGTATTATGTTCCTGGATTAGCTCAGGCATAGAAATACACAAATGAATAAAACACCAAAATTCCTCTCCTCAGAGAGCTTATATTCAGCTGGAGTTTAGAGAGGTAATAGAACCTGAAAGAAACCACTTAAGTATATAATATTTCAAATGGTGAAAAGTATTATTAAGATTAAAAAAGAGGAAAAGAGAGAATGCTGAGACATTCAGGGATGAAATTTCCCCTAAAAATGATGAAACTATGAACTATGTAAATATCTGAAGGAAAAGCATTCAGTATAATGCTTATGTAGTATTCGAAGGAGCTACTTTGAATATCGCCAAAATAAAACAATATATAATTCCAATGAGCAAGGGACTTCCACATTTAAAAATGCGTGTGTGCTTTGTTTGTAAACAGTGGCTGACAGAATTTTATGAGTAATTATGTAAATCACTGATTCCTTTTGTAGACCTGCCTTGAATTAAGAGCATGGCAAATTGGGGTCAGATGACTGCCCCCTACCCCTGGCTCACATAGCTAGAGAGAAACAAAATATAGGATTTCTATGCATGGAGCTCCAAGCAATAAAGATAATAAAATAAAATAAATGTATTTTCTGCTTTCAATATGATTAGTCTTCCTCTCAGGGTACTTACCTGCTAGAAGTAAGTAGTCCAATTGAACTTCGTCTGAGTGAGCTTTCATACACATTTCTTTGGCTATCATAATAGGAATTTGAGAAACAGGAAGATGATAAACACCATATAAGCCATACTGCATTTTCTAAAACATGTACTGTTGTTACACAAAAGAACCAGAAATAGAAGAGATATACCATACATCTCCATGTCTTTCTCCATCTTTGTCTCTAGCTATATTAATATTATAAATGAATATTTATAGAAATAGACCAAATGGTAAACATTTTTTACTTTGTATATGGGATAATATGCTCCTTTTTTCACCTATTTGTGTATTTAAATTTTCTCCTATGATCAAGGAATGCTTTTATATAAAGAAAAAACCAATAACATCTTTCTTTTAATTTCAACAAATAATAGAATCACAGCATGCAATTTATCTAGTGACTGTGCATCTAATAGAGGAGCTATTTAAACTAAGGGGAGACTGGGAAATCAGCAGCTACTAAAGATTCAAAGTGTTGCCACTCATGCTTAACAAAAAAGAAAAATCTGTCTATCTAGCAAATTAGCACACTGTGCATTATGTACAGTACAAATATTTTTTGGAGGGCAAATAAAAGAAACTATGTTTTATACTGCTTTTAAGTTTGCAAATTGCTGTGACATTCATTTTATTTGATCATCCTAATGACCATATTGAAATAAAGGCAGGGTTTACTACCCCTGCTTGAATGAGATAAAGAAGAACACAGCATTCCGTGATGTGCACTGACAACAGCAAAGCCACAACTCTGACTGCCCAGAAATTGCTTTCTCTACTTGACAACCTTGACTTTTATGCCTGGGTAGGCTGGACAGTGTCCTGAAGGAAGCAAAAATTCCCCCAGTAACTCAAGTGGGTCTTGTGACTAGTACAAGAAACATCTCTCCTTTATTTCTGTCCTATGGATCTCTTTTCGGGTTTTGAAATATGATTTTCATGGGAAAAGCTTCATGTATAGTCCTTTCTTTCTAAATAAGAAGTTAATAACTGTTTTTTTCCTGTCTGGATATCTTATAACCTATCTATTTCCTAAATTAAAAAATATGGAACTCAGAAAATATGATGAATTTTTTTGTGACCATGTTAGTGGTGCAGCATGGGAATCATTTTTGACCATGAGAAAGTGAGGACTCAATTTGGAATCAGCATTTGAGTGAATGTAAAAGATGATTTAAAATAATTTGATTATTTGATTTGATTGATAAGCTGAAAATCCAGTCAAGAATAGTATACTAGTATACTATTCTTAGTATAGTATGCTAGTATAATGTCCTTAAATTGCTGCTATAATTTAAGGAGATATGATTTTAAGACTATTTTGTAGCAATAATATTGAAGAAAAGTAGCAAATCATATTGTCTATAGGTAGAAGCAGAAGGTATACATTTACTTGGTAGAGATTCTGCTTAATTATCTAGATTAATAAGAGGAAACATTTATGAGTAAATAAATACATTTAGTACTAGTACTTTTTACATTTTGCAGCTGGTATTCCAAAATAGTTACTAACATGTAACTACCCTAATTGGAGATTTAACCAGTTTCAATTATCATGATGTTGTATCATTAGATTTGACAAAGAGTATAAATTCAGCAAGAGGCTGAAAGCAAGACTAGAGGAAAGGAAGATGGTGAATATTGTATATATTGCCAAATAGCTACCTTTAATTATCTGAGTCATAGCTGGTATGATAGATGGTCTCCTAAAATGCATTCTATCATTCCTACTTTCTCATGTATACATATTGCTTCTCACATAAGAAATAGAGACTAATTTCCCTAGCTTTAGATCAAGGGATGACCTGAAAACTTCATTAAAATTTAGTGAACATTCTGGGACTAGTGAGTCTAACTCCTAAGAGGGCTTGCAACTTCCTGTAGGGCCTTTTGGAGCACTTATTTTGAAATCATTTGGGCCCAAGTCACCCAGAGATATCTTGTGCAAGTGTTCCAATGAGCAGACCCAGCTGAGTTCTCAGGCTACAGCCAGCATCTATGAGTCCACTATCTTGTACGTTCAACCCCTTTTGAACCTTCAGGTGACTCCCTCCCTAGCCACCATCTCACTGCAACTACATGGAGAAAATTCAAGTAAGGACCACCCAGCTGAATTCAGTCAACCCAGAAAACAGTGAGAGAATAAGAAATAGTTACTTTAAGTCACTATGTTGGGAGGTGGTAATTTTTAGGTAGCAATGGATAATCAAAAGAATGGAGTGTGAATATTATGCAAATAAGAACTTAAAAAATAAAGCAGGATTTTCCATAGCAAAGCACAATGAATGCACTTGGGCTCAGCTTCTGATGCCAGTACTTAATGATTTAAGGATCGATAACGTACTTTGTGATGCCGTTTCCTCATCTTTAATGTGAAAGATCTGAGATGTTAAAAGGAAAGACAGTGGAGCTGTGTGTGGTCCTTTGTCAGGCAGAATTCTATTTACCAACTTAGGTTAAAAATGATCATCAAGCAGCAAGTTTTTGAGGACATAAATGATAATCAGGAACCAACATAGTTTGGCAATGACCTGTTAAAAGTACCTTTTCCCCTGAGTATCTAACAAGGTTGCTAGGCAGGTAGGCTGGAGTATGAGGTAGACATTGTTCATCCATTTAGCTCTGTCAGAACCTTGTTGATTTCAGAGTACAATCAATTATGATCTTCCCACTGAGTCCTTCTCCTCAATGAATAATTCCTTGACATTATTTTAATCCTATACAGATTTTATTTGACTTTATTCCCATCTTATTGTTTCATCACTTTCTGGCCCTTCAGAAAAAAACTCTCCCTTCTTCCCTCACATCAGATTTTGGCCAACATTTTCTGTTCCAATTCTAGTTCCAATAATTGTTTACATAGTCATTGTTCTACTGAAAGTGCATGTCCAAAGTTATCCATAATATTTTATTGGCTAGATCTGATTAATAACCTTTTCTTTCTTTGTCACTTTCTACTTTATAGCACATGATGGGGTTGAGAGCTTCCTGTTCTTCATTCCTTCTTTTGTTGACATCATTGACACTTCCGGGTCTCTTTTGTTTCCCTCTGCTTGTCCTCTGTCACCTGCGGTGTGGTGTCTCTGTTGCTTTCTTAAAGGTAATCACGTTTCCATGTCCCATTGATTCTCTTTCCTTCTCTTTCTCTCAGTGTGATCTCTGTCCTGTTACCCACTCTCATGATTTCTTCTAGAAGGATGATGTACTAACATCAACATCTGTCCTCTTTCCTGAACTTTAGGCACCAGATATGTCCAGAAATTACCGTTTAGTCCAAAGAATCTGGAGCCCTATGAGACTGGTATATATATGTTCTTTTCTTTACAGAAAAGAAAGAACAAGGTACTTTCATCTACTCCAAGGAAGCAGACTCTGACTTAGTTTGCTATTACTATCACATGAATGAAAATAAATGCTAGACAATTAGAGAAAGAAATGTAGGTAGACAGAGTGAGACATGCCTGTTTATGAACCCCTGGTCCACTGTAACCTAATTTATAAATAACTGTGACAGTTATTATATTGAAATATGACTCAAACACACTAGTATTACTTTTAAGAGGAAGTTGGGTAAATGGAGAATGTGCATGGGCAAGAGAACAAGATCATCTCCTGCTTCCTGATCCTGGTTCTCTCTGTAGGCAATGTCCATACTTGTCCATCTCATTGTCAATGTAATTTTCAGTTCATGCATCGATCCCTGCTCTGTACTCTTGCTGTTTGCTTGCTTAATATTCTAGGACTGAAGCCCAGCTCACTCATCTGGTAGCCTAGTTCTTGCCAATTTCATCAATAAAAAATGCTGGCTGTTTTCTCTAGCATTTCTAACCACTTTGTAGAAATGTATTCTAATTCTATACGAGTATATTTTCTGTTATCCCTCCTATCAAATTAGAATTCAAGGTTATATAAAAATGAGAAAGTTTGGTGCATTCTTTGACCCTTTATCTTGAAATACTTGAAAGTCCTTATGAATAATTCTATGTCTAGGTTGGGTTTTTCATTCACCCTGGGGAGTGAAGCTTTGCTACACCTCTGCAGTATGATGCCTCACATCCCATCCTGAGTCTTTGATGATAATAAACACAATGTGAGTCAACTGGGCTCCAAAGAATCACAGAAAAAAAACTTCCACTTTAAGCTGCATCAATGTGCTAGGCATTTAATATTTTGAGATTTGAAATAGGGTTTCCCTTCTACTCCCAGTGACTTCTATACTTAGAACATGACCACCCACTATTTGGACAACTAAATGATGAAAGACTTACTGTTTTATGAAAGTATTGTTACAAGAGAATACAGGAAGAAAATAAATGTGATCATTGATTTTTGCAGTTTGTGAGATGTGAAGATTTACATTTTTGAAACATCTCACAACTTAGGCCTTAAAGTTCACCAGAAATCACACATTTTGAAGTAGGCATACTTATTCAAGGGCTTTTATTTTTCTGATGATCTTCAGATATTTCCTAATCCTTTAGAGGAATAAAAGATGGCAAAAGAAATAGATAGGGAGGGAAATCTTGTAATAGCAGTAGTTGGAGAAACACTTCTCAGCAGCCCAGGAGAATATGACTGTGGTGTCCCCTCCTGCCTTGGTATATGACAGGAGGATACTTGTAGCAGACATAGCATTATGTGCCTGCATGGCACACACCGTTTCTGTAAAGATGAGGGAAATTATTATCAGAGGAAGCTTCCTATCAAAGCATAGAAATGAGTAAAACCTCTCCAAATTATGGAGGCTCTAGAAGAAAGGTGAGAATAATCTTGAGTTTATTAACTTATATTCTAACATTTGTTATCTGCATACTGCATAGTATAAATTTGGCTTCTTATAAGTTCATTATATCATGTTTTTTAAATTCTAAGTAGTATGCATTTTATTTTTAGTTCAACTTACATATAATTTTGAAGCTCATGATAAAGTGAGTATTTTTAAAAGGCTCAGCGTGGCAGACTGGGCAGTTAAAGAACCACTCTGATGTTTGCCTCTTTGAGTCTCTTATGCAACCAAAATCTTAGTTGTTAGTAATCTTGGGTAATTTGAGTAATATGGACCATCTTTGTTGAAAAAACTTCTCCAAATACCAAGAATATTTAGATTTAGATAGTTATAGTTAGCAGAATTGTAGCACAAGATTTAGAAATTGTTCTAGCCATCTTAATCATAAAGGAATATTTTTTATTGCAAATTGGGTTCTGACCCTGGAAGAGTTGGAGAGCTTGTCTATAGACAGGGCTCTGAGGGAAGCTTTCTAGAACAGGAACAATAAACTGGAACTCCTACTTCCATTAGAAAGATGCAGAATCTGGACTAACCATTAGAACTGTTGAACTTGAAATCATATCACTGTAGAACAGAACAAGAGAAGCAGCTGCTGCCACATAATTGCTTCTCCAAACCTACAGAGCTAGTACCTATATACTGGAAGGAAGAAAGAACAATTCCCCCAATCACACTTTTACGAATCAATAGAAAGAAGAAAAAGCAAAGAAACAATAGAAAAATTAGTAAGAAGATGGCTCAGTCTTATTTTAGGTTTTTAAAATCAGATTCAAGTATATCTATATCATAAAAAATAATTTGCAAGCTGGACCTTGGTTGTAATGACATCTGAGAAATGTAGATTTCAGCTCTATAGTAACTATAGTACAAGATGAACACTAAAAAGAAACAGAAATTTCTATCTAGCTTCTACATATGCTGTATTTATTAACATAATAAATATGCATCTTATCATAGTAGTTATTACTTTGAGACAATAAAAATATTAGTAATAACACTTTGTACTTAAATAATATTTGTTAATAATTAATATTTTATGTATTTCGTATAGAGCTATATATTTAAAATATTTATATATTTAGAAATTCTATATGTTTATAATGTGGCCAATTAACCATGTTTAATTCTACTTTGAAATATGTAATATGTATGGTTACATATTTAGACATGACATTTTATTTGAATATCACTAAATTTACTCAGAGTATTAGATCATCGAAAACAACTTTACATTCATTGAATTTGTAAGTTTATCAAATGAATAATTTGGTAGGTTTTAAGTGAATCAGACAATGAATTTCTTCTTTTTTTTTTTTTTTTTAAATAGGGGCACTTTACCACTGAGCTACATTCCAACCCTTTTTATGTTTTATTTTGGTACAGGGTCTTGCTAAGTTGCTTAGGGCCTCGCTAAGTTGCTGAGGCTGGCTTTGAATTCAGCATCCTCTTGCTTCAGCCTCCTGAGCTGCTGGGCTTCTATGTGTATTGCTCCACATCCAGTGGAAATTATGTAAAAATTCAAATATATAAAATGAATAATTGTGCTTTGAAATGTTGAAAGTTTTTAACTATTTTTAACACTACTAAACATTATTCAGAGTATGTATAAAATGATCGCAGTACTTGAAAATATTACAAGATTTGTAATCTGAATTTAAAAACTCAAAAAGAGACCAAGGAATTTAAATTTTAAAATTTGAAGGTGAAATCTTAAAAGATTAAGTTAAAAATCTACAACTAAATATCATAGGATTATTATTAATCCTTCATAAACTCTTGCAAAAATTGGATGAGAAGGAAATAATAACCAACTAATTCTGGGAGAATTTTACCCTGATACAAAAACCAGAAAAATACAACAAAACTCCACACTAATTTCTTTATGAATATAGATCCAAAAATTCTCAAAAAATGCTAGAAAAGTGAATCCAGCAGTATATGAAAAAGATTTTACATCAGTCAGTGGCATTATTCCCAGGAATGTAACTGGTTTAATCTCAATCAGTCAATGTAACACACAGTATCAAGAGAAGAAAATCAAAAATCACAATACCATTTAAATAAAAGTAGAAAATAATTTGACCAAATCAAACTCTCTTTCATTATAAAAACAATCAGCAAACCAGAAGGAATTTCCTAAACCTCACAAAAAGGAATATATAAAAAGCCTATAGCTTAATCCCTTTCTAAGGCAAGAAAAATGTAAGAATACATGTTCTTTCTACGGTTCAGCAATGTTCTGGAAGTTTTAACCAATACTGTTAGGCAAGAAAAAGAAATAAAATGCATCCAGATTGGAAAGTAAGAAGTAAGATTATCTTGCTAGTGATGTGGTTTGTTATACAGAAAATGCTAAGAAGTGCCCCTAGATATCTATTAAAATAATAATGTTGTAGGTAGAAAATAAATGTACAAAAACCAGTGGTGGTTCTAATCATTAGCAATGAACAATCTGAAAATTAAGTTAATAAAAACACAATTTATAATATAAAAAGAAAGAAAACTTAGAGGTTGGTTTAGTAAGTTAAATGCAATATCTGCATTCTAAAAACTAATATGTTATTAAAATAAATTTAAAATGACCTAACCAGATATGGAGATAGCCCATGTTCATAGAACTGAAAAATTTCCAAGTTGATCTTCAGTATCAATATAATTCCTTCCAAAAATCCCAATTCCTTTCTTTTGCAGCAATTGACATATTGATTCTAAAGTTTATATAGAAATACAAAAGATATAGAATATTCAGTACAATCTTTAAAAAATAAGAACAAGTCAAAGACTCATATATTAATTTTAAACTTTACTCCAAAGCTATGGTAATCAAGACAGAATAGTACTTACTGGTATAAAGATAGACAGATCCATGGGTTAGAATTGAGACATTAGAAATAAAGTGTAACATTAACCATCAACTGACTTTCTACACAAGTGTCAATACAATTCTATGAAAATAATGTTTTTTCAACAAATGGTGCTAAGCCCACTGCCTATCCACCTACAAAAGAGAGAATTTTTACCTCATTTACATTGAAAAAAGATTAAATCAAAGTGAGGTATAGACTGATACCTAATAGTTAAAACTATGAAATTCTGAGAAGAAAAACATTGACATCATTCTTTATGACCTTGGATTACGTATTGATGACTTAAACATAACATCTAAAGTACAATTGACAAGAAAAAGTAATTGGATTAAAACAAACAAACAAACAAACTTTTGCACTATGAATTATCCCAGAAGAAAAGGGAAAGAACCATCCACTGAATGGGATAAAGAAAGTGTTTATAAATCTTGAATCTTATATGGGGTTTTTACCCAGAATATATATATTTAGAAAAAAATTTACAGCTCAACAAAAAAAATATTAATAATGGAATTTTCTAAATGGACCAAAAGTGTGAATAGCCATCTCTCTCTCTCTCTCTCTCTCTCTCTCTCTCTCTCTCTCTCTATATATATATATATATATATATATATATATATATATATTACAGACTTTACATCAATCAGTGAAATTATTTCCAAGAATGTAACTGGTTTAATCTCAATCAGTCAATGTAACACACAGCATCAAAAGAAGAAAAGCAAAAATCACAAAACCATTTTAATAAAAGTAGAAAGTAATTTGACCAAATCAAACTCTTTTTCATTATAAAAACAATCAGCAAACCAGAAGGAATTTCCTAAACCTCACAGAAAGGAATATATAAAAAGTATATATAATGTATACACACACACACATAAAGGGAAACAAACACAAGCAAAGCTGTTTAACACCATCATAATTAAGTAAAGGAAAATTAAAACCACAAATGAGATATCAATACATACTAATTATTTTTTACTGTAATAAAAAAAACAAGAAAAATATGCACTGGAAGGGATGTGAAGAAATTGGAATCCTCATATATTGCTGATGGGAATGTAAAATGGAGCTGCCAATTTGGAAAATATTTTGTTGGTTCCTTAAAATGGTAAACATAAAGTTACCATGTAACACAGTAATTCCACACCTAGATGCATTCCCAAGAGAAATTTAAATGCATCCACAAAAAAAATCCTGAATACTAAAGTTAATAGCAGCATTATTTATAATTTCTCAAAGTGTGAATAACCAAATGTCTATCAGTTGATGAATGAATACACATATGTTATATCCATAAAATAAAATATAATTTAGTAATGAAAAAGAGTGGAGTACTAATGCCTGCTACAACAGTCTATGTAAATAGTCTATGTAAGAGAATACAGTTACAAAAGACAAAATATTTTCATTACTGCTTTATGTGGAATGCCCATAATAGGCAATCCTATAGCGGTTGCAACTATAATAGGCTGGGTTTCTAGGACCAATGTGATGGGGAATGGAAGAACTGGGGAAGGAAAAAGTGAGTAGAATATGGAATTACTGCTAATGGTTAGAGGATGTCCTTTAAGAGGTAGTAAAAAAAAGTGTTACACCTATATAGTGATGATAGTTGCACAACTCTGTGAATATACTAAAAACTATTGAATTGTATACTAAATGAAAAAAAAAGTTTGTCTGAAACTTTGGTTTGTTAATAACCAAAGCCATAAAAAAATTAGCAAATATTTTCTATATTTATAAGCTTTAGAATATTTATTTTTATATTTACACTTCTCATACTTCTGAATTGATAATTTTAAAGAAATTTCCAATCAATAATCTTATATTAGTGTTAAAAAAAGTCTAGTAATATTCCACATGCTGTATCTTAAACACTGGATATTCAGAGAATAGATACTTCATGGTATTATTAATTTCTTCAAAATTAAACAGATGAAAACTGAAATGTGGAAACTCAGTATAGAAAAGACACTTTTAATGGTTTATATTTGACCAATTTTTCATTCATTATATACAAAACCTATTTTATATTTCTGCTTTTAGTTGAACCGATGTTAATTGTTTTTTTTTTGTTTTTTGTTTTTTTTTTACAAAATGACACACAGATTTTTTTGAAATTTACTAGTTTATAGGTGTTCACCTTTGCATCTTTTGATTGTCATTCTAGGTTCTACTCTTGAATACTTATATTTTCCCTATCTTTTTTTAATCAGCCCTATTATGGACATAAGTAGATATGCATATAGTACATATACACATGTATATTTCTATCTGTAGGTGAAAGGGGACATAATTTGCATAATGATGGTTCATTCTACATTACTTTTTCAGCATATTTGTTCAACTTAATGTCCTGAAAGCAAAAATCAGTAAAACTAAAGAATTGTTAAACTTCAGAAAGTGGTCTGTTTACTATGAAAAATATTAGTTTCCTAATCCCCACATCAGATATGGAAAAGTGATAACCCTAGGCCCTAGTGCAGCATATAGACATGTTTTTGTTTTTGTTTTTTAGCCTTCCCAGTGTAGGCATACACAATGTTTTGAATTTGAATTACTTGTCAAGTTTTTAAAATAAGGAGGTTTCTCACAGAAGTCTAGAGATCCAGAATGTACCATAAATCAGAAGGTCTGGCAAAACCAGTCCACTGTCCTGCATGGAAGGAGGCTGCTAAAGCCAAGCACCACCTGCTTTTTAAAGTGAGGCATATGCTTTCCCTTTTAGCACAACCCCCAATATTCCTCCATGTCCCCAACACCATGGCTGAGGGGTAGCTGCTAGTTACCATTCAAATCTTACACATTTCTGGCTTTATTGATTCAGTTACCTCTAGGATTTTGGTTTTGTGTCCTGAGCTCTTGGCTTATAATATTGCTCTATTAAGGGCCAATAATACTGAACCATCAATTCTTTGCATTTATTTTTGCTATGGTCATCTTTTGCATCTCCTGTCATTTAAAGTCAAATGGTTTTTAGTTCTTTATGCCTTCCAGTTCTCTGCTTTCTGCTCTACAGAATGATGCTACATCAGATGATTTCAACCATCTGTCAATGTCTTGTAAACCTGTTATTTTCATTGTCCCAAGGTTAATCTAAGAATACCCCTGGTCACTGGTAGATTTTTACTGACATAGAGTTAGAGTCTTTCCCACTAGGAGACTCCACTCTGAATAAGGGTACTGCACTCTAACTATAGTATGCCAATTACCATTTAAACTGCCTATCATCTCTCCTTTGTTCTTGTAAATTATTGATTTCCTTTGTCTTATCTCAGCAACATCTCTTCTAAGAATTATGATCATGTCTACATTTGCATGACATGAAGTTCTTAACCTTATATATCATATTAGTGCATTTGGTTACAAGTAATGAAAAACGTACTCCAAACCTGCTTAAAAAATAATATGTATAGACTTATATAGGAGTACAAGATAGAAGATATTCATCCAGTAGCCTCGGTTCTGATTTTGTTGCTGTTTTATAATTCTTTTAGACACATGAATAAACACAATCATACTGTTAGGAACAGGGTTGGGTAGATGGGTAAATATTAAGCAGGCAGCAATATTCAACACAAATACTTCAACCACCATAAAAGAGGACACCTGTGTTGTTCTTTTAAATGTACATATCAGGTTCTGCAGGAAAGAAATATCAAGCATCTCATGATCTAAAAAAGAAATAAGATCCAAGATTAGCCAAAATTACAGTACCTAGTTCCACTGATAGGGTTGATCTCTTTGTCCATTTCTTCCATGACCAATTAAGATGAGCATTGTGAAGCATGGTGGTTAATTTCATGTGCCAACACAAATTATGGAATAATAATAATTATGGAATGATATTGTGGAATATATCCTTTGTAGTAATGATGTAGCATTTGTATTCCAGTCTAGGAAGTACATATTTGAGCATCTGGAGATGATGATCTTGGGCTTGAGAAATCAAGGACTGTTTGGGCTCAGGATTGGAATGTTTTTGGCAGTATAGCTCCCTTGAAAACACAGTAGGCTTCTGTCTTTTGCATACAAAAATTTGTAAGCATGGTAGCTCTGTTTATCTATCTGTTTATGAGGAAAGAAATAGAAGTAGAGATTATATAAAATTGACTTCTATGATTATGGTTTCTCTGGTCAAAGTCTGATTTCATTCTCTTAGGAACAAGTCCTTTTCCCTTGGACTTTGTAGAGCACCTTTATCTTGACCTCTATCTCAGAGCAATTAAACAAACAAATAAAAAATTAGCTGAAAGGGCACCAAAACTTTCATAATTATCCCTGGTTGAATCCCATATGCATCTTCTTGATGGCATGATTAACTACTTCATCCTGGCAATGTTTAGCAGAATTTGCTTGAGAGAGATCTGAAGAGTAGGTTCACATTGTGTCCCAATCTTGTCACGTCTAGGTCTCTTGTATTTCTGCCTTTTAAGCAAAATCTTAGCTTGAGGTTAGGAACTTGGCATTCCTTTCCCTGAGAAAATTGAAATAAGTATATTTGGAATAATTTGAATTTCATTCCATAGGCAGAAAATAATGAGATTTCCTTGCATTTCTTCTCTGTTTCCCCCCCCCCCCAGATAGCGCAATTAAAGGCAATTTAGTATCTATCAATAGATCTCAGTAATGGGTAGCAAAGTGTGCTATTCTGACAGTTTCTTCTCACTTCCTCTGTGTTCTAGTTCTCTGTAAGTAGATGGTCATTTCCAAAAGCAGAAGATACAACACTTTAAACAACTCTTTTATAACTGCATAACAAAGATCAACTTACTAGTCCAGGAGGGAGAGAGCATTTTCATTGAACTCCATCTATCTTGATTCAGTACTGCAGACTTGGCACCAAATTTTGCATCAAGGAAGATCACAATGGCATCAAGTTAGAGAAATCCCAAGCCAGACTATTTAAGAAAATAAAAAGAAAAAAGGGACCATATAACTCGAAGACCAGAGCTAGGATGGGCCTCACAAAGTCACCATGACATCTTGCCGAGATTGATGGACACCTTGGTACTTTGTGTCTGTACTCCAATGGACATCACTTCTATATATAGTATTCACAATGAAGTTGAAAATTCAAAACAAATTATGTCACCTCCCTAACTAAAGCATCCCAGTGGCTTCTCATCACAGTAAAATAAAATCCTAATCCTTTCCACAATCTCACATGCTTCATGTAATAGCTCTCTCTGGCTCCATCTCCTGTTATTTTTTGCTAACTTACTCCATTCCACCTATGCTATCCATTTAGATGTTGCTTCAACATAACAAGCTTGTTTTCTTACTTTTACACTCGCTACTGCTAATGCCCAAAACATTCTTATCTTGAGCCTTGCCATCTTCAATTACTATTTGAGACAGAGTTCTTAAGAGAAACAGAACCAACAGGATGTGTATGCATACATACATGCATACATACATACTTACATACATATATCTATATCTGTTTATGATGAAAGAAATAGGAGTAGAGATTATATGGAATTAACTCATATGATTATAGAGAAATGCATGTGTAAAATCTGCATATTGGTTAGCAGTCTGAACACAGAGGAGAGCTGATGGTATAGATAAAGTCTGCAGGCATTGGCTAGAGAATTCCCCTTTGTTCTAATCAGGCTTTCATCTGATTGGATGAGGCCCACCCACATTATGAAGTGTAAAATTCTTTTCTCTGTTAATCCCATCCTAAAACACCTTCCGTGTTGGCACAGAGAATTAACCACCACACTCATGGTTTTTCAGATCTGTTATCACCTTTTCAAAAAGAAATTCCTCAGTACCTCCATTGAAAGATTTTGCCAACTCCTGTGTTCTCTGTCCCTTTGACACACACTGTTTTTCTTCATAGTTTTCAACAGCATCTAAAATCATATTGCATTTTAATTTGTCCTATGTTTGTAATCTCTTTCCATCTCTAGACTGTGAGTACTATTCTTGTCTACTACCACCGGTACAGAATACAAATAAAAGTATTTATAGTGTAGGTGCTTAACAAGCAAATGCAAAGTCTTTCTCCTTTAAAAGGTAAAAGATTATACATGGAAAAAATTACAAGATCTTTCTAACACCTTTTGGTTATGCGTATATTTGCCTAATATCTTTTATCTCACTCCTCTCCACAGAGAAATGCTGGGAATAGAAATTTACTTTTTGTTTTTAGCTTTTCTTGCCATATGACTTCCATTCATATTCTGCCAAGAGGAGACACTACTGGAGGGATCAGATAGTCGGAGGAGAAAAGAAACTATTGTTTTTTCCTCTTCTGGCATTGTTTTTGAGTGACTGTCTCCTTTTTATCCATTGGCACCCGACTTTAGTGTCTACAGCCCCTCTTCCCTGGTTTCAGTACAAGCTGCAGATCTCCTTTTTTTTCATGGATTCAGGGATGACTAGACCTCACTCTAGCAGGGAAACATTGAGTGTCTGGGCTCTGGTTACATCATCTTATCACTGTTCTCTAAGAACATAATAAAATAACCACTTTCTGCAATTACTAGTCTCTAGTGTAGTTCATCTTTGTTCCTTTCTATTTCTTTAAGACTTCATAGTGCAATGTAATGATGCCTGAATTAGACCCCAAGATTTATCATTTGAAAATATTGGGGTGTTTTCTGTATTGTTTGGGAGGTGATTCCAGGAAACATTTCAAAAACGGGTCTTTTGCTTACTTACCTTATGGAACTTAAATATAATAATGACCTTATTACCAGTAGAAAATGGGTTACTGATAATTCATATCATGCAATGGTATCACATTTGCCTGATTATTTGTTGTTGATTTAAATGAAAACTGTCTGTGAAACCAAATAGTTCATGCATTCAATTGCTTTTATGCTAGTAATGAGGACTACGAAAGACTGTGTGGCAAGAATTTTTGTTTCTTTCTCTCTCCCACAACTGCACTAGATTGCTTGTAGAAATAAATTGTCTTTAAAATATTAGTTCAAGGCAGGTCAAAGGCCCAGAGAAATTTTACTGTGGTCTTAAAATAGTCATGTAGCTGCTGGCAGATCCCAAATCACATTTCAAATATATAGTGAAAACTTGAGAATTACAATGTAAAGTTGAGTTCACTGCTTCATCAAGGTGTCTTGTGTGAAGTTTAGAACACATAATCTTGTATGTAATTTAGAGCATGTATTGGAAAGAATGAAAGTCTGAGGCTTGACATAGGGGCATTTTTGTAGGCACAGGTGATTCTAAGGAACTTGAACTCACAAATTTCATTGAACTTCCAATAGTTCAATTTACTAGCAGAAATAGTCCCCCATCTAAAGATATTGGTCTTTTTCTATTTGAAGAGTTTAAATAACTTCCTCTGTGGAAGTCACTTTTCAAGTGGATGCCTATTACATCATCTTATCACTGATCTCTTAGAACATAATAAAATAACCACTTTCGGCAATTACTAGTCTCTAGGGTCGTTCATCTTTGTTCCCTTCTATTGATAGCAAGAAGACCTATCCCCATCCGTCCACGTGGCCTTCAGACCTACTCTGAAATTATAGCATACACCTGGGAACAAATACAAAAACCCAGGGTGACAGATTATACATACAAAAATATTGTTTAGACTAGTGTTTTAATTACTCATATTAGCTTAAACTTGGGGAACATATGTGGGTATGAATTCAAGAATTTTGTAACAAAGGGAAATTTATACAGTTCTTCTATTTAATGTGCTTTCTTGAGAAATTAGGAGTAGTTCAACTATATACCCAGTATCAGACTCTAATATGGCCTATATTCAATGATGTTGAGACAGTATAATTTCTTTGGCATAATATTGAAGAAAGATGACAAGGCTTAGAAAGTTTGAAATAACAGAGGATATTTATTATTTGCAATTTGGTCAACTTTTACCACCAGTATTATCCCCATATGAGCTCAGAGAACACTCACTTCACTCAGATATTGAAAAATATTATTAGGAGGGAAGTACCAGAATCCTCAAAACTCTGAGTGAGGATCTGTTATCAATGAGTAGAAATTAAACAACATTGCTTATGAACTAATAATTGTTGAAACTGAGTAATAGAGTATGGTGGAATAGTCATGCTATTCCTCTTCTTCTTCTTTTGTGGTAGCTGTCTTTTGACAACAGATGCCAAGTGGAAGTGCTCGGCTATGAGAAAAGGGGTGTATGTATTGACTTGACCTGTTGGTGTCATCCATAAAGCAGTTTCCTAGCCTCTCTATTATTGGGATAATGTGCAAAGTGGCTAGATAGGCAGGTGTGGAGATTCTGCAAGGGCTTCTTTTACCAAAGCTTCTTGACTACTATTCTTGCTGAATGTACAGGATTCAACAGCTGAGGTCAAACTTAGACCCTGATACGGCACTATTCCTTGGGGAGATCAGCCAACTACCTGGTATCAGATTGATTTCTTTGGACTTCTCCCAGTTTGAAACAGATAGTGATTTTTATTGACAAGAGCTGTATATTCTTTTGGATGCTATATCTGCTTTTCTTGCTACTGGTGCCTCATACCCAAATTAGGAGACTTTGGAGCAAATTATTTACCATCAAGATATTCCGTACAATATTGCTTTAGACAAATGAACTTACTAAAAAGCAATTGTGTCATGCAATTCTCCAATATTACCATACACTTGTCTTAGAAGGAGGTTAGGAGGAACTGCCTTGACAGAGACATAGAACAGCCCTCTTAAAAGTTAGAAACAGTGCCGGATTATTTATTGTTGTTTCAGATAAAAGGCACCCTCACTCTGTGAAACCATGTGGTTCATGCATTCACTTGCATGCATATTTATGTATATTGATGAGATACAAAATGTGCAAATGTGGGTGTATTTTCAAACACCATGTAGCACTAGATTTTATTAGACATCAGAAATCATATTGTTTTACCCTCAATCCATGAACTAAGAAGATAAGTGAGCCACTATTTACCCCTTTGTGTTTTGCTGGCTGAAATGGCTTGTTCCTGCTAGGAGCCACAAGCATATATACGATGTATGGCACCTTTGGTTGTAAAGTGACGCCAGCTAGCCACTGAGATGATTATGTTAAAATTTACATTCATATGCAAACTGGACTCCCGCTGTTCACCTTGGCCTGCTACCGGACTCAAGTTACGGGACTTTACGGGACTGCTGGAGAGTTCCCATTGGTTGGGGAAGGATAGTAGGAGGGAATTCCGGAGGAGGTGGGAGGAGACGGGGGGTTCCGGTCGGCGCGCGGTTCCGGTCGGACACCCTCGTGGGAGGACCGGTTTTTGACTTGCTGGCGCTGAGAGTGTTAGCGGCTTTTTCAAAATAAAGTTTTGTTCCTGCTTGATTGGCTCGTGATTCTGTGCCCAGCCAAGACTGCGGCATTTGGCGGCCCGTGCGGGGAACACCTGAAGCTTAGAGGTGAGTAAATTGCTCGCCCCTGAGGGAAGGCGACAGGATGGATGACCTTCTCAGAAAACAATGTGTTCTTGTTTTGATTTATTTTGTTTTCATTTCGAGCTCCCTAGCCCTAGAATTTTCTCAGGCGAACTGGAAAAAATGGTTGGCTCAAGGTTTGAAGTTATTCAGCCCTGAGAAAGAGAAAATTGATACAACCATTGTCTGCTCCGTCTTTGTTTCATTCTGCTTCGGCTTTGTTTTATCCTACCTTATTGGGTTAGGTTATAGTAGATTAGAATCCAATAAAAAACAAACCGAAAAACTGTTAAGTAAATTGTTAGAGGTCCAGACTATGGTAGAAAAAACGCTAGGTCAAGCAAAAGAGAAGGTCTCTCAAGCTAGTCAGACAGAGGAGAATTTAAAGAAAGCAAGCTTAGAGGACAAGCAGCCATCAGGTGGAGAATTACAACAGGAGGTTGCTACCAACTCCGTTCTATCACCAGAGGGCGTAACTCAGCCAACAGCTCCATCTACCGCTGAGCGGCCCTCAACTACCGTAGTTGATGGACGGAATTCTGAGGCAGGACCCCAAAGATTAGCATGCCCTGTACTTGAGCAGGCAGGAGGGCAACGAATTCACCGTGCTTTAGATTTCAAAACAATAAAGCAATTAAAGGAGGCTGTAACGACCTATGGGCCGCAAGCTCCCTTCACAATAAGCATGGTTGAATCTGTTACCAACTTGGACATGACACCAGCAGATTGGGCTAACATGTGTCGATCTGTGCTAAACGGAGGACAATATTTGTTATGGAAGGTTGCCAATGAGGAATTTTGCATGGAGACAGCTAGGCGAAATGCAGAAGCTGGGTACCCTCAAAGAAATATGGACATGCTTTTGGGGAAGGGACCTTATGAGGGTCAAAGACAACAAATTGAATATGACCCTGGTGTGTACGCACAAATTGCTGTAGATGCAGTTAGGGCATGGAAAACTTTACAGGGGCATGGAGACTTACAAGGTCAATTATCTAAGGTAATACAAGGAACTAATGAACCTTATGCTGAATTTGTAGATAGACTTATTCAGTCAGCCTCTAGGATATTTGGAAATACAGAACAGGTAATGCCATTTATAAAACAACTGGCTTATGACCAAGCAAATCGTTGCTGCAGAGAGGTCATTAGACCATGGAGACATGAGGATTTAAACACATATATTAAATTATGTAGAGACATTAATGAACAGGGGCAAGTCTTAGCAGCAGTACAACAGGCTTTAGATGCCAGGCCAAGAACATGCTATAATTGTAATCAAACAGGACATTTTAAAAGGAGTTGCCCCATAAGAGGAGGGTTTAACAAAGCTGGATATCAAAGGAATAGAATACCAGGTATTTGCCCACGATGCCGTAGAGGGAGACATTGGGCTAATGAATGCCGTTCTCAAACCACCATAGAGGGTATTCCGTTATCAAAAAACGGACAAGGACCAAGTGTTTACCCACGATATCGTGGAGAAAGGTATCAAGCTCCATTGCCAAAAAACGGACTAGAGGGCCCAATGCCCCGGGGCCCCAAACCACAAATATATGGGGCAATGGAGGAACCCAACAGCCCCATCAAGGTAGTGCCCAGGACGCATTATCCATTAAATCCCTCATCAGACAAACTAGAGGGAGCGCAGGGCTGGACATCTGCGCCTCTGCCAGAGCAGTACTAACCCCAGAGATGGGAATTCAAATCATTCCCACAGGAGTAAAAGGACCTCTTCCCCAGGGAACAGTAGGCTTATTATTGGGACGCAGTTCTTCTACACTAAAAGGACTTATGATAAGTCCTGGGGTAATTGATCCCGATTATGAAGGTGAAATAAAAATTATAGCTAGTTCTCCAAGAGGTATATCAGTAATTTCACCAGGAGATAGAATAGCACAGTTATTAATAATACCCAGCCTGCATGATAAATTTTCCAGTTGTAATGTAGAAAGAGGTTCCAAGGGATTAGGCTCCACAGGTGTAGATTGGGCTATGCTGTCTTTAAATTTAGATTCTCGCCCAATGCTAAAATTAAAAATTCAAGGACATGACTTTAATGGGCTGCTGGACACAGGAGCTGACCTCAGCATCATATCTCGTCAAGAATGGCCAAAACATTGGCCATTACAACAAGCCACTCAAACGCTTCGAGGCCTAGGAGTGGCAACAAATCCCCATAGAAGTGCTATGGTATTAGATTGGAGGGATCCTGAAGGATGTGAAGGAACTATACAGCCCTATGTATTGGATCATCTTCCTGTAAATTTATGGGGACGAGATGTCCTAGATCAATTAGGATTGACATTAACAAATAACATCAATCCTAACGCGCCCACTACTAGGGCTAAACAAGGCTTTAGGAAAGAAAAAAGATTAAGAGAACAAGAACAAGGTATGACAGCACCTATTCAAATAGATCAAGAAATAAATAGACATGAATTGGGTTTTCAGAAAGGGCCACTGAGACAATCAAAATTACTTGGAAATCAGAAAGACCAGTGTGGGTTCCTCAGTGGCCCTTGACTAAAGAAAAGATACAAGTAGCCCATGACTTGGTCAGACAACAGTTAGCGGAAGGACATATACAACCTTCCGTATCCCCCTATAATACTCCCATTTTTGTCATTAAAAAGAAATCTGGTAAATGGAGATTATTACAAGATTTAAGAGCCATTAATAATGAGATGGTTATTATGGGACCTGCTCAATCAGGGATTCCTCAATTGTCTGCTTTACCAAAAACCTGGCATGTTTTAGTTATAGATATTAAAGATTGTTTCTTTTCAATTCCAATTCATCCCGAGGATAGTCCACATTTTGCATTTACTATCCCTGCACTGAATCATGAAGGTCCTGATCAGAGATATGAATGGAAAGTACTCCCTCAAGGGATGGCTAACAGCCCAACTATGTGTCAAATTTATGTTAATAAAGCAATCCAGCCACTTAGAAACCAAAATCCTGAACTACAAATATTTCACTATATGGATGATGTGTTACTGGCACATAAAGATAAAAACACATTACTAGAATGTTATGCCACACTTACAAATTTATTGAAAAATTATAATCTAGAGATAGCAATAGATAAAGTACAATTAAATCTTCCAATTAATTATTTAGGAGTTCTATTATCCTCAACCATGGTCCGTCCACCAAAAATTCAAATACGAGTAGATCAACTCAAATCACTTAATGACTTTCAAAAGTTATTGGGAGACATAAATTGGATAAGGCCTTATCTAGGCATACCAACAGGAGAGTTAGGACCTTTATTTGATATTCTAAAAGGTCCATCAGATCCAAATTCACCCCGCATGTTAACGCCTGAAGCAAGAAAAGTATTAAAAATCATTGAAACATATATGGAAAATATGCATTTGGATAGAATTGATATAAGTTTGCCTTTATTATTTATTGTACTACCAACAAAAAATATTCCTACAGGAGTATTTTGGCAAGAAGGTCCATTATTGTGGATACATTTATCTTATTCCCCTAACACTATTCTTACTAGATATCCTGAGGCTGTAGGACAATTAATACTCAAAGGAATAAAAGCAGCTAAGGGAGTGTTTGGGATTTCTCCCAATAAAATTATTACTCCATATACTATGGATCAAATTGATGAGTTAGCTAATGAGTTAAATACTTGGGCAATAATCCTGTGTAAAACTAGTGTTTCATTTGATAATCACTTACCATCTAATCCTTTGTTGTCTTTTTGGTCTAAGCATCCTGTAGTTTTTCCAAAAATGACAAGAAAAACCCCTATCATAAATGCTCCAAATATATTCACTGATGGGTCAAACAATGGTACAGCAGCAGTAGTTACTCCTGATCAAACTTTTACATTTTTAGTACCCAAACAATCAGCTCAAAAGGTAGAGCTTAATGCAGTATTACAAGCTTTTATGATGTTTAAAGATTCTGTATTTAATTTATTTTCTGATAGTCAGTATGTAGTTAATGCTATTAATTCCCTTGAAGATGCTGGTAGGATTTCCCCTTCCTCTACTGTTTTCTCTTTGTTTTCCGCTATACAAAGTCTAATCTGGGACCGAAAAGATCCATTCTTCATAGGTCATATCAGGGCACATACAGGATTGCCTGGAGCCCTTAGTATGGGCAATGAACTAGCAGATAAATCTACACATGACATACATATTTTCTCCACAATAGAAGAAGCTATAAATTTTCATAAAAGGTTCCATGTCAATGCTAATACTTTACAAAAGCGTTTTAAAATAACTAAAGAACAGGCCAGACATATAATAAAACAATGTCAAAATTGTGTGACATTTTTACCACAAGTTAATCTTGGAGTCAATCCTAGAGGACTAATACCTAACCATATTTGGCAGATGGACGTCACACACTTGCCAGAATTTGGAAAATTAAAATATTTACATGTTACAGTTGATACCTCTTCCGGATTTTTGATGGGCTCCCTTCATGCCGGAGAAAAAACTAAAGATGTTATAGCTCATTGCTTACAAAATTTTGCCACTGTGGGCGTTCCAAAACAGTTAAAAACGGACAACGGTCCTGGTTATACTTCCTCCTCTTTTAAACAATTTTGCTCATCATTTGGTATTACTCACATAACAGGAATTCCATACAATCCACAAGGACAAGGCATAGTTGAAAGAGCTCATCAAACTATTAAAATGTACTTATTAAAACAAAAGGAGGGAATTGGAAAGGGGTATATATCCCCCAAAGATAAACTTAAAATAACCCTTTTTACTCTAAACTTTTTAAATTTAGATTCATCGGGACTTAGTGCTGCGGAAAGACATTTGTACCCCAAAAATGTACATAAGCCTAAGGTACTTTGGAAAGATATTCTAACAGGACAATGGAAAGGCCCGGATCCAGTGATAGTCTGGAATCGGGGCGCTGTCTGTGTTTTCCCACAGGATGAACAGCAACCGATTTGGATTCCAGAGAGATTAACTAAAACAATTTCTACAGAAAAAGAAGATGATTTGACTCAAATCCATAACAGCTGACATCCAGAGCTCCAGCTTGGCTATTCTTACATCTGCGACAGTGATTAACCAAGGTTTTTTTTTTCAGTATCTATTTTATTATTGCATTTTTCCACATCATAAAGTTCTATTTTATTTTTGAGCTCATACAAACCTAGGTTAATGTTTTTCTGATCAGTTTTATTTTTTGACTGTGTTTTATTTTTTATTTATTTATTTATTTATTTATTTATTTATTTATTTTTTTTTTTTGACTGTGGAGTTTTTAAACATTGCAATGGAGATTTCACCTAAGTATAGTTACAAGGCCTTTATTTACTATTGTCTTATGTGTTGTATGTTGTGTGCACACTTCTGTTTTGTGTTGTATGTCTGTATGTGTGTATGTCCATATTTCTTATATGAGGAGCGCTCATGAAAAAATGGATCCGAATTTTTTCTTTATTCACGTGATTTATATGGTTTAATTTAAATTAGGTGAACAGCTGTTTATGATTGTTGTTAAAGATGGTTAACAGATCTGTTTGTTTACTAATTTAAATTTGGTAAACGGCTGTTAAGGATTGTTTTTAAAGGAGTTTAACAGATCTGTTTGTTTACTTTCACCTTTTCTTTTTATTATATTTAATAATTCTGTTCAGGATAATGTCTCTTTACCATCATTGCCAGAATTTCCATCTCCATCCCAATTCCAGTGAAGACTGAGATAAAACCAAACTACAGCTTCTATGATAGCTATCACAGTAAACTGTATAAACTGATGCATCAATGAATATAACTCAACAAGTAATGCTATCAAGGACTTGATTTACTTTGGGAGGATATGGACATATTGATAGACTCCTCCAATTTGAACTGCTTGCAGAACTTGCCTGGACTATATATCAGTTGCATACATTGTGAAATATCATCTGGTGCACCGAATTGTGGTACTGCTGGCATATTTTTGCTGATGGTGTCACCAGTGATGCAATTTCCTTGCCAGCTCACCCCATGTTTATTGTGGTAATACTGGCATATCTTTGCTGATGGTGTCACCAGTGACGCAATTTTTCCAAAGGAGCCGTCAATTGGCTTGGTGTCGTGGCATTTCTGTATCCTCCTCCCTTCTACTAGTGATGGTCTAAATTTGGGGGCCAACAGAGGTGAGGCAAAGAACCTCACCCCCCCACTGGCACCAAGGCTAAATTTGGGGGCCAACAGAGGTGAGGCAAGAACCTCACCCCCCCACTGGTGCATAGGCCTATCCACAAGCATGGCTGAATGCTGGACCGGTAGTCAGCGACGGGTTGCTCTGATTACAGTGGATTCAACCTAAGACAGGAAGCTGACGCCTAAAGGTCAGTTCTCCCATGACGGGTAAGAACCATATGTTAAATTGGACAACCTACCAGGCACGGTCCCTAGCCACATTGCTTGTTGCTTAATTAAACAGAAGGGGGCAGATGCTAGGAGCCACAAGCATATATACGATGTATGGCACCTTTGGTTGTAAAGTGACGCCAGCTAGCCACTGAGATGATTATGTTAAAATTTACATTCATATGCAAACTGGACTCCCGCTGTTCACCTTGGCCTGCTACCGGACTCAAGTTACGGGACTTTACGGGACTGCTGGAGAGTTCCCATTGGTTGGGGAAGGATAGTAGGAGGGAATTCCGGAGGAGGTGGGAGGAGACGGGGGGTTCCGGTCGGCGCGCGGTTCCGGTCGGACACCCTCGTGGGAGGACCGGTTTTTGACTTGCTGGCGCTGAGAGTGTTAGCGGCTTTTTCAAAATAAAGTTTTGTTCCTGCTTGATTGGCTCGTGATTCTGTGCCCAGCCAAGACTGCGGCAGTTCCTATGATAAATAATGTTTTAATTAGTAGATATAATTATTTCATTGAAATGGAAGTTGAGTCTGCTATCTTTTCATTTTAGACTTTTCATTTCCCTGAACCAACGGAAAAATAAGAGCTTTCTGAAATTATTGATCTTAACTTTCAAGGAGAAGTCATGTTGATGATTCAAAATGAAGTTATAATTATGCTTGCAACCAAGAATTTTCTTTAAAAAAATTTTTTTTAGTTGTATATGGACACAATACCTTTATTTTGTTTGTTTATTTTTATGTGGCTCTAAGGATTGAACCCAGTGCCTCACATGTGCAAGGCAAGTGCTCTACCACTGAGCTACAACACTTGCCCTACCAAGGAAGTTCTTTAATGTTTAATGGGGAAAATAATGGAATAGAGACAACCCGAGGAAACAGGTCCACTATTTGGTTCACTTTCAGCAAGCAAGAACCATATTAACTGAGTTTGTGGGTAAGGGCAAAGTCTACATGAAATGGATGGCAAATGAAGGAGGTGGGATGTTAAGCACAGCACTTTAGGTTGTATGTGACAACTGCATTCATTGATTTTTCTCTTCTAATATAAGGAATAATAATAGTGGTTAAATTTATAATTTAATTTTTAGGAGACGATCCAGGTGATTGAAAATGAAAACTCATGGATGTATGTGTGTTAAGATTTTGTATTTTCCACTTTTGTAGAGGGTAGTTTTATCTTGATAAGGGGAAGCATATGTAATTGTCATTTTTGTTATATTAAAATTTAAGTGTAGGTAAAAGGGTAGATGCTGAATAGTCAAAGGGTTGAATGTGTGTGTTAATTATTTGCCTATTTTCACTCATCTTCAGATTTAGTCAGCTTTTTTATCACTGTGATAAAAGAGCTGACAATAACAATTAGAGAAGAAAAACTTTATTTGGGGGCACATAGTTTCAGAGGTCTCAGTTCATAGATGGCTGGCTGCATTCCTTAGGGCCTGAGTAAGGTAGGACATCATGGTGAAAAGTCATGGCAGAAGGAAGAATGTAGGTTAGGATGTGACACCAGAAACAAAGAATGATTAAGCTTACCTCAAAAATATATACCCCAAGGCATGACCCACCTAATGACCCATCTTCCCCAGCCACACCCTACCTTCCTATAGTCACTGTTCAGTTAAACCCTACCAGGGATTAACACACTAATTAGGTGAAGTTTCTCATAACCCAATCATTTCACCTCTAAACTTTCTTGTATTGTCACTTGCGTTGGGGGATACCTCAAAATTCAACCTTAACATCTTCTTTACCAACATAATTGTGTTTTACTTTTCTTTATCAGTTTATGGTTGGAGAGTATGTATATTTTTAAGGCTACATTTCCAGCTAGTTTCTTGTACTACGTCTACAGAAGACACACAGAGAGAAGAAAGACCCTACTATTATAGCCCTTTCTCTTTCTAGCAATGTGTCAGGATATAGATATACTTCTTCAATGACTGTTTTCAGCAATGGTAACCCTTTCTGATGGTTCCAGAACTGATTTTAATGGTCTCTCTTCAGAGGTACCCAGCAGCACAGCCTCAGTTGACCACCTTCTTCCTTATGGTCCACACCCTAATAGATTTTTCCTTCAATTATTAATCTGTGATTTATTTCATGGTCTTTCACCCTCCCAAGCTTTCCAACACCCTTGTAATCAATATCTTGTATTAAGTGCCATTTGTTTGAATTCTATGTAGTAGTTTATTTTCTTGTACCTGAATCTGTATTGATACGTTCAGCAAATGATTGTTGTTTCCTTCCTTTACACCCATATGCCATTTAGATCCAAAGAAAATTGTTTCTTCTATTTTTAGTTCTCTACAAAAGAAATATATTTTTCAGAGGCAGTCAAAAACTTGTCTTTTTGTACCATGTGCCCAAATTTCATCTCATATGTCAATTCCTATATTAAATATTATGACCAGGAAATGAAAATGTGACAATGACCTACAGCCTGAATTTCTGAACCAAAATATGTGACAAGTTTCATGAAATTACCCTTAGGTAAGGGCTTTTCATGGAGCAAGAGGTGAAGTTTACTTTGTATGAAGTAGGTGTGCTGCATAGTGGCGAGGTGCACAGTTGTTAGGTTGAGAATAGATGGGAATGGGTATTGGATGACAATAAACAATATACTGCACTATACACTTATCAATTTGCCTTATTAAATTGTGAGATCATTGATGGCACACACTGTGACTTTTATCTGAATAATAAACATGAGGATTGTGACAGTTCGCAATACGTAAGAGCCAAAAGTTTCGTAAATGATTGAATGAACCAATGTACCATAGCTTTTGAATATTTGTTTTTAAGGTTGGGGCTGAGATTTTAGTAAGAATATTATAACAAACACAATGCAAACAGACTATGGAAAACTAGAATTTATAAAATTGGAGATGTGTTTGTTCAGTGTCCTTTATATTTTTTAATCAGCAAAGAACTTGTCAAACAAAATATTACAGGAAAATGTGTGTGTGTGTGTATGTGTGTGAGCATCTATGCATAGGCATAGGTATCTTAAATTTTTTATGGAATATTTGCTTTATTTTTAATTCCCTAATGCGCCTTTGCAAAGTGTTTTGGTGTATGTGTTATAAGGTAAAAATACATGATTTTTGTTTAGTCACCTCCAGGCTGAATTAAGAATCTAGTGTTTAAACAATAAGTGTTGGCGGGGATGTGGGGAAAAGGGTACACTTGTACACTGCTGGTGGGGCTGCAAAATGGTGAGGCCAATTTGGAAAGCAGTATGGAGATTCCTGGGAAAGCTGGGAATGGATCCACCATTTGACCCAGCTATCGCACTTCTCGGACTATTCCCTGAGGACCTTAAAAAAGCGCTCTATAGGGATACGGCTGCATCAATGATTATAGCGGCACAATTCACAATAGCTAGACTGTGGAACCAATCTAGATGCCCCTCAATAGATGAATGGATAAAAAAAATGTGGCATCTATACACAATGGAGTATTATGCAGCACTAAGAAATGACAAAATCATAGAATTTGCAGGGAAATGGATGGCATTAGAGCACATTATGCTAAGCGAAGCTAGCCAAGCCCTAAAAAACAAATGCCAAATGTCTTCTTTAATATAAAGAGAGCAACTAAGAACAGAACAGGAAGGAAGAGCATGAGGAAAAGACTACAGTAAGCAAAGACGAATGGGGGGAGAGAAACGGAGAGAGAAGGGAAAGCACATGGAAATAGTAGGAGACCTTCAATGATACATAAAATTATAAGAGGTTATGAGGGGCAAGGGGGAGGGAAAAAAGGGAGAGAACTGAACAACAGCAGGGGAGGTAGAGAGGGAAGATGGGAGGGGAGGGGAGGGGAGGGGGATAGTAGGGGATAGGAAAGGTAGCAGAATACAACAGTCACTAATATGGCATTATGTAAAAATGTGAATATGTAACAGATGTGATTCTGCAATCTGTATTTGGGGTGAAAATGGGAGTTCAAAACACAATTTGAGTCAAATGTATGAAAGATGATATATCATGAGCTATGTAATGCTTTAAATAATCAATAAAAAAATCAAAATAGTAAAAACAATAAATGAAAATAGATTAACTGAAAAAAATAAAATATATTGGGCACGATAAAAAAAAAAGAATCTAGTGTTTTGTCTTATAGAAAGGAACCTTTTTCTTCCATCATGGAAAGGTAGTAGAACATTGGGAAGAGCAATGCAGACTCTGGAATCATACTGCATGAGTCATACAGCAACCTCCACCACTTGCCAACTCTATCTCTATTGCAAGATTTATACCCAGGGTTGTAAATGTAAGGACTGCTTTTCTTCTCATACTTATGGGTCAGTCTTGATTAAAACACTATGTTTTCAAATTCCTCATCTTAAAACTGTGGATGATTTTGAGTAATATCTCCTATTAAGGCTGACAGCACTTAAGAAAGTCCCTAACACTAGTAAATATTCTATAAAGGAAATTGATTACTATTATGCATCAACAACAACTTATATTTAGTAATCAAAAGTGCTAGAGAGAACACGATAAACATCAAATCAGGAAATTCTGTCCCAACTCTTTTTCACTATGGGAGTCAGGACTGCTTTCAAAATATTTCAGGTTGCTTGCTTTCTGAGCACATGTTAATTTTGTACTTTGAAGCACCTTGTAGTTATACGGGTCATATGACTACTTTGGGTCCAATTCACAAGTCACTCTGGGGTAAACCAATTAATTGCTTTCTTTCCCTTTATAATGATGATGGATTAGATTCCTGAAACCTGTAGTGGCTTTTCATCTAGCTTGTCACAGAAAGTGAATCACATGCAATGATGCTATCATACACTCCTGTGAGATCTAGGAGTTGTTACTTCACCATCAACTGGTCCACGTAGTTCATAAAACAATTAACTGTTTTTTTTATGATGGGGGGAAATTACATTGAGTGTCACTTTCTCTGTCTGCAAAAGGAGACTAAATAGGAAAGAATTATCATTAAAATCTCTTTGTATTCTAAAATTATGTATACTTTGATAAGAATAGAAATGGCAGTGGGGATCAGACTTTATGTTTTTAAATCAAGGAAGAACAGGAAAAAAACTCATTAGTAATCTCTGAGAATCAAAGAATAGCAGAGTAAGGTAAAAACTAAGGTCAGGTTTTCCCAAAGCATATTCCTTAGAATTTTAGTTATAAAAGATGCTTGTGAGAGAGGGTTCCCTTATCTAATAAGTATGGGAAACACTATCTACGATATATTTCTCTTAAATAACCTTGATGCACATTATCATTTTTTATATATTCAAGAAAGAAATCTTTAAAATGTATTTTGCCTGTACTTGCCAATTACATTTTATCATGGAAACCACCTTTAAAATATCTTGAAAATGATGGGCTGTTTAATTTTAATTTTGCTTTATTCAGTATGCTTTTCTATGCCCTTCTTCATTTTGGGACTTGCTCTTCTCTCTGCAAATGGTCATAGGAGTGGGTATGTGGGTATGTGAGTGCACCATTCCTCTGGTCACACTAAACTTTCAGATATGAAGAGAAGGCCTCAGAAAGGCTAATTGGAGATTTTTTTTTCCCCAGGATTCTGTCTTTTTGATGACTCCTTGGATCTAGGTGAACCTCATCTATACACATCTTAGACATCCCAGGTATGTGAGCTAAAATTTCTCTTTTGCCCAAACTAAATTAGGTTAAGTATTCACTTACTATATGAAATAATTCAGATCTAACTCCAACTTTTAAGAGAAGAGTTCGGAAAAAGATGCTCCAGGGTGATAATTGATAGAAAAATAATACAAATTTAAAATTTATTAAACAGTAACCCCAGTTTTCTCTTAAAGGGAATATGGGTCTATTAGGGAAGCTCAAGATGGGACGGACACAATTAATATGAGAAATTTTACATGATTTCTTTCTTTTTTAAATATAATTAGAAATAAAAGAAAAGAGGAAAAGATTCAAATGGTCAAAAGTCTCAGAACAATAAACTTATTTGAATGCCCAACTCATTTACTTATTCATTTTAGAAATATTAATTAAAGGAAGTAAATAACATTAACATCCATTTACTAAAAGTATTATTTAGTTTTCACAAGAAAGTCTGCAATATAGATAAAATTGTTTTCACTTTACAGAGTAAAAAAACTCAGTTTTATAGACCTTAAAGAACTTGACCAATGTCTCAAGCTAGAATATGGTAAAATTCAGATTTCAAAGCACTTACAGATGTCATCCAATGAAGTTACTCCATTTAATTTTTGAAGATGAGATAATTTTCATAGAATGTCTATGTATTATCTTTCTTTTTCTACTGTATCAATTTACCTTAAATTTAGCAACTTCAAACCAAATGTAACACCTTATAGTTCTGACTTTAGATATCTTTTGGGAGAGACTGGTTTCTCCATTTAGAGTCTGCCAAGGCCAATACCAAAGTGTCTGTAGCTTTGCATTCCTTTCTGAAAGCTCTAGTGAACAATTCATTTCTGGATTCATTCAGGTTGCTGTTGGAGTTCATTTGTATATGTTTGTAGGCCTGAGGCTTGTTATTGATGGATCTAGGTGAATCTCATCTAGACACATCTTAGACATCTTGCATGTTATTGTCCCAGGCATTATTCTCAGTTTCTAGATGCATGGAGGAGTCTCCCATGTATCTTACTAAGTTAAAGAAACCAAACTGAAAAGGCTATTTATTGTGTAATTCCAACTATGTGGCATTTTGGAAAAGGCAAAACCACGTAGTCAATAAAAATAAATGGTTTCCAGTTTTTTTTTTCAGGAGTAAAGGATGAATAGACAGAGAACAAGTGATTTTTAGGGCAGTGAAACTATCTTGTATAATACTATAATGGTGGAAACCAGGTATTACATTGTTTTCAAAATCCACAAAACATACAAAACAAAGAAGGAACACTTATGTAAACTGTGGACTCTGGTGATAATGGTGTCTCGGTGTAGGTTATCAATTGTAACAAACCTATTACTGTGGTGGGACAGGTTGATAATGAGTGAATTGTAGGAGTGTGTGGATAGGAGGTATATGAGAACTCTGTACTTTTCACTCAATTTGATTTTGCACCTAAAGCTATTCTATAAAAAGGTCTATCAAAAATGAAATTGCTCAGGAGGACTTCATTGAGGAATTTTCATGAGGGCCCCAGTATATACAGATCTGACATTAAATGTATAAAATGTAGGAATTATTTTACTTAGGATTATCGGTATTGGGTTGGTATTTTCTAAAAATCTGGATGTTATACTATTACAGATTAAATTGCATTTAAATTACACATAGTATTTTCTCCATTTGAACACAATATTGTAGATTTAATGGTATTCTTTGTTGTTTATGTTGGAATAAAATCTTCACTATGAATGGGAAACAAGCCAGAGAAAGATTCTCCATTTTTAAGAGCACATGGAATTAGGTTTAATCCTTCTTAACAACACAGGATCATTTCCTTCTCTCAAATTCTATCAACAAAATAACATGTACAGTTTCTTTTGTCATATAACATAACATATTCATAGGTTGAGGAGACAGGGAAAACCTACTTATTTTTATGAAGGACATTGTATATGTTTATGCTATTGAAATGAAGTACAACACTTAATTGAGAAAATTAAAGACAGATTCATGAGCAGTCTTAAAACAGAATAAATTTAAAAAATTATACCCTTGATTTAAAATGGGAACAAACAAAATGAGAGATTTTAAGTATTAACTGATAGACATTATTTATAGAATATTTTTAGGCTATTATTCAAGAAAATAAATATGACTAAAGTAATGCTCAATCTGGATATTCCATATGAGTAGACAGGGGTGGAGGCTCGTTTTATTCAAAATATAAATGAGTAAGTAAATTCTGTTGTGGTAGGAAACAAAAATCTCAACTGCAATTTCCCTGTTGGTTGCTTAAAAGCATTGCCTGAGTAATTTCTTATGGCTATCTGGCAACATTTTGGTGCATTTTGAAGGAGGCATGAGAATGGTATGAGAAATTGGGGATGGCTTTCATGCTATTTTTAAAAAATCAACTCTAATTTAAAGCAATTGCATGGGAAAAACTTAAAAATATTTGATGAGTGCCTTTTAAATGTCTTTCAATAATATCTTAGTTTTGAAAATCATTTTAAAAAAAGAGGGAAATCCAGTTTTGAAAGACAGTCTTGGTCTCTATTACATTCTTTCTGCTTGTCTGCTGCCAATTAAAATGTAAAATAATAAATTTTGGCCTAATTAATACAATGCAAAAACTATAAATAAATCCTCTGAACTTTAAACACATGACCTTGTCTGATTACTCGTTGGCCTGTATTTTTTCAGTTTATTCCCTCCAGCTTGACCAAACAATAAAAAATCATAGTAATAACAAAATATGTCGATCCTTGAGGGAGTGTTCTACCTCATTTAACTACTTTGCGCTTTCCATATTCTCAGAACATTTAAAATTAGGGTTTCTCTTGCCCCCAGGAAGATGCCGTGTGTGCTGTAGGATGGTGCATCTATCCGAAGGCCTATTTACTTCCTGTCAACTCCACGGTGTCTCCTTTTCTTTTTCAATCTGTTCATATATTTGGGCGCCAATCTTTTGGCGCTTAGCATATATTTCTCGAAACGCACAGCCTCTACCTTCTTTATCATGTTTCTATAGGCTGAGCCTAAGGAAAATTGGGTGGGAGAAGCACGCGGTGTCACTGTCCGTGGTACTGAAACATTATTGCTAAGGACATTTTTCTAATGCTTACATATGGTGATTCCTGTTCACTGTTCCAAGAAAATTCAAAACTGATAGAGTGGTGGTGACAAAGGAAAAGAGAGCCAAGAAAATATTGGGTGAGAGAGTTAGAGGGATGGACAGAGGGAGAGCCCTCAAGTCATAGCTCAGAAAGAATAAAAGACACTGAGGTGTGACATAATTTTCCTACGTTTGCAGAAGTCAACAAGGGAACAACAGGGAAGGGAAAAAAATAGCTGACATGAACTACTATGAAGGAGCATTTAAAAAAACGCATGCACCAAGTGATATAAAGCCGTCTAAGTCTCGGCATGAACAAAAGCATCGATGCTGGTGGGTGAGAACACCAGACAGGTGGCATGTTGGGAATGCAGCATCAGTTGTTATACCAAACTGCCATAGGTTTTCTTTGTCTTTATTTTTCTCTTGTGATTTAAAACAAAACAAAAATTGTCTTTGGCACCATGACAGAACAAAGATAACTGTAACTTATGTTTCACATTTGATGTAGCTGTGTACCATTTTGCTTCTAAGGACCTTTGTAACAGTTACATCCCGCCACTATCAACCCCCAGCAGCTGGTGGCTGGCAAGGGGATAGTCTTCCTGTCCTCGCTATTTAAGTTCCTCAAGTAGAGTGTAACCTACGCGAGGACAAACGCTGGATCTTAAACATTCTGGATATCTCAAATAGCTTAAGTAGAAGAATATCTAGTACAAATAAATGAATCACAATGCCTTCCACAAAGACAGCATTCAACAAAGGCTTCTTAAATGGGCAAATATTCCATTTGTTTTTAACACTTTCATCCTCTTCCAGGTTCTTTTAAAGTCCTATCCCTCTCCCTTCGGGGGCCCCAAGTCCCAATAAACCTCCCGCGTCAGTCACTACCTTTGCCGCGCTCAGGCCCTGCCCTCCTCCTGCCCTGTGTCAGCACCCTGTGGAGCTGTCCCTTCTTTCTACTCTGCGATTCCACCCACCCCCCTGCCACTAATTCTGAATGCTAGCGAACCTAGTCCCTTGGGGTGGGCCTGGCAGCTCCGAGAGATTCAGCTCCTGGTCCCCGCCCTAAGGGTAACGCGGTTGTCATGGACACGGCACCTGCGCCCTTCGGCGTTGCCCCTTCACCGCCAACCCCTCCCCCCACCTGCGGCGCGGAGCCGGCCGCGCCCCCCTGGCTCCGCCCCGCCTCGCCCCGCCCGCTCGGGCGCTCCCCGGGACGCGCGCGCCCGCCCCCACCTCTCCGCCCCGCGCCTTCCCTAGCCTTGCGGAGCCTAGAGGGCCGCGGGGACGCGCGAGCGAGCGAGCGGCCGCGCCTGCGCACTGGCCGCCTCCCCTAGCGGCGATCTGGGCCGCTGCCGCTCGCGCTTGGGCAGGACGCGGGGCGGGCGGGGGGAGGGGGGAGCGGCTTCGCTTCCAGCCCCGAGTGAGGCGGAGACCCGGGCGGGCGGGCGGAGCAGGCGGCACCGCACCTCGGCCAGAGGCGGCTGCAGCAGCTGTCCTCGTCCCCTCCGCCGCCTCTCTAGTCCCTTCTGTGATTACCACTCCAGCTGCTGGAAACGGGCGAGAAAGAGGAGGTGAGAAACTCCCACCGACCCACAGAGGTGAGTCCCGGGCAGAGCATCCTCCATCCTTGCCTGCCTCCCTCCCTTCCTGCCTCCCTCCCATCCTCTCCATCCTCCCCTCCCTCTCTGCTCCCAACCCTCCCTCCCTCGTCCTTCCCAACATCCCTCTCTCCTCTCCCCTCCTTTCTCTCTTCCAGCCTTTCTTTCATCCCTTTCTTCCTCTCTCCCAGCCCTACTTCCTTTCCACCCTTTCTTTCTTCCCCGTCTTCCTTTCACCCACTCGTCCTCAGGCTCAGCTCTGCATCCCTCTCCTCTTGTCTCCATCTCTTTACCCCCTTTTTTCACCCCTTACCCGGTGGGAGGGTCGGAGCATCCCTGCTAGATACAACTGTCCGGATTCAGGGGCTTCCAGAAAATTGGGCACATACACACTGAGAGGCATACTCTTGCACAGCAGATGCCCTGCAGGTCTCTAAATTATTAGGATTAAGGGTCAAGTTGTTTAGAGTACTGGAAACTGGAAAAAGAGGATCAAAAAAGAATATGTGGATTTTTGCTCTATTGGTGTGGGGGTGGGGAGGGTTGTCACTTAGACATGTTGTCAACAGCCCCCCACACCCCTTTTCAGCAGTTTCTTCTTTTTCTCTTGGGAATTACATATTCTCAGTGTGTGACACACTAATTTAAAATCCAGCTCTCTCTGCTTTGATTGTCGTCTCCATGAGAAACCACAACGAAAGAGAAGAGAGGAAGGGAACAAGAGAGAAAGAAGGGAGGGGAGATAAAGGGTGGTGGCAGGGGAAGCTTGTATCCTTTCCCCAGGCCTCTTAGGAGTGACATTTTCAAACCACCCGCCTAATATTTGGCTTGGAATTGAACCCGTGTGTCCTTGGTCCTGTCACCACCTACTTTGGAGGCAGAAACTCTCTAAACTTTGATGCTTGTGCACCACAGTATTATTTATGGAGTGTTTTCTCTACATTACAAAACACCAAGGTGGATTTATTTGGGAAAATAGGAAGCAGAGCTAGAGATGTACTTTTGTTCATCATAGGTTAACTTCTAAAGGTCGATAATGGTTAGACAGTTTTTGGAGAAATGGGGCTATAGTCACAGGCTTGTAAATATACACTTTTGATAGCATTAGCTGCATTATAGCCTCTAAAGATACCTTTATTCCTTCTCATCCACCTTAGAGGGATACCGAAGATTTTGGAAAAAAAAATATACTGTGTGATTTTGTTTGTGATTTACACTCACGGAAAAGTTGAATTAGCTGCAGGGACCATTGTTAACAATTTACATTTTTCAGTGTATATAGAGGGACCAGAATTGAATTCATTGAAGTTGCTAGAAAAAAAAAACAATACTGTGGAGCAAACTATTGATTTTTTTTAAATTTGATTTTCTATCACTTATTGCTACAAAATGCTAGACTTTACTTTGCTTTCTTTAGCTTATATTCCAACCGCTTATATGATACATATCTTAATGGTAATGTGGCAATTCTCCTTTTGCAGGCAGTGCTGCCAAAAAGTTTATTTATACATGGTGGGGCAGCCATGCCTGTTTAGTATATTAGTTGTCTCACTAGGGCTGAATAGTGTAAGTATAAATTAAAAATGGCTATTTAGAGGACAGTGGTTTGTACTGTTTATATTTTTCTAAAGAAACAACCTCCCCAAACCTGTAGAAGAATCTATAGATTCTATAGCTGAGTTTTGCATTTAAGGAATGTGTATAGAGGGATTAAAATTGGATGGATATATTGAAGTTGCCAGTAAAAAACTGTACTGTGGAGCAAATTATTGACTTTTTTCTTTCAATTTAAATTATATACCAGTAGTGCAATATGCACTTTTGCATTTTATGGAAAGGTAAAGGAGTTGAGATGAAGAGAATTGCCTTCTTAAGTGATAGAGTGCAGATTTGATGAAGAGCTGATGCAGTTCATCACCTGAACCAGTGTTGGGAACATGCATAATATTAGGAATGATGGAACCCTCCCCACTTAATTCCCTGTGCTAGGAATGCAGTCTCCTTAATGGCTTGGCTGACTCTCCGGCCATGTGGCAGAAGCTTGGTTGAATTATCAGTGTTACTGATATCCTCCTGCAAAATTGTGGTCAACACTGTAGGTCTTTGAATAGTTACATTACTTAACTGTGAACTTGCAGAAAGGAGTGGTTTTCTGTTGGTAGTGTTCCTTTCCCGGAAATATCATGAAGCTAGTGAAAGACTACCATGGTAATGAAGACTTCTATATGAGCTTAAGTTAGTTTCGTCCTAATTTACTTTTAAATGCCTTTCCCTCTCTCTATTGCTGTTTCTTTGTGTGACTTTACAGTTGTGAGTGTGGGTAGGAGGCAGTCTCTCTTTCTATTTGCTTTATTATTTGTTGCAGTATTTCTGCACAGAGTTATATGAGTGTATGTCTCAGTTTTTTAAAAAAACTGCACTTACTATGGTAAGAAATTTATCTTTATCTGTTTCATTCATCCACTTGGTGATAACAAATTAAAGTTACTAAAGAACTAGCAAATAAATTATTTTTTTGCTTATAAAGTATTTAAAGAGACTAGTAAAATTAATAAAATATGAATTGGAAGAAGAACTAGTATTGTAAAGCAGCAGTATTATATTGATTATATTGACCATTAAATCAGTTTACAAATAAAAATTTTTCCTCTGAAGAAGTCCATTTGTAAGAGGCTTCTGCCTTTAGGTGACAGGCGACTGGACCTTTAAGAATGCATAACACAAATAGAAAAATAATGGAACATCTATAGGCACCCACCCCTAAGGAAATATTCTGGATACATTACATTCTCTATGCCTCCCTCCTTGAAGATCTTAACACTTGTACAAGACAGGGCTAAATAGTAGTAAGAGGTACTGGAAAGCAGAAAGAAGTAAGAGATACTGTCTTTGACCTCAGTTTGCAGCCTAGTTGAAGATAACAGGTATTTTTCATGAGGTCATATTTCACAGTGGAAAAGAATAAGATCTCTGTAGATGCGAGTGCAGGTTCTACTGCTTAAGAGCTTTGTGCCCTTTCATGTTGTTTAAGTTTCTTTACTCATCTATAAAATGGACATTTTTGGAGACTGATTTATGGGTTTGCTTTAAAGGTTAAATGTGTTTAGCATAATATGTGGTGCAAAAAACTATATATTATGTGAGTATTATTATAATCAGGAGAAAAGGCTTAAAATCATCTCAGGATAGTGTGGACTGGAAAGATGGGAGAGAAAATAAGTATTAGGGGATTTCTGAAGACAGCAGATATATATGTGTCCAGAAAAAAAAATATATTTAGCAATAGCATTGGTGCCTGTATAGAGCCCCTGGGAAGGATTTCATGCAGAAAGGGTACTACAGCTGGAGCCGCAGAGATGGTGGAGAAAGCATGATGTGTTCGGAGAAACAACAGGAAGACTGTTTTTGTTAAACTGGAATATTGAGCATACTGGTAGGTATACTAAAAGGTGTTAAACATATAGTCAGAGTGAATATATTGTCACTTCGGATAGGACAACTGATTGCAGTATGGAAACCATTTTACCACAGAAGATTCAGTTACCCAAGGGTCTTATTTTAATTCTAATCCAAGGTGGTTTTCACAGTGAGGGTCCAGAAGATTCTTGTTATTTTTGTCTTTAAACTTCAAGGCATATTTCCAATCTTGACCTTTGTTGAACAATAGAAATTTTAATATTATGATCATTACCACTCTCTCTTGTTTTGTCTTACCCCATGAATATTTCAAGTCTATATCATGGAGATTTTTTTTTTTAAGTTGGACACAATACCTTTATTTTATTTATTTATTTTTATGTGAGGCTGAGGATTGAACCCAGCGCCTCCTGTGCTAGGCAAGCGCTCTGCTGCAGAGCCACCACCCCAGCCCCAAGAGTATTTATTTTGACATATATGAAACCAGAACTTGTTAGGGGCACTGTATTTCCAAAGGCTTTCTTTCTTTCTTTCTTTCTTTCTTTCTTTCTTTCTTTCTTTCTTTCTTTCTTTCTTTCTTTCTTTCTTTCTTTCTTTCTTTCTTTCTTTCTTTACTATTGTTGACTTCACCTAATTATTGAAATTATTGAAGTCTTTTTATATTGATGTTCAAGATTATTAGTGATTTCAGGTAGATTATACTTTTCAAGTGTTCTAGGGGAGACTGACATATCTTGATAACAGAAGGTCTGCCTGAGAACTTGTACTGAGTAAGTTAATACCTGCCCAGAATGGGCTGATGAATGCTGTTTAGTGTATTTGTTGGTATACCTTTGTTTTTACTTGAGGCTCATAAACTATTTTTGGAAATTTTATCCATGAGATATTTATCCAGTAGCATAAATGAAATGATACAAATTAAATTATTTTATCCAAAAATAAATTTCCAGAAAAATTTACCTGCAAGTTGAAAGTTATAGTATTTATAGTGCTCATGTTTCATCTATTTTTAATATGTAGACCCAATTTAATTCCTTTCTCCCAAATGGTACAAAGCTTTTCTTATATTTATTTTTGTAATTCTATTTATACACAAATTGATCTTGTGAATATCAACTTACATTACATTAGGCATAAACATAAACATAAATATATTTCCAAAACCTAACAGACTATGAACTGTAGTATTTTTATTTCCTATTTGGAAATCTTCCTTGATATTTTAAAGTTTTAAAGATTCAGCAGATCTAAGTAAAACATTTTCAGATGTATCACTTCTAGATAGTTTTACATTAAAGCTCCAGAGGTTTTTGAAAAATTTAAATTTAGGCATTTTTATTTTTTGTATAAATGAATTTTTATCTCAGAACTGAATTCTGGCTCAGCCATAAATATGCACTTTTATACCACTTTGAAATTATTACTTGTAACATTATATAAAACATGAAGTGAGCATCTCATTTTATGGAGATTAATTTCATAGGACTTTTCTATTCAAAAGGATCTTCTTATTTTATTTAAAGGCCTGATCTGTGAGCACAGCTGTGAGAGCATTACTTTTCAGGTGTGATGTCAACATGTGTTAGCAGGAGTGGAAAAAATAAAATTGTTTCCCATATGTTGTTAGTGACCAAACGGAGGTGGAGTAAGGATGAGGCAAAATGAAATAATTTTGTTTCATCTATTGAATTGAAAATTTTACAACTGCCTATTCAATTATGGATTTTTTTTTGCTGTCATGTTGATACAATCAATGTTTTAAAGCAGGTTAAGTGTATGTGTAAATTTTTAAATAAATAGATTTTAAAAGATTTTTAAAAGATAAGTAAAATTAATAAAATATGAATTGGGAGAAGAACTAGTGTTGTAAAACAGCAGCTTGTTATATTGACCATTATGGATTAAAAAAAGACTAATGTAAACTAATATGTTGACTTTTCAGTATCTTCTTATTTTTCAACATCTGGCAGTTGTGTTTGCTTGGCTGCTTTGGAGGAGCCAAATAACATTACTTTGATGGGGGCTTCCAGGTTAAGATGGAGATACAAATCAAACACTATCCTAACTTGCTCCACAGTAGCCACATTAAATGAATGGACATGCCACATGCCATTGGAAGAAAATAAAGAATTTGAGTTTACATGAAACTAAGTTTTATGGTCCCCTGGTGTTTCAGAGCTCAAGTTGTGAACTCTGGTTGGAGATAGGTCCCTTTGTTCTACAGTCTACCAAGAAATCACAGCGACTACAGAAACCACCAAAGGATCTGATGCTCCTATATTTTAATTGTGATTTGATGAGGGCTTGATTAAAAATTTGGTCTCCCAAGTTTACCTTAAATTCATAGGGCCTGAAGCTGTCATTAAATATCATTAATTCCTCTCCCAATAATGATGTAAATATGCCGCTAACTATTTAAGAAGGAGCTAATTGCCCTCAGCTGTTTCTTGGAAAGGGCATTCTACAGTTCTCAAGAGTTTACCCCTTCACTCTGTTTCTTGATGCATCGGATACCCGCCAGAGTGACTTGTATTTACAAAACTCAATTTATTAGGAAAATGCCAGGAATATTCATCTAAGTTCTTCCCTCTGTTTATTTAAAAGCTTTCCATTTATTTTTATCATGTTGCTTAACATGAGTTCATTCAACAGGTATTCTGAAAATACCTGTGCAGAATAGTGGCTACTGGTGATAATTCTCTAAGCATTGCTGGACTCAGAATGCTGGGCTCTTCCTTCATTTTCAGCCAATTAAGCTTTCAAACTCTCTAAGTCTTATTTATCAAGTAACTTGGACTAGATGATATGTAGGTATTCAGCTGCAGAATTAGCATTCTAGACTTACAGTTCTGAGTGTGAATTCACTTTAAAATTTCAAGGCATAATGATTTAGTTTTTACTGTGTCCCATTTTTTTTCTTTTGAAATTTAAACTGCTGTTGAATAAGAAAAAAAAAATCTCACCTTCAGTGGCATATGCTTTCTCTTTCCCAGTAAAATTGCAAATTTAAGTTCACAAGGTCTCAGTTTCAAGGGTGAACTCACCTCTCCATTCTTTTCTTCTTGCTCTCTCCTTTCAAATTCTTCCTGTTCTAAAGGTACAAGTCATTTGCTACTTCCATTTAGGGATAAACACAGTGTGTGGTGGGCTGGTTTGAATCATGCCAGTCTCCTTGAAAGACAGTACAACACTTACTCATTTACAATGAGGTATTTATTTAAGAAGTACACACTTTAAGGTTAATATTTCTGCCTCAGGCATAACAAGGCCTTACTTATCCCTAAAATCCTCTCTCAGAGGATTGTGGTCATTATTCTTCCTACTAGTCCAGCCCCAAATTCCCTAAAACATTTAAGTCAATTTTTTTTTCACATCTTCATACACGTATTTTGTATAATGATGAGGGTCCCCTTCTACCATCCATGCTATTCCCCTTCTCCCTCCCTTTTCCTCCTACCCCATTCCCTATCTAGAGATAATCTTCCTCCAATGCTGGATCAATTTTTTGAGGTATATTTTACCTACAGTAAAATACATTTTAAGTAACTAGTTTGTTGACTTGGTTGTTTATTGTCAAATACACTTGTGTAACCACCACTGCAATCAGCGTGTATAATATTTTCATTTTCCTAAAATCTCCTCTTGGGCCTGATCTGTTTTCGTCTCCATAGAGTAGGTTTTCCTGTTCTAGAAATTAATATAGATGGAGTGGCAGAATCATGTTTATTTTCATTTATTCACTGAGTTTAATGTTTTTGAGATTTGTCTGATTTTGAGTATATAAACTTCCAGTAGAAAATATGAGAAAACTTTTGTGATTTTTAATTTAGGCAGATTTTGAGAACTCAAAAGACACTGATAAAATTTGAAAGGATATATTAAACTTTAACAAAATTAAAATGAACACTTCTGCTCTTCAAAAGACACAAAATTTGCTAGATCTGTGTATCTCTATTTCTTTTTTATTGATTTAAAAAATGACAGCAGAATGCATTATAATTCTTATTACATGTATATAGCACAAATTTTCATATCTCTGGTTGTATACAAAGTATGTTGATACCAATTCCTATCTTCATACATGTACTTTGGATAATGATGCCTATCTTATTCCACAATCCTTCCTAATCCCCTGCCTCCTCCCTTTCCTTCCTATCCCTCTACCCTATCTAGAATTCATCTATTCCTCCCATGTTCCCCCTCTTTATATCAGAGAAAACATTAGACATTTTTTTTTTTTGGATTGGCTAACTTCACTTAGAATTATCTTCTTCAGTGCCATCCATTTACCTGCAAATGCCATGATTTCATTCTCTTCTGTTGCTGAGTAAAATTCCATTGTGTATATATGCCACATTCATCCACTGAAGGGCATCTAGGTTGGCTCCACAGTTTAGCTATTGTGGATTTTGCTGCTATAAACATTGATGTGGCTGTGTCCATGTAGTATGCTGTTTTTAAGTCTTTTGGGTGTAGATTGAGGAGCGGGATAGCTGAGTCAAATGGTGGTTCCATTCCCAGTTTTTATTGCTTTCCATATTGGCTGCACCAATTTGCAGTCCCACCAGCATTTTACCCCTCACACATTAGATACAGCACTAATTTCTAGGGTATATAAAGAACTCAAAAAGCTAAGCACCAAAAAAACAAATAACCCAATCAACAAATGGGCCAAGGACCTGAACAGATACTTCTCAGAAGAGGATATACAATCAATCAACAAATATATGAAAAAATGTTCATCATCTCTAGCAATTAGAGAAATGCAATTCAAAACTATTCTGAGATATCATCTCACTCTATTTCTTTGTATATTTGAAAGAGGACTTTCGACTGCATCTAGAACTGTTGCAACTCAATAAACAGACAATTGAAAATGAGCAAAATATCAGAAGAGATATTTCACACAAGAAGATATACAGAGTTCATGGACAATCTTCTCATGAAGAAGTGAAAGGTGTTTAACTCTTTTATTCACCAAAGTAATGAAATTTAAAAACTACAATGTGGTACCACTTTATTAACACTAGAATGACTAAATTATAAAGACTGGCAATACCAGGTTTGGAGAGAATGTCAAGCAACTGTAGTATTCATACACTACAGGTGGGAATGTGATCTTTGGGAAACAGTTTGGCAGTTTTCTTAATTTTAAAAGTACTCATACCATATGACCCAGAAATTTCACTCTTGAGATGAAATGAAAACATATGTATAAATTTTTTTACGTGAAAATTAACAGCTTTACTTATAATAGTTGCAAACTGAAGACAACCCAAATATCTGTCACATTCCCATTTTAAAGTTACTTTGAAATGGAAAACAGAGCTGTTCATATGTAATATGTGAGTGTGCATGCATGTGTGTGTGTGTTTGTGTGTGTGTGTGCGTGTGTGTTTAGAGGTGTTCTGTTTAAAAAGTAGTGTATGTAACCTGGTAGTATAGGAAAAGAAATATGTTTGAAAACATTTGTAAAAGTGACACAAAATCCAAAAGACGGGTGGTCTGGGTGTTGGATCTAGATTTAGCTTCTATCCTCTTCTTTGTCTTGGCTCTGCCCCCTCTGTGGGTTGACTTCATCCTTATCCAGTAGTATGATGACTGCTTTAACTCCAAGAGCAGCAGCATCATACAGCAGCAGTGTCTTTTCTTGCAAAATGAAACTTTTGCAGACCCTCCCCACCCCTATCCCTCAGCCTCACTTCTACTTTACTGGATCAAGTCATCCTCAGTTCAGTCAAAACCAAGGGTAATGGGAATGCATGAATTATAGGCTTAGACTACATCAGGAACCATCTGCTGGGGCTGGAGTCAGCTTTCACTGAAGCCCATGGCTGGGTGGAGCTGGTGAGGGGGTAGAAGTGCAGCATTGCAATTTTGTTATGAACAAGGAAGGGGGAAGTCAATGTTGGGCTATGGAGCCTTAGTGTTTGTTACAATTTGATTTAATTTAGAGGCCTGCCACATATTCTTAGTCTTGTAGGAGGGAGGTTGAAGCAGAAAGCTGGGACTGTAGTCACAGCTTGTTATTGTAGGAGTGTGTGCAAAAATAGGTGACAGAGGTTACCCTGGGATAAGAGGAAGGAAGAAGTTTAGATCTAGCCCAAAGTATGAACCGAAGGGGAAGGGATTCTGCATCTAAGGGAACAATTTTAAATGGGCAAGCATAAAAATAGTGAACAAGCAGAGCCAAGCACATTGAGGCCCATGGAGTTAGGACAGGAGGCAAAAGTCAGTGTTGGCAATAGTCTGGGATCCAGGCAGGCAAACCCGATTGCAGTTTGCCCATCTGTGAAATCAGGACCTCAGGCAAGAAGATTTCTGTGTTTTGCTTGTTAAGGCAGAAGCCAAAACAGTAATTATTCTCCACTTAAAAAGAAGAAGAAGAAGAGGAAGAAAAAAAAGGTGTTCTTAATCTCTCCTCTAGATTCTGTGTCAGGAGAGGAGCCATGGCTTCTTGTTTTCCTGCTATTCCCCTGTTACAATCCTGAGCCCACAATTGTCCCTTCACAAATGGTTCTTGATTGAATTAAATCCCTGAACTTACTCTGTCTTTGAACAAATCCATAGATTTCTGGTTATACAAATGTAATGGGTCTTCATTGCTTTCTTATAAGCTACGAAGACCATTGTTGTTGTTGTTTTTGGTGGGGGGGGGTGAGGTGGGAAGGGAGGGATTGGGGCACCAGCCCTGAATCATTATATGAGTAAGATATTGTATCTGATCTCATCAGCTAACAATCTAGGAAGGGCTATACAATATGTACCTTAACAGTTTAACGCTAGATAGAGCATCACCATGGAGTGGGTAGTATTGACTCTGCAGTGGCAGGTGTCAAAAATCCAACCAGATTCCTAATGGACTTCACTCTAGGAATGGATGGGGAGTATGGAGGAGAGGATGACCTTGTGTTGGTACCTTTTAATTCAGTTCTCCTTTGGTCTGGGACAGGGCTGACCCAGCAGGGAAAAGGGATCAATGAGCACAGCAGTGGGAGAGCAGAGAAATCACATCTAGAGGAACTAAAGCTGGTATGTTGATAACTGCTCAGGAAGCAGCTGAAAAGTGAGACTTGGTGTGAAGAGGAAAGGCTGTGAGTTGAGAAATATTTTAGCATCATCTACATACATATATCCAGAGAATTCAATAATAGGAGATAGATTGTTTCAAAAAGAACAGGTTTTTGTCTTAAACATTTAAAATAGTACTGCCCATTGTAGAACATCTAGGAAATAACAAGAAAAGAATGTGGGAAAAAAAATCACTATAGTCCAACTATGCAGTGAACATTTGGTGACTTTATAGTTTTTTTTCCCCTTTTGAGTGTATCTGAGTTTATTGTGCAGGAGACTTTTTATATAAGCATAACTGAGATCTTGTAATTCTGCATCCTACTTTTAAACTAAATATTTTTAAGCATTTCCTGAAATTATGAAAATTCTCCTTCCACATGTTTTGGTGTAACATCACATCTGTTGGAATGTATGTGTTCAGGTTTTTTATATATAAGGACATAGAATGTGTGAACTGATTTACCTGTAATTATGTACTGTGTTATGAACAGAAATTTGACTTTGGGGAACTCAAGAGACTGTCTCAAAGAAATAGGTGGTCAGTGTCTTTCACACACACACACACACACACACACACACACACACACATTTACTTGAATTGTGACATGTTGTTCTATACTTAATTTTCACTTTGGATAATTTAGAAATATCACCATACTAGTAAATGAAGATATATATCATTGTTTTTAAAATACTGCACATTGTTTTATAGTGTAGTTATACCATGGTTTATTTAGTCCCTTGTTTTAATAGACATTCAGTTTGTTTCTGCTATTTTTCTGCTTCAGTGCTGTGATGAGCATCTTTATACAGGTTTCTTGTCCATATCTACTATGCATTGTTTTGTAAAAGGTGGATGGATGATAACTGTGATTGTTGGGTCATGAAGTATGTGCATTTTATATTTTAATATTGAATGCCAAATTGCTCTTCAGATGATAGAACCAATTTACATTCCATCAGGAGATATGAAAGTACACGTTTTCTTACCCCATTACCAATGCAAGATAATTTTAAACTTGTGAAAGTTTACTCATGAATGCACAAGAAAGATATGTTTTTCTTTATGAATTTGTTTCTTTGATTTCTAGAGAGGTTGAATATATTTTCATTTGTTGTTTGGTCTAGACTAATGTTTGCCTCTTCTCTGAGGGTGTTTATATCTTCGCCCATGTTTTCTGAGAAAGTTGTTTAACTCATTATAATTTATAGAACTATAATATCTTGGTATAAAGAGTTTGTAGTTATTCCTGAAATGATACACTCTTATAACTACTACAGTGTATGGTATGTTGTAATATCCTATAGGTGATGTTTTATATTTCTGAAGTTTCTTATCTATTTGCAACATTTTTTTTTTCCAGAAGAATATGCTAATCTGACTGTCACATTTCTAAAACAACACTCTTGGTATTTTAACTACTATTGTATTTAAGTTAAGATATTTTTGAAGGAGAAGTAACAATTTTCCAACTTCATAAGATGCCTTTCTTATTTTGTGTTATTTATTACCATCTCATATGTAGTTTTTATGACTGTTGGTAAATTTTTTGTCTTACATTTTCTCCAATTTCCTGATCTTTTACATTTTACATTTTTGCTGATATAGAAATTTTCCTTTTGATTTTTGTATTTGGTAACCTGTTGAAATACTTCAGCAGTTCATGAAATTTATCCTTTTATCAATTTGTGTGACCTATTTATATCTTAAGATAACAGGTCATGGTTTAAATACATACATGCCTATTTTAAAGTCTTATTTATGTATAAAGGATAAAATATATTAATTTTTCTTGTAGTTTCTTCCAATTTGAAATTGGAAAACATTAATTTTTTTCCTTCTTAGATTTACTGTGAATGGGACATTTCATATCTGAAATACTATGGTCCAAACAATCCTTTTTTGTTTTTAAAATTAGTCTTATTATCTGTATCTTTAATAGCAACCCCAATACATCATTATATTTATAGTAATATTTGAATGTTTATGAGTTTTCTCTTTGGAATAATCACATTGTACATATGGATCTTACTCACTTCTAAATATTTCCTTGGTACTTTTCTAGGCTTTCTGAATACTTCTTGGTAATTTTTTTTTTTTTTTTTTTTTTGGTTGTGACTTCAAATTCCCGTGAAATGTCTCTTTCTAGTTCTTGGATGAGTTGAGTAGGTAATGATCTGATGATAGAGATAATGTGTTAAATTATGCTAATGCTTGTGATACTAAAACTTTTTACTTTATCTAAGTGATTTTATTTTTTGGATACCTGATACTTTAGATATTATTTTATCATCATTTGCATATTGAACTAGTTATACTACTACAATATCGCCCTCCAGCATCCAGCATTATTGTTTTAGAAATCTGTAAGTATTAACACCATAGCCAGTTCAACACCACTAAGAAGCTTTTAGTCTCCAATTTTTGCTCAGAATTTAAGTTTTTGGCACTATGACCTTCTCTTTCAAACTTGAAGGGGAGCTAAACTTTGGTATTATTTTCATAATCTTCTATCATGAAAAATGGTTATTCTGAATGAAAACTTTTCACTGATTATGCAAACTTACAAGATGGACTAATTGCTTTGAATTGTAATTATTTATCTGGTCTAGGCTTTATGCATACATATCAGAATTGATTTGTCCTAAATGAACCCATCATGCTAAAATCCTTTGATCTATACTAAGATAGTCTAGATAGATGATGCAATTTTTACTTTTGGAAAGCAGGCATTTCCTTCATAGAATATTGAAATGTGACTGTGAAATTAGTATCAAGTGACAAGTCATGGTTCATAGAATCATAAGATACTTTTGTTATTTCGGAATCACTGAATATAGTTTTAAAATATGCTTAATTGTAATATGTCTGTGTCTCCCTAAAGAATTATACCCATAAGGATGAGTTTGAATAAAACTAATGTCACAAGTATGAATAAAACTATCAGTGGCACATAGATATTTTCCATTCGGGATTGCTTGAATGCTTTGAGAGAAAGCTGTATTTGTGATAAAATTTTCTTTATGCCTGGCTGACTTTGGAAGGAAAATTTTATTTGCTTTCCTGTTATGAATATCTGACCCTTAAATCCAGGTGTTACATTTTATTGTTACTTATCTGGGAATTTGAGAATTCTTACTTAAACAAATATGTGAAGTAAATACTCCTTTTAAATATATGTTTAATACTTTATGTAAAAATGTTTATACTCAAATATGCTTATATTTTATCATTATCATAAAACAGTATTATTATAATTTTGCTTTTTATTTGAGAAAGTATAAATTTTCAGTAATGTAAAGGTTTCAAGGCTTTCTATGTTGAAAAACTAAAAAAAAAAAAAACCCAGCTTTGAATGACGTTAAAGAAAACCTAAATAAATGGAAAGACATAAGTGTTCACAGATGGAAAAACTTAATATTCTTAAGAAGGCAAATTTATCTATATATACATGCCATTGCTATATAGATATATGCCATTGCTATCAAAACCCAGCTGCTTTTTTTTTGTTTTTGCAAAAATTGATACACTCATCTTAAAATTCATATGTAAAACAAGAATAGCCGTAAACAATCTTTAAAAAAGAAGAAAATTGGAAGACTCACACATCTCAATTTAAAAACTTACTGCAAAACTACAGTAATCAAGACTGTGTGCTATTGGCATAAGTGTAGAATCTGCAGAATAGAGTTGAACTCTCAGAAATAAATCCATATAATTATGGTCCACTGATTTTACAACAAAGGTAACAAGATTGTTCAGTGAGAAAAATAATAGTCATATTAATAGGTGGTGCTAGGACACCTTAAAGTTTATATGAAAAAGAATGATTTTGGATCATTGTTTCATCCCATACATAGAAATTAACTCAAAATGTATCTCTTACCTAAATATAAGAGCTAACTATAAAACTCTTAGAAGAAAACCTGTCTGTAAATCTTAGGGACCTTGGATTAGGCAATGGTTTCTTAGGTATGATGTACCAGGCACAAGCAACAAAAGGTTGCAGAAATGGTACATTGGACTTCACCAAAATTCAAAACTTTTGTGCATCCAAGGACATCAAGGAAGCAAGAAGACAACCTATTGGAACTGAAGAAGATATCTATAAAGCATATTAGTAAGAATAGTTTTTCTGTTATGGTTTTGATAAGAGGTGTCTCCCAAAAGCTTCCGTATTAATAGAGGAATGTTCAGGGATGAAATGATAGGATTGTGAGGAGAAAATATATGGATTTATTTCTGAATTCTCAATATATTCTGCAGATTTATGTGTCTATACTTATGCCATACCACATAGTCTTGGTTATTCTTGTTTTACAGTAATTCATTTGGGTTTCTGCAGTTTTGCAGTTTAACCTAGTTTGAATGGACTGACTGGGTGGTAACTGGAGGTAGGTGGGTTGTGGCTGGAGGAAGTGCACCTCTGAGCACTGAGGCTGTACCCTGGAAGGGTGTATCTTCCCTGTGGCCTGCCCTCCCTTGCTTCTTTGTTGACTTATGAGAAACAGCTTCCTTCTATCTTGCCTTCCCTCCATGATCTTCTGCCTCACCTTGGGCCAGAGCAATGGAATTGGCTGTCTATAATTGAATCTCTGATACTGTGAGTCCAGATAAACTTTCTCTGTTCTAACTTGTCCTGTTCAGGTGTTATCACAGCAATGCTAAACCTGACTAAAACACCTGCAGATTTATAAAGAAGTATTAGAACTTGATAATAGAAAATAACTAAATAAAAAACAGATAAAAAGACTTGAATAGACATTTCCACAAACAAGATTTACAAGCAAAATTAAGCACATTGAAAAATGCTAAACATTGATAATTATTATGTGATACTGGTCAAAAACACAATGAAATATCAGTTCGAATCCATGAAAATAGTTCAAATTAAAAAGCATGTCCATAACAAATTTTGGTGAGGATGAAGAGAAATTGTTATCTTCATATGTTGCTGGTAGGAATGAGAAATAGTGCAGCTATTCCAGATAACAGTTTTGTATTTCTTTAAAAAATTAAATACAGAAATATCTTATGACCTAACATTTCCACTCCAAAGTATATCCTCAAAAGAAGTGAAACATGTCTATAAAATCATGTACATTTGTATTTGTAGTAGCAGTATTCACTGTAGCAAAAATATGGAAAGAACTGATGTCTAACCATTGAAAATTGTTAAGCAAAATGTAGTATATCCATATGATGGGATATTATTCAGCGATAAATAGGAATAAGTAATGATAAAGGTGAAGACACATATAACCTTGAAAATATTAAGTTAAATGAAAGAATTCAAACACAAAACATCATGTATATATGATTCCATTTATATGAAATGTCCAGAAGAAACAAATCTGTGTAGACAAAATGTAAACTCATGACTGTCCCGTGTTGGAGAACAGATGAGTGGGGAGTGAATGCCAATGGGTATGAGTTTTCTTTTTGTGGTGATGAAAGTTTGGGAATTAGAGGGTGATGGTTGCACATGATGGTTGTGTATATACTCAAAAGAAATCCTGAGTTGTACAATTTAAAATTGTGAATATATGTGGCATATAAATTAGATATAAACAATTGAAGCCAAACAAATCAAGTAATTATTCGTAACTTTATTTTTTTCATTTGAAAATATAAATTATACCTTTTAATTTTAAATCATACTTTTATAAGACAGGAACTTAAAGCTAATATACATTGTAGAGTGGAATTGTATTGTGTTCAGGTAGTCATGAAAATGAATATTTCTCTTTGAAAGTGATATTTGATTATGCTTATATTTAGCCATTATATAGCTGAAAAGATGTTTGTTCATCACTTTCTTAGGTAATGTATTCTACTTGGGATTCCAAGATCAGTGAGTCATGGATTCTACCCTTAGGACATCTAATGTTATATACTGGGAAAATCTGACTGAACAAACAAACAGCTAAAGAATATGACCTGGCATGAAGGTGTTTGCAGAGTTATAGATAGTAATGAAGAAATGTTTAATGTTAAACTTATTGGAAAAAGATAAAAAACTTCACATTTGAAAGAGAACCTGAAGAACATATGCAGGTTTCCCATACAGATAAATTAGGAAATTGAGGAGAAAGCATGAAGTTAGGAAGGTCACTAAGTTTAGCATCAACTGTAAGTTTAGACATAGTGTTTGAGGGATGATTCTTGAGGAGGTGGTAGTGACGGAGAAATCAGGACTGAGTATATACAAGTAGGAAGACTCAATAGGATGTGAGGGATTCAATACAAAGGAATGTAGAAGGGTGACTGAATTTTCTCACATGTCCTTCCAGTTTGAAACACAGTTTGGGAGTAAACTGGTGCTTGGTTTTGATGATGTTTAATTTGAAGAGCTTACAGGACTTCCAGATGCAGGTCTTCAGTAATCACTTGTGAAAGCTGGATTTCCGAGTTGTTGGTCATTCAAATAGGAAGCTCTGTTTAGGCTCAGTGGCACACACAACTAATCCCAGCAACACAGGAGGCTGAGGCAGAAAGATCACAAGTTGCAGGACAGTCTTAACAAATTAGTGGGACCCTTATCTCAAAACAAAATAGAAGAGACTGGTGATGTGAGTCAGTGATAGAGTACCCCTGTGTTTAATTAATCCTTTATACTAAAAAATAGATTTTGGATCAAATATGGAGGTGATAGTTAGAATCAGGGAAGTAGATTATGTGCCCTAAGGAGTGTCAAAAAGCTGTGTGAGAAGTATCAGCTCAGGAATTCCAATCATAGGGGGCAAAGAATGAAAAACATTTGATGGAAAAGAGAGAGAGGGATGATATGAGGATATTTACCTTTAAAGATGAGGAAATCTGCAAAATGAAAAAATCTTTTGAGAGAAATGTTACTCTTAATTTGAGTTCTTGGTTAGGATTTTTGTATCCAGAACATAGAGAAACACTGAAAGCTTGTAAGATAAATCTGGCATCTATCTCTTGCTTGTACCCAGGGAATTCCTAGGGTCTGTCCAACAACAGGGCCAAGGAAGTATTGATAATGCCACCAGCAGATGTTGAAGACTGAAATCTGTAAGCTCCTCTTTGCCCTTATTCTTGGACAGTAGAAGTTGTTAGGCCTGTTCCTAGGCACCCAGGTACCCAGCTGGTGATGAGGAAAGACAAAGGGAGGTAATCAGACCAGTAGCCAAACAATGGCCAATTCATGGTCTTCTCAGACTTTTTAGGTGTGAGGTTAGATTTGTTGTTTCTTCATCCTGGTTTCAGATATTTAAACCAGAATAACTTTCCTTCTAGCCACCTTCTTCATCCTACCTCACTAATCAACTATGAGTGTGGGTAACATTTTAAATATGAAGCTCGCTAAACTAAACTGTAACTCTTATAGGTTTAGTAATTTGTGCAAAATATCCTTTCAGTAAAAGAGAAAAAAGCCATATCTCTTGTTAACAGTGGGTCCCATATCACCAGCAAAAGTGACAGTATTTTACTAATACTACATACGTGACAAGCAGAAATAGTTTATTAATGAAGACAAAATATGTCTTTATTGAACTGTTTCTAGTCTCTATATTCTATTTCTAGTCTCACATTTTTTATTACTTTATTGCTGTAGGTACAGTACATCCTCTGAGTTGTGAGATACAAAAGAAGGGAGAGGCAAGTGCCTCATTGGTTGATGATGGCTGTCAACTTCTCCCAAGGCCAGAAGAAAGAATTGCCCAAGTTTCCTTTGTTTCCAGAAAGGAAAGCATGCCGTTCAGAGATGAGGGAGTTTAAAGACTAAGGAGAGGCCATTGCATTTGTTAAGAAGTGGTTCCTTCCTGTGTTGATCTTTGCCAGAGTAGCTTCAGTCATGTGGTCAGCTCAGAAATCTAATAATATTGAACGGAGGAGTGACCAGGAAGAGGAAAATTAGCAGTTGTGTGTTTCTGGAATTCTGTGGCAGAGTTGGATGCTAAAAGTCAGGGGAAAGCCAAGTGTAAAAGAAAGGCTGGGTTTAATTCGCTTTGTTTTAAATGGAGCAGTTTAGGGTGGAAAGATGCTCAGGATCAGGAGTTCACTGGTAAATTAGCTACCTAGAGTACTATAAAAGGAATGAGTTTTAGAATTTTACCATTTTAAAAAACTCATGCTTTCTCCTACTTTGTTGTACAGCTCATTATGTTAGTTAACTTTCTGAGATACTTGAAATAATCAACTTAAAAGAAAAAACAGTTTGTTTTGGCTCATGGTTTCAGAGGTTTTTCTCCATGGTCTCCTGGTCCTGTTGCTTTGGTCCTGTGGAGACACAGTACATCATGGTGGGAGCCTGTGGCAATGGAAGCCTGTTTATCTCATGGTTTATCTCATGGTACTTGAGAAGCCAAAGAGAGCAAGAGATACAGGAGGAAGGGGCCAGTGTCCCAATAGCCCCTTCAAGGACACATAACCAGTGACCTAACTTTCTCCAACTAGTCCCCACCTCTTTAAGGTTCTACCACCTCCAGTAGTACCACAGGGGCCACCAGGCCTTTAACACATGGACTCTAGAGGGGCATTCAAGATCCAAACTATAGCACCCGAATTAGACCAAAACTGATGAAGAGAAAGGAAGAAGATGAAGTCAGGTATGCCTTGCTTTACTTAACAGTTGTATTGCTAAAATTTTGTTTTGTAATTATGACCACCTTTTATTAATTATAACCATGAAGGAAGTTATGGTTTAAAGAAACCCTTTTGAAAAGTAAATGCTACAAATAAATAGTTCTTATTTATTAGTAAGTAGATATTTTCATTTATCTTGCTTGGGGAGAAGAATAAATGACTTACATATATTCCTTTTTCATTCTTCTCATGCAAAACAAATCAATTTATAAGCGTTAAGGCACAAAACAGTTTAACTTCTTAATTCTTATTTTGAGTAAAAGTATTGAAAACATGGGGAGTTTCAGTCATGAACAGTGGACTTGGGTGTCAAACTTTGGAAATAATCAAATGCTATGGTTTTGCATTTATATACCTACTAATTAGGAAATTAAATGATATTTCCATAGCAACAGAAACAATCTTTTTGAATGCTTGTTTTATGCCTGCAATAATACACAGCAGGTATACAGAAGCATTAGCCTGAGGTCCAGGATAGGCAAGGTGTATGAGCGTTGATATAAGTATGCACACAGGCTGGTATTGGATTTATAAAGGTGACATGAGTAGCTAAAATTATATTCATAGGTATTTCAAAAATTAACCTCCACATAAATAAGATTATTGAGACAGCCTAAAGGCGTTTTCCAGAGATCTGTCAGATGCACTAGTTTTAGTTAATGACTTCTTGGTGTTAAAAGTTCCATCATAGGATGCCTGAAGATGCTGAGCTGAACAATTTCTGTCCTACTTCTTTTGAAACTAACAGGACTAATGAATAATATTACCCTTTTAGCCTGAATGCTCCCAGGAAATAAAATTCAGTCATGGACTCAACCTTTAGGGAGTAACTCTGTCCTAGGCATTAAAGGAGTGATTTCATGAGATGTTCAGATAAGTTTTGTGGAGTTTTCTGACCTCAGTGAGTTAGGGAAGGCTGGAGGGACTATTCACTTATCTTATTTCCTTCTACCCTATGTCGCGAATACATATCATGCTTGTATTATTTTGCAGTAGTACTGTGATAGAATTAAAAACTACAGGTGATTGTAGATGGATACATTGAATGTACTTTGATACTTTTAAAGTTTCCTTCCTGATGGTCTTCTGGTTAACTAATTGATTCTTCTTTCACCATCATTGATTATACTTGACATATGAACTTTCCAAACTCATTTTTTTTTTGCTGTTTTTTAGATGACATGTTTTTAAACTATCCACAAACTTCTAGGTTGTTGCTTAATTCAATACTGTTCTTCAGTGATAAAATCTAATCTGCTGTCTCTAGCTCTCCTTTGTTCTATACCTGAGTGACATTTGCTAATATTACACCCCCTAATCTTGATGCACATGCATCAGATTAATTTCTCATAGTTCTAATCTTTTTTTTTTGCTGAAAAAATTCAGTGTGCTTCTGTGGTTATCAAATTTAATCAGTTGCCTTAGCCTACCACTCAGGGCTCACATGTTCCAAATTCAAGGTTATATACTAAAAAGGATATTCTTATGTTCCCTAAGGGCACCCTCTTTTGGACAAGTAGAAAACATTACTTTCAAAACATACCTCTTTGTCACTTTCATAGGCATCATGAATTAATTTTCTGCTGACAGTATAGGAGCCCTTCTACATGCACCCTCCCTCTTTGATGAATCTGTAACCGATTCCATACAAAGATTCCACCTCAATCTCCTCCCAACTTCCATATTCTTCTCTTTGTACCCAATTCAGGTTATGCCTGATCTTTCTGCTACTGCAGTATTTGTTGTACTTGTTCCATTCCCCTCTTCACAACCTTACCCTTGACTATACATATCTTCAAAGGAGGGGTTAGCTTTATTCATATAAATATCCCTTATAATATATGTCATGAAATTTAGCATTTGGTCAGTAAATAGAGGTCAGTAATTTTGTAAACCTGTTCAGTTTAAATACATTAATCCCTTTAAGACATGGAGTGAGTGGAAGTTTGAAGACATTTTGATGTATTTGAAAATATCAATTCTATAATATCTAAAAGAATAATTAGACAATTATTCTTTGAAAGTGAGAAAACCACACTGAGTTCCCATGACTTATTATTTTCCACATTCTTACATGATTTTCTAATATTATAAGGTTACATTTTAATCAACCAGAGTACATATATTAAAGTGTACAAAATTTGGCAATGATATAATATAATAGATTCTGAGGGACAGAAATGGCCTCTAAACTAGTTAAGATATCAATAATGGCATAGGTTTCTAATGGATGCAGAGGCCTAGAAGAACACATTGAATGTGTTTTCTGTGGGATGTTGGTTCTAAGCAATGCTTTATCAGAGCAAGTTCTATACCTAAGTAAATGTGGAAATGACTTTTTTCTTCTAAAATAGCATTTCAGTTTTTGCACTTAATAGGCAAACAAACACTCCAAAAATCAAAGAAGAAAACACAATGATTCAACTATCACACATCCAGATATTCAATATTGATTGGCCACAAGACCTCTACCAATCTGCCCTCCCTCATTTGACCCTGCTGAAATAACTGGCATCCTGCAGAACATGTCAAGGGAATGCTGATCTGAAGCTTTTATAAAGTGTTTTTGACTAATTTTATTTGTTGTGAAAAAAGCATTATAAAGTATTTTTTTCTAAAAAGTAATTTTATCCCTCTTCACAGTTGTGTTGTATGTTGTTTGCATTTCTGTTTCCTTTCAGGTTTCTCCATATTAATTTTCAACATGTTGAAACCATAGAATATGTTTGGTTTATGTTATTTACAAAAGTCATGGTTTCAATTGTTATCTACATTTTATTATTACCATTTAATGACTACATATTCCATAGCATTTTAGAATATTCAGATTACTTCTGACTTTTATTTGTAAGCAACTTAGAAGTGAACACGTTTGGCACATGACTTTCTAATAAAAATTATTATATATATTCAAGAGTGTAGACACCGAGTTTAAAGCTGTAGCAATATGGTCCTAGGCCAGCTCATGTGACTTCCTATAATATTTAATTGTATTACTAGATATGCTAGCAACAGGTATTCTTTAAAATTAATTGGCATGAAATGCAAACATAGTTTTGTTTTTTTCATGCTCTAAGCCTCATAGAGCTAATATAAAAATTAGTTTATTATAAAAATAGTTATAAATGATTTTTATTATTATTAACTCATGTATACATTTATACACATGTATCCCTTCTGTCATGGATAATGTTTTTTCATCCTGAGCTATTTTTCATTTTTGATATTGCTCTTGTTTTCTCTAATTTCTCAAGTTTGGCATTGTTCATAACTTGTGATGACTTCAGTTGTGTTTTTTATTAGTTTTCTGTTTGTGTCTTTACTGGCTTCCCTTTAAAATATATCAAGTTTTAGAGATAGTCTTTCATTTAAAATTTTTCTTTTATCTCATTATAGCCAATTAATTGGGGAAGCTTGTTAAAAATGCCTACAAAACAATCTAGAAAGAAAAATACATGACTATTTAATCTTATAATTGAGTAACAAAGCCCTTTATGAGTGTAGAAAAGGAAGAAATTTAAAAGTAAGCATCTGATAGATTAAATATGATATTTTTTTTGTGTGCACTGGAGATTGAACCCAGGGGTGCTCTTTACCACTGAACTAGATATCCAATCCTATTTATTTATTTAATTTTTTTGAGACAGGATTTTACTAAATTACTGAGGTTGTTCTTGAACTTGTGATCTACCTGAGTCACTGGGATTATAGGCATGTGCCTGGCATGACATAATATTTTTAAGTAGTAAAAATAAAGGCAAAATAAAAAAGTAAGCTATTGATATAAATATGTTAAATATATATATCCATTTCATCTGCCTTCAGAGATCAGTCAATAAAAATCAATAAAAGCTCCAAATTCACTTTTATAAAGGTGAATAAATATTTTTTTCAGTGAACATATTTCTCCTTTATGATCAGAAAAAAAAGAAAACTGGAGATTGTGATAAATAAAATAAATAAAATATCAAATTGGGCATTTTATAGCCAATTGTCTTTGTATGTCATTTATTCTTAGATTTATTAGTTATTGTTTACTTAAGTATTCATATATGATTATCTGATAACAATAACTTATTATCAGAAACAAATGCTACAGAATTTGAGCTTCCAAGAATAGATCAATATGAAGGGAACAAAATATGAGGTGCTGAGGTGAAATTTATAGAAAAAATTAAAGATAGAATGAAATGGTTAAAATTCTTATTTTCGGTTTCTTCTGGGCTGCTGTATGGCTGCATCTTGTCAGCTAAGTTGAAGAATTGATAAAATGCCAGTCCAATTACTATAATTACACCTACCCTGCTGCAAAATATCACTAATGTTGGAATATTTCAAAGGACATATAAATGAACAGTTCTCAAGTGTCCTCCTGACTTGGGCATTTATCAGGTTAACTGTATGGTATCTTTTTTTTTTTTTAATTTTTTTTATTGATTATTTATCGCATTACATAGTTCATGATATATCATCTTTCATACATTAGACTCAAATTGTGCTTTGAACTCCCATTTTCACCCCAAATACAGATTGCAGAATCACATCTGTTACATATTCACATTTTTACATAATGCCATATTAGTGACTGTTGTATTCTGCTACCTTTCCTATCCCCTACTATCCCCCCTCCCCTCCCCTCCCCTCCCATCTTCCCTCTCTACCTCCCCTGCTGTTGTTCAATTCTCTCCCTTTTTTTTTCCCTCCCCCTTGCCCCTCATAACCTCTTATAATTTTATGTATCCTTGAAGGTCTCCTACCATTTCCATATGCTTTCCTTTCTCTCTCCGTTTCTCTCCCCCCATTCGTCTTTGTTTACTGTAGTCTTTTCCTCATGCTCTTTCTTCCTGTTCTGTTCTTAGTTGTTCTCTTTATATCAAAGCAGACATTTGGCATTTGTTTTTTAGGGCTTGGCTAGCTTCGCTTAGCATAATCTGCTCTAATGCCATCCATTTCCCTGCAAATTCTATGATTTTGTCATTTCTTAGTGCTGCATAATATTCCATTGTGTATAGATGCCACATTTTATTAAAGGCATAAAAATAGGAAAAGAAGAAATTAAACTATCGCTATTTGCGGATGACATGATAATATACTTAACAGACCCAAAAGAGTCTACAAAGAAGCTGCTAGAGTTAATAAATGAATTCAGCAAAGTGGCAGGGTATAAAATCAACACGCATAAATCAAAGGCATTCCTGTATATCAGCAACAAAACCTCTGAAATGGAAATAAGGAAAACCACTCCATTCACAATATCCTCAAAGAAAATAAGATACTTGGGAATCAACCTAACAAAAGAGGTGAAAGATTTATACAATGAAAACTACAGAACCATAAAGAGAGAGATAGAAGAAGATCTCAGAAGATGGAAAAATGTACCCTGTTCATGGATAGGCAGAACTAACATCGTCAAAATGGCGATATTACCCAAACTTCTCTACAGGTTTAATGCGATGCCAATCAAAATCCCAATGGCATTTCTTGTAGAAATAGACAAAGCAATCATGAAATTCATATGGAAAAACAAAAGACCCAGAATAGCAAAAGCAATTCTAAGCAGGAAGTGTGAATCTGGAGGCATAGCGATACCAGAGGTCAAACTGTACTACAAAGCAATAGTAACAAAAACAGCATGGTACTGGTACCAAAACAGGTGGGTAGACCAATGGTACAGAATAGAAGACACAGAGACTAATCCACAAAGTTACAACTATGTATGGTATCTTTCTGAAGGGATGCAGTGTGTAGATGACTTTCACAGGACCCACATCTAGCCCACAGTGATAGGGCACTTAGCAATCTGCTCAAAGTGGAAGAGAAGATGCCAAGAAGTCAGAGAGATGCAAAGAAAATTCCTGGATCAATATCATCAGCCTCACTTTTTCAGTCATCAGGTCTTTTTGTAGTTTAATTTGTCAAGAACTGAATGAAAGAATTAGGTAAAATTGGTTTGTCACTGACCAGACTGACTGGACAAGTGTAGGCAGATTAATTGCCTCATAGGTCACCCTAGCTAATGTAGACAGCATCCTAGTGAAGTATTAAGTAAGATGCAAAGAGATTCAGATATTCCTGATATTAGAAGTACCATTTTAAGGTCTTCAGGAAATAGTCCGAGAAGGGCAATAGCTGGGTCAAATGGTGGTTCCATTCCCAGCTTTCCCAGGAATCTCCATACTGCTTTCCAAATTGGCCGCACCCGTTTGCAGTCCCACCAGCAGTGTACAAGAGTACCCTTTTCCCCACATCCTCGCCAGCACTCATTGTTGTTTGACTTCATCATGGCTGCCAATCTTACTGGAGTGAGGTGGTATCTTAGGGTGGTTTTGATTTGCATTTCCTTGACTGCTAGAGATGGTGAGCCTTTTTTCATGTACTTGTTGATTGATTGTATGTCCTCCTCTGTGAAGTGTTTGTTCATGTCCTTGGCCCATTTGTTGATTGGGTTATTTGTTTTCTTATTGTCTAATTTTTTGAGTTCTTTGTATACTCACAATTGCTAGACTGTGGAATCAACCCAGATGCCCTTCAATAGATGAATGGATTTAAAAAATGTGGCATTTATATACCAAAGAGTATTACGCAGCACTAAAAAATGACAAAATCACAGAATTTGCAGGGAAATGGATGGCACTAGAGCAGATTATGCTTAGTGAAGCTAGCCAATCCCTAAAAAACAAATACCAAATGTCTTCTTTGATATAATGAGAGCAACTAAGAACAGAAGAGGGAGGAAGAGCAGGAAGAAAAGATTAACATTAAACAGAGACATGAGGTGGGAGGGAAAGGGAGAAAAAAAGGGAAATCACATGGAAATGGAGGGAGACCCTCATTGTTATACAAAATTACATATAAGAGGTTATGAGGGGAATGGGATAACAAACATGGAGGGAAATGAATTACAATAGATGGGGTAGAGAGAGAAGATGGGAGGGGAGGGGAGGGGGGATAGTAGAGGATAGGAAAGGTAGCAGAATACAACAGTCACTAATATGGCAGTATGTAAAAATGTGATGTGTAACCGATGTGATTCTGCAATCTGTATTTGGGGTAAAAATGGGAGTTCATAACCCACTTGATTCTTTTTTTTTTTTTAAAGATAGAGTGAATGATAGGGGAGGGAAAGGGAGAGAAAAGGGAAATTGCATGGAAAAGAAGGGAGACCCTCATTGCTATACAAAATTACATATAAGAGGTTGTGAGGGGAATGGGAAAATAAACAAGGAGAAAAATGAATTACAGTAGATGGGGTAGAGAGAGAAGATGGGAGGGGAGGGGAGGGGGGATAGTAGGGGATAGGAAAGGTAGCAGAATACAACAATTACTAATAGGGCATTATGTAAAATTGTGGATGTGTAACCGACATGATTCTGCAATCTGCATTTGGGGTAAAATTGGGGGTTCATAACCCACTTCAATCTAATGTATGAAATATGATATGTCAAGAGCTTTGTAATGTTGTGAACAACCAATAAAAAAAAAGAAAAAAAGATAGAGTGAGAGAGGGGGGGGGGGGAGAGAGAGAGAGAGAGAGAGAGAGAGAGAGAGAGAGAGAGAGAATTTTTTAATATTTATTTTTTAGTTATTGGCGGACACAACATCTTTGTTTGTATGTGGTGCTGAGGATCGAACCTGGGCCGCACGCATGCCAGGCGAGTGCGCTACCGCTTGAGCCACATCCCCAGCCCCCCCACTTGATTCTAATGTATGAAATATGATATGTCAAGAGCTTTGTAATAAAAAATTAAAAAAAAGAAGTACCATTTTATCATTGCAAAACTGTCACAACTTTTTTTTTTATTAACAGTATTGTTCATTCTGGACAAACATAGAAAAGTTTCTCTATGTGATCAGATTAACACCTATACCTGAGTGTCTCTAAGAAAAGTGTGTGTGTGAGTGTGGGGGTGTGCGCAGACATTCATTAGCTTTCAGCTTGTCCCCCTTTCGCACATGGATGGCATCATGGATTTTAGTGGTAGTCGTATCTATGTCTCTTCATCTTCTTCTTTGCCTTTTGTGCCTCAAGTGGAGTCTCAAGTTGCTTATTTCACTTCCTCGCTGTTGGCTGAGTTGGCCAATATCTCTAATCATCTGCCCCTATGGAAAGCAGTCCTGTTAGTGAACTGAGAAAATGACCCCTTAACTGAGTGATTTTGATTTAAACTCCCCTGCCCATCCATCTGTCTCCTAGATAGAATGACCATCATTTCTAGAAATTAGCAAAACCTTGAACTAAATACGTATAAGCTTACTTTTGCTTTGTAGCTTTTCCCCCATTTTCTATTCTTCTGGAATTTGCTGTCTCTTCTTTCAGTACGCTCTGCCTATGTGCTGTTCTTGCCTTCTTCTTCCTTCATTCTCTTTCTCATGCCCTGCATTAGATTTAAGTCTTTTAGACTTTTGCTCTTTCCATCTCATTGCCTTGTGTTTCTGTTTTGTTTTTTTCCTACATTTCCCAATCATAGGGAGAGGAGTCTTGTATCTGATCTTAGTAAAATTCAACTTTTGGAGAGAACTGGCCTACTGGAAGGAAAATGGAGGTGTTTTTACCTTAGGAACCATGTCAGTGTTGGTAATCAGTTTTTCTTCTTGCTTGAATTGAAGGGCTCACCCAGAAGCAAAGGCTGTTTGCTACCCACACAACGTGAAAGTAGAATGTGGGAACCATCAAAGCCATGTTCACTTTTAGACCATAAATACTAACTGTGTCGGTTACATTTACATCCTAGAAGAACATTATAATTTTGTTCAGTATATATTTATTGAATTACCCACTGAGTCTCTGTGTTTCTCTCAAGAGGAAGTTAGTCACACATACAGCTTACTTGGGTACCAATAGTTTTTTACGAAACATGATTTTTATATCCCAAATTTAAAATCAAGGGTTTCTTTATGTATGCATGGTTTAGTTCAACAGTTTTCAATAAGTGAATAAAGAAATTATTGTTTCTACTTTTTGTAGGAAAAAAATGGATGACCATGTTCATGCCAAGGACAAAGATCTATTTAAACTCCATTTATTCAAGGCTAGGATCACAAAGGCATAGTTTTAAACACCTGGATTGTTTGTGAAAACCAAACAAGGAAGAACACAATTCAATTTTTTTTTTGACAAATTCTTTGAAATTTATAGACATATCAGCTTCTGGAGGGATGCTGCTGCAGCGGTAATTACATAACTATTAAAGAAGATTATTGGGGAAAAAACTTATCAGGGCTTAATTTTAACCCCAATACAGACTGTCTCCAATTTATAATAGTTTAACTTACTATTTTGTTGACTTAAAGTTGTTGCAAAACCAATATGCATTCAGTAGAGACTATAGTTAAAATTTAGGATTTCGAGTGTTTTCCGAGGTTTGTGATGAGTGGCCCAGTACTCTTATCAATGCTGGAAAGTGGCAGCAAGCCGCAGCTTCCTGTCAGCTAAGTGAAAATGGGGCAAACAGCTGATATGCCGCACTGTGCTGAGTTGCTGCTATAATGTTTAGGAGGTGAGGGATAGTATTTTAGACTTATGATATATTCGTTTTGCACTGGGTTTATCTGTATGTAATCCTGTTGTGAGTCAAAGAGCATGTGTATATCAGGAACAGATATTTTTGAGAAACTTACACTTATTTTTATAGTCTAAAACATATTTTCCCTGATCCTTATATTTTGGAGAACTTGAACAGGCCAGTGTTTATTATTGTGGCTGTGGTGTTATCCTTAGAATTGTGGAGGAACTACTGGATTGTGATAATGATACAAACTACATTGGGAGCAGAGGGATGGAGCGACATCCTGAATGGAGTGAAGGGGAACCATAGAGACATATTATCTTTATATCAAGCTGATTTTGAAAGAAGAAGTGGTAGGTAGGGCTGGAAATGGTGGCATTTTAGGGAATAAATAAAACCAGGAAAGTTCAGAGAGTGTTGTGGAGAATTGAAGAAGCTTATGTGGTTGATACCTAGGTCACATGGGGTCAGAGGTTGGTGGGGGAGAGGGCTGGGAGCAGATTGTGCAGGATATTGAATACAAGTCTAAGGGATTTGGGCTTCATTTCTTTTCAAGGGGAAGCTGTCTAATTAAGGTGCTGTAATGTCTGAAGCATGACATGATGACTGTGCAAAGCGAGGATCATAATTGGGAGAGGTGGTGGCAGAGAAATCTATTAGGAGGCTCTTGTAGCAAGTTAGGTGAGGCCTTCAGAGGGTCTGAGTGAGGCAGCATGCTAGAGAATAGAATAACCTGGAGAAGTTCTATGCTGAAACCAAAATCAAGATCAATAATGATAAATCCAAAATTCTCTTAGGAATGAAAACATCCAAATAATTGCACAGATAATGGTTAAGAAAAGACTAGCTAGGCAGGCACAAGTACAGCAGACAGAGACCTGGGAGTCCAAGAGGACCATATGGTGAATGTGAGTCAGCAGTGTTGTGCTGTTATTAAAAAACAGAACCAACACTATGGGGAAATATATTAATAGGAGCGAAGCCTGCAAACAGCAGGAAGTAGCCTTTCTGCTCTGTTCACAGTCGTTCAAACTTTTACTTTGCTCGTCCTCTGTTGGACTTCACATTTCAAGAGCACATGTAGAAAATGCAAAGAGGCCTAGTGAACATTGGAGGCGATAGAAAGTGTTGTCTGTGATCCTGGGTCCTTCGGATAAGTTCATGAAGGCTAAATTCAATAAAATGTTTTGACCCTATGAGGCCCATGGAAGGAGTTAATGTGAATTCTGACATCTCCAAGAATTAAGCTTTCACAGAATCCTTCTTCAAGATGCTGTATTATTTATAAATTCTTTCCATTTTATCCTTGTATTGTAATATGTAAAGGAGGGCTTTAATAGGAAGAGTAGAGGTTTAGAAATGCCACCTCCACCCCCACCTGGGGCTGACTTCACCCTTGGTTGTCTGATCCTGTGACCTTATCATACTTTTATGAACCAAGCCTGTCAGTGTTTAAAAGTTCTTGGGATACTGCTCAGAGATATCTGTCCTCGCACTTCCACATCAATAAATGAGGCCGACCACAACTGCACGGCGAGTAGGGGATCTGCAAATGTCCACCACCTCCACTTCTTCACCTGGTTAACGACAGCATGTGTAGAGGTCCCATTCCGACTCACTTGTCCAGGGAACCTCCTCTGACTGCACAGCCAGGTCAGGATTCTTGTCACACACATTCAGAGAACTTGTCTTTTCCTCAGGGTGCTTATCATAATTAGCAATTATATCCTCATTTGGATATATAATTCCATAATGCCTGCCTACCTCATCAGACTGCAGCCTTTGTGAGAATAGGAATTCTGTCTCTTTTTGCCTCTTGATATTTTTCCAAAACTTCTTTAAATTTGTTGCATAAAATAATAATTATTTAATGTAAGCAAAAATAACCAAAACTGGGCTGGGGATGTGGCTCAAGCGGTAGTGCGCTCACCTGGCGTGCGTGCGGCCCGGGTTCGATCCTCAGCACCACATACCAACAAAGATGTTGTGCCCGCCGAAAGATAAAAAAAATAAAGATTAAAAAAATTTTCTCTCTCTCTCTCTCTCTCTCTCTCTCACTCTCTCTTTGAAAAAAAAAATAACCAAAACTGTTTTGGCACCATAATGAAAGTATAAATAACCGGGAAGTGAGCAGACTTCGTGGATCAGCTATGCCTTTTATTCAGCAGCAGAGTCAAGCATCAGAGGGACTCACTTTCTGGGTAGAAAATGGCTCCAATTACAGGGGAGGTATAGATTTATATAGGTTATACACTTGGAGATGAGTTAATCATTGAAGACTTTAACAGAACGTATCAGTTTGGGCATTTAGGAAACATGTTGTGAGAACTTGAAATTTGTTTTTACTGGGCAGTGTTTTTGCATGACAAGAGTGGAGAGTACACTGTACTGTCACTGATAAAGGAGATACGGGAAAAGATCAATGCTTGCCCTTTTCCAGGGATTGTCTTGTCACTGGGTGATGTCTGATTCCTTCCCAGGCATTGTCTTGTCACTGGGAAAGGATGTATTGGGAAAGGATCAATGTTATCAATGCTTCACCTGCTTCCTCCCTCCCTCTTCCCAGGCTACTGTTTTGGGGATTGTCATTTCCATATCCACCTACATCACAAAAGGGAATTAGAGAAAGAGGCAAAGCAAGAAAACAAGTCAGTTGTTTTAATCTCAACCACTCAAAGAGAGGCAGCAAAGAAAATAAATTAATCTCCCAGAAGTAAAGAGTAGAAAACTGGTGATCAAAAGCTGGGAAGGGTGGAGGGAAGGAAGGGATGGAGAAAGGATGGTCAGTGTATACCCAGGTATAGTTGGATAGGCATAACTTTTGATATTTTAGAACATACCAGAGTAAGTATGACCATCAGTGCTTAATTGTTTATTTCAAACTAACTAGTAGAGAAGATTTTGAATGTTTCCAGCACAAACAAATGATAATGTTTTACAGTGATAGATGTGCCACTTTTAGACTGATTTAATCATTACACATTGTGTACATGTAGTGAAATCTCACACTAAATTTATCCCTATATAACCTATACAATTATTATTTTTTTTGTGTGTGTTTTTTTAATTTTTTTATTTGTTTTTCACAACATTACAAAGCTCTTGACATATCATATTTCATACATTAGATTGAAGTGGGTTACGAACCCCCAATTTTACCCCAAATGCAGATTGCAGAATCACGTCGGTTACACATCCACAATTTTACATAATGCCCTATTAGTAATTGTTGTATTCTGCTACCTTTCCTAACCTATACTATCCCCCCTCCCCTCCCCTCCCAACTTCTCTCTCTACCCCATCTACTGTAATTCATTTCTCTCCTTGTTTATTTTCCCATTCCCCTCACAACCTCTTATATGTAATTTTGTATAGCAATGAGGGTCTCCCTTCATTTCCATGCAATTTCCCTTTTCTCTCCCTTTCCCTCCCATCTCATGTCTCTGTTTAATGTTAATCTTTTCTTCCTACTCTTCCTCCCTGCTCTGTTCATAGTTGCTCTCATTATATCAAAGAAGACATTTGGTATTTGTTTTTTAGGGATTGGCTAGCTTCACTAAGCATAATCTGCTCTAGTGCCATCCATTTCCCTGCAAATTCTATGATTTTGTCATTTTTTATTGCTGCATAGTACTCCATTGTGTATAGATGCCACATTTTTTTTATCCATTCATCTATTGAAGGGCATTTGGGTTGGTTCCACAGTCTAGCTATTGTGAATTGTGCTGCTATGAACATCGATGTGGCAGTATCCCTGTAGCATGCTCTTTTAAGGTCTTCAGGGAATAGTCCGAGAAGGGCAATAGCAGGGTCAAATGGTGGTTCCATTCCCATCTTTCCCAGGAATCCCCAAACTGCTTTCCAAATTGGCCGCACCAATTTGCAGTCCCACCAGCAATGTACAAGTGTACCCTTTTTCTTGTAGAAATAGATAAAGCAATCATGAAATTCATATGGAAAAATAAAAGACCCAGAATAGCAAAAGCAATTCTAAGCAGGAAGTGTGAATCAGGCGGTATAGCGATACCAGATTTCAAACTATATTACAGAGCAATAGTGACAAAAACAGCATGGTACTGGTACCAAAACAGGCGGGTGGACCAATGGTATAGAATAGAGGACACAGAGACTAATCCACAAAGTTACAACTATCTTATATTTGATAAAGGGGCTAAAAGCATGCAATGGAGGAAGGATAGCATCTTCAACAAATGGTGTTGGGAAAACTGGAAATCCATATGCAACAAAATGAAACTGAATCCCTTTCTCTCGCCATGCACAAAAGTTAACTCAAAATGGATCAAGGAGCTTGATATCAAATCAGAAACTCTGCGTCTGATAGAAGAAAAAGTTGGCTCCGATCTACATACTGTGGGGTCGGGCTCCAAATTCCTTAATAGGACACCCATAGCACAAGAGTTAATAACAAGAATCAACAAATGGGACTTAATTAAACTTAAAAGTTTTTTCTCAGCAAAAGAAACAATAAGAGAGGTAAATAGGGAGCCTACATCCTGGGAACAAATCTTTACTCCTCACACTTCAGATAGAGCCCTAATATCCAGAGTATACAAAGAACTCAAAAAATTACAATTATTATTTGTCAATTTAATATTGAAAATATATATTAATAGCTGGGTGTGGTGGTACATGCCTGTAATGCCAGTGACTCTGGAGGCAGAGGCAGAAGAACTGCAGTGAGGCCAGCCTTGGCAACTTAGCAAGGTCCCTTTTCAAAATAAAAAAAAATTGAAAAGGACTGGGGCAGTGGTTGAATGATTCTGAGTTCCATCCCCAAAACCCTTTCTCATAACACCACACACACACACACACACACACACACACACACACCCATAATCTTTCCTAAGAAACTAAACTAAACTAAACTGGGATATAGCACAACTTAGCAGTTAGGAATATGTGGACTCTGTTTAGGTCCAAATACTGGCTCTGCCACTCATTAGCTTGGGCAATTTATAGCCCTTTCTGTGCCTAAGCTTTTTTAGCTGCTAAGTCGAGATGGTAATACTTACTTCATAGGGTTACTATGAAGTTGAAAGGCTTAATATGTGGAAAGTACCTAAAAAGAGCCTGATAAATAAGTGCAATACACAGAAAAGCGGCAAAAAGTTTTGCCACTTGATCTGATCCCATCTTCATTCAGATTATCTCCCCTCTTATTGCCCCTCCCCAAAGTAGAATAAACATATTATAGTCAGCTTTTTTGTTGCTGTGACCAAAAGACCTGAAAAGAGCAATTTTAGAGAAAGAAAAGTTTATTTGTCACAGTGTCAGAGGTCTCAGTTTATAAATGGCTGACTCCATTCCTTGGAACCTGAGGCAAGGCAGAACATCATGGTGGAAGAGTGTGGTGGGCAAAATGGCTCAAGACTTGACCACCATGAAGCAGAGAGAAAGAGAGAGAGAGAGAGCTCCCATCACCACTGACAAAATATAAATATAAAATATAAATTCAAAAGGCCCAACTTCTCCAGCCACACTCTCCCAGCCTACAATTACCACTCAGTAAATATCTATCAGAGGATTAATGCACTAATTAGGTTAAATCTCTCATAACCCAATCATTACATCTCTAAGTTTTCTTACATTATCTCACACATGAACTTTTGGGGAACACCTCATATCTAATCCATAACTCTCTATATTCTTATAATCATTTACACTCTCCTCATGTGTGGCAGGATTGCCACTTACTTTACACTATGTGGCTTTAAATTATTTGAGCTAATTCTCAGGATAAACAAATTTTTAAATATAGCCATGTACTCCTAACCAGAACATAAATAAATTAATGACTTTGTCTTAATGAAGCAAAAGTAAATGTATGTGGTGAATATATAAAAGTGAATCAAATGTGAAAAAAGTCATTTATAAGTTAAAAAAAAATCTTTGAACTGTGAGTTTGCTTTGTGTAGTTTCCGTACACTGTTTAACTCTTTAAATATTTGTTTACTTTTCCCAAATGCCTTTAGTATTGATGGTTTTTCTACATTACCATGAATTTGACCAAATAAACTACCTTTACTTGGTAGATATGTTAATATGGGAACAGAGAGCTTAACAGCTATAGACTGGTGTGATTGGATGTATAATTTTAATGATGTATTTATCAAAGGGTGTTGATTTGTATGCTTGTGATTTGCCACTTTGTATCTTGTATAAAATTTCCATGAAATATGACCTAAAAGAATATTTTTGTTAGGTTTTAAGTCTAAATTTTAACTACCCATCTATATGTATTTTACCAACATTTTTAAAAATTAAAAGAATATATGTAAACACAAACACACACACACATATATGTAGTGTATATATAAATAGTGTCTTCTTTTACTCTTTAGTTACATTACTATTTTGCCATTAAAACATAAATGTGAAGCCTTAGTAAGTGTATGTGTAGTGTGTGTATCTGTGTACTTAGGTGTTTATTTATACAGGTATATACATATATGTACATATGCTGTTATTATATACATAAATATTTATACATTTATTGGACATATACCAGAGAATATGCTTAATTATACAATGGAGTTATTTGTCATACAGGCTGAATAATAGATAAAATAGTACCTAGTGCCTAAGCTTACTAGAATGCCACCTTTGAGAACATTTAAAATTTGCATTTCCCCAATCTTTAGAATTTTTATGGAATTTTTGACATGCTGCTTGTGGTAGTAAATTTTCATAAAGCTAGGAAACTAATAACACTATTCAGCTGGAAAGTTTTTAGCCTTCTAATTTCTCTCTCTTTCTCTTTTCCTCTCTCTCTCTCTCTCTCTCTCTCTCTCTCTCTCTCTTTAAGCTTTTTAAAAATTATGCTTTATGTCTCTATAGCTGAAAAGCAGCTAGCCTTTTATACTGAACACTCTGTATTGTGTGAAAATTCTGGGTGCTGCTAGACTTGCCAAGATGACCTGGAGGTTTTGTCTGCTGTAATTTCCAGTGCCAGCATTAGCCCCCATTTTTCATCACCCCTGAGTGGGTTGTGGTCATTACTTCTTCAATGAAAGAAATACATTTTGCATTACCAATGCAGTGCTGGATTATCTATGTCAAAAGCAAAAAATTCTTCCTAAAATAACTATTCTATTTAAGATTCTATACTTCATGAATTGTGCACACTTAAATGGCAAAAATTAACTTTTTCTTTTTTATCTAATTGGTTTTTTGTTGTTCTGAATTAAAAATATTGAAATTAGATTGGAGAGAGAGAGAGAGAGAGAGAGAGAGAGAGAGAGAGAGAGAGAGAGAGAGAGAGAATGTGTGTGTGTGTGTGTGTGTACTTGAGCTTTGGAGCAGAATTTTTAGATTTGAAATTTAGTTCTGTCATTCACTAGTACTGGTTGGGTTTTTTTTTTAAATGTTTTATTAGTTATTGATGGACCTTTATTTATTTACTTGTTTATATGCAGTGTTGAGAATTGAACCCAGTGCCTCACACATGTGAGGCAAGTGCTCTACCACTGAGCCACAACCCCAGCCCCACTGGTTAGGATTAATGAGCATTTCCTTGCACTAATTTACTAATCATAAAATAACAGTATCAACCTGCAGCATTTGTCATAGGATTAGAGTTAATACATATAAAATTTATAGTATACTACCTAAAATATTATTAGTAAATTGTTATTTTACAAATTTTAGGAATAGAATGGAACTGCTTTAATTTTGGAAATTTCATCTCTTCTCTCTCTCTCTCCCTCTCTCTCTCTCTCTCTCTCTCTCTCTCTCTCTTACACACACACACACACACACACACACACACACACACATTCCAGTAAAATGATTTCACTCTTCTATAAACTGATAAAAACTGTTGTTAAATATGAAATTTTCTTTAGTGTTTTCATAAGTTTTTACTCACCATGGTACATTTCTATCACTACTGTATCATTAAGAATTTTTATCAAATTATTAGAATGTGGAGAGGTTTAGTAAAATTGATGAATGGCATAATAGTTATATGCATTTTCTTTCACTTTTAAAACAGAACTATTACATCTTAAAATAGTTTAGTTCCTTTTTAGCCATTTATAAATGCTGCATTTTCTTGTGTTGGCAATGTTTGCGTAAACTTTGGATAGTGCTAAATGAATTGTCTGAAATAAATCTGACGATTTCATGATATTTTAAAAAATAATATAGGATTTTTGATATTCTTGTCTTACTTCTTAGTCATATGTAACTATTTTTTTCCCATCAAAACTTATTTGGGGGCTGGGGCTGTAGCTCAGTGGCAGAGAGCTTGCTTTGCATGTGTGAGGCACTGCGTTCCATCCTCAGCACCACATAAAAATAAATAAATAAAATAAAGCCATGCGGTTCATCTACAACTCCAAAATATTAAAAAAAATTATTTGTGAAGCTTTGGTAAAATAACTATAAACTTGCCTTAAAAAGAATCCTCAAAGACAAAGAAGTCATTATGGTTAGAATATCCCTTAAAAAATCCTAAGGTTTTTTTTTTCTTTGAAATATGAAGTCAAATTGTTGTTCAAAAATGAAACTTATTGTACTTTTATTTTTTAATGTTTTTATTTGTATTATAGTCACATAAAATATTGGAGTTCATTTGACATAGTCATACATGCATGGAATATAATTTGTTCCACTTCAGTCCCTGGTACTCTCTCTCTCTCTCTGTCTGTCTGTCCCCTCCTCGCTCCCCCTGCTCTTTGTCCTCTATCTATTAGTCTTTCTTCTATTTACTTATAGATTTTTTAACTTGTATTTTTAGGGTATACAGCTGCAGTTTTCTAGATGTAAAAGTAGCAATTGGAAATAAATATTTTTGACTCATTTATTATATCTACTACTTATTTTGACCATTTTCAGTCTAGTAGTTTGTTTTCAATACCTTAACTGCTTCTGCCATACCCCCTTGGACATTTTTAAGTGCTTTGCTTTATACTTGACTAGCAAATGAACCAAGCATTTAGTTCATGACCATATATGAAAATGTGATTTTATAATGAAAGTGACTTAATAAGCGATATGCATTGTTGTAGAACTATCTGGACATAACATGCTGTATACATCTTTTTTACTAGGTCCTTTATCTACCTTTATCATGAAAACAAAATTTTATTAACATCAATTTGGAAGTATTAAAAAATTCAAAAAGACTGAATTAAATTCCTTGTTATAAAAATGTTAAAGTAGAAAATGACAATGGTTATTCTTCAGTTAGGGCAGATTTAAACAAAACTAGTCAAGAATATCCAGATTTGTGAAAACTTTTTTTATGAATAGAGTGCTAGGTGCAATAAATCAGTTGAGTTGTAGAGACAAATTATAAAATGACTTTTTTGGCTTGGGAACAATCAAATATGGCTTTCTTTCTTTTTCTCTTTTTTATGTTGTAAGCAAAGCAGCCTAAACAAATTCATTTGGATAAAGGGAATGAGTTAATGTTTACTCAGTAATTCCATCAGTGGAAGATTTCTGGGGTCTAGAAGATAACTATACTATACCAATTACTAAGCAGGATGCATCTACAGACAGATCTTCTGCACCACAGAAAATATAGACAAGATTATGTGACATTGGAAATAAGCAGTTTTCAAAATTTCAGGGACGTGATTATAGTAGGTTTCTGTGACTTGGCAAATGTATATACAACATCAGAACTGTTTATTGTTGACACTAAGTATATTGGTGAATAAAACTTATAAAGACACTAAACTATAATGAATGGAAGTGAGTCACTTCTTCAGTTCTTTCTATGTGTGTGTGTGTGTGTGTGTGTGTGAGAGAGAGAGGGGGGGGCACTTGAAAAAAATGCTTAGTAGGTATTCAGAATCCACGCATCTTAACAAAGAAATACTTCATTGGTCCCCCTTTCTTGAGCACTGGGTAGACCCCCAAGCTCAGGAAGACTGACTTTGGAAGAGGAAGCAAGCATATGTTAGTCATCCAACTCCATCCTAAGGACACTTAACTCTTTTACTCCCATTTGGAATAAAGTGTTCTGTTATATTATAACCTTGGACAGCAATATGCCAAGGCTATCTAGAAGAGGAAAAGTGAATGAAGCTTTATAGAAGGTCTGCTCTGGAATGTTTGCTTTAGGCCCAGAATGCCACTTAATCCTCTCAGCAATGCTAGGAGGCTAGTGCCATCATCCTGAAATTTGATGGATATTATGATGCCTTAAATACAAAATCACAGCTAAATTTCTGTTACATATTCATGATTAAAGTAGGTTACAGCAATATGAATGTAGTATGCTGTACAGACTCAGAATTTTCCTGGTTCCACTTCGTTATGTGATATTTAAATTGAGCTTCATGGGATATTGCCATTGCAGAGACTTCATTTTCCCTTCCATATCCATTCTTACCTACTTTAATAATAGAATTCCTGAATTGAGTATAATGTAATACATATCCTAGCTTCCATTGGAGCTCAATGTGGTTATGGACAAAGATGTATATTACAAAATGTGTGTGAGGTGTGCAAATTCCAGGCCTTCTGCTTGAGGGGAAGAGACATGTTCTACTTCTTCTTCTCTAGTACAGACATGGTACAGTGATGGTAGGGGCCAGAAGGCACAATATGAAAGCTACATATTGAGGATACCAGAGCATTAGGAGAGGACTGTGACCTTACAAAACTTTATCAAATATGAACTCATATATTCCGATTCTTACATAAAACAGAAGAATTTTATTGAATTATTTACTCTATTAGCTTTTGTCATAGCAGTTACCTGGTGTCCTAATCACTTTAAACTTCTTAATAGCAACACAAAAAGTATGAGATGATGAAAACCATGTTTTGTAGTAGTGTCCTTTCCTCTGCCAGGACTCTTCTTGTTTTTGCAGAGCCAGCTTAATGAGTTACAGAGGAAATGATGGGGATCCTTACTTCTGGATCCTGTATCTGCTATTTCCTTTGTTTTATGATGTTGTTTTTGATGTATCATATTTAAAGAAAAAGAGAATAGTATCTAAGACTTATACTTGAACTTAAAGGCCAGGAGTCAAATGGAGAATTCTGTTCTCTCTAGATATATTTGTTTCAATTACATAAACAGGGTCAGAAAAGTAATCTCAGGTTGCATCTATGGGCCCAATAGACCCACAATCAATCACACATGTGTTATAATCCCATTTGTTACCCTACTTCTATATATTCGCACTCCAACGAGAAGTAGTGGGTCAGGGAGCAGGCACAATGACATTTCAGGTCCCTAGATATCAATGCTAACATCAACTGTTGCTTTTAATTCTTAAGATCTCTGGCTTTCCACTTTCTAAACTGTGTGATTCCCTTCAGAAATGACTGATCCTCACTTCATCCCATTGGGAGTTGAAACAGTTTCTCATTCTTTTTGTGTAAATCTATCAGATCTTTGCACCCCCACACTCCCCTACCTGTTGTTCACTGTTGGATGCATTCATCCCTCAGGGAAAGGGTGTGACCTTGGCAAGGCAGCACCCTCAGTCAAAAGGAACGGTGAGAGAGAACTGTGAGCTGCCAGTACATATCGAGGGGGTGGGAGTGTGATGAACATTATTGTGAGCAAGGTTAGGGTTTCTAGCATCATTTGAATCCTGACTATGTTCCACTATCATTGCATAGCTCCTTTAATCCTTATTATATGAATAAATTGGGACATAAACAGGAAAACTAATTTAACCATGGTCACCAAGCTGGTAAGTGGGAGAGTGGCAATTGGAACTTCTTTGTGTTGCCAAGGACAGCTGTGCACTTCTCATTCTAACCTAAAGACCTTTATATGTGAACCACAGTTCCACTGCCTAGAATGTGGAGCAACAGAGAACATAAATCTATGCTAACTGGATAATGACTCATGTCCCTAAGTCATTTAATAACATTAAAATTAATAAAAATGATTACTTTAGGAAGTGATAAAAGTTTGTAACTTGCTTTGATAGACTCACCAGTCTATCTTGATATTTTAAATTATTTGTCAATATATATCTGCAAGCAGTTTTTTGTTATTGAGTATTTATATTAGATCTGCCATCTTATTCTTCAGAGAAACATTGACTACAATTGACTACAGTTAGCACAGGTGGATGGAAACTTGCTTATCACTTATGAGTTGGTTCCTCCTGATAACCATCAATGCCTAGTGGTACATAAAACCTGTTTTTTTTTCTTTTGTATACTAACCTTTATTTATTTGAGTGATTCAGAACATATGTTGGAAACAATATTAGTACCTTCCAATATATTAAGATTATTACTTCACAGTATTATTTGAAGAAAATCACTCAAGGTTAGTTTGCATTAATTGATGGAAATGTCTCCATTATGGCTGTTTAGGGAAAAATGTGCGGGTGGAGGTACCGAACACTATAAGAGAACGTATGCCACATTATATTGCAATATAATTTTGCACACAGTGCTTCAGAGAATAGTCACATCACCCCTGGGATAATTCTAGGGGTTATCTTCCACGTGTAAGTTTTGAGGAAGATTTTTTGATTTTTCATACTTGTTACCTGCCCATAGGATATTTCAAATAGCCTAGTGATTCTGTATCCAACTTCTGTTGGATTTTGTCAAGGATTCTATAAGAATCACTCTATAAAAGGTAAAATATAGATCACTAGGATTCTCAAGGCACCTCATACTATGCATCAAATGGTGTTAGACACCATATCGAAATTGCCGCAGTCTGGCTGGGCACAATTCATGAGCCACTTGTCAAGCAGAAACAAACTTTATTTTTAGAACACACAGCCTTCACCACAGGAGCTCTACAGGAATTCCCTCAGAGCCCAACTGCCACCACTGGCTTCCAGTGAGCCTCTCAACCCCCACTCCTCCTGCTCTTGAGGCTGATTGGCTGGGTCACGTGGGCGGAGCCAAAATTCTCCCAATGAGCAGCTCCGTGGTCTGAAAGGGCGGGGAAATAGCCCAATGAGCATCACCGCAGAAGAGCCAATCAGCTGGCAGCTGGAAGTTTTCTGGGGCCATGGTGAGCCAATCAGCTGGAAGTTTGCTGGGGTTCTCAATAGAAATGAATCCTTTTCTCAAATAGTTCCACAAAAATGGAACTCATTTCATAAGAGAGGAAAACTGAAGCTACCCTGGCTTGAGTTTTCTTACTCTTTTTGTTTTCTTTCCTTATGAGTCCTGTCCAAGAGAGGTTGATATGGACAATCCAAAGAGAGCAACATAGGTATTACATCTATTAGTATTTCGTATGGGGTGTTTTAGAGGCCAATTAAAAGTCATTTAATTGGATTTTTTTTTTTAATTTTAAAAGTGAAAAACTGGAGCCCCATGGAGACTGAGACTCAGGGTCACCCCAGCTGGCTAGCAGTCTGTGGGGTTAGTCAGCACTCAACTCCTGTAGCACATTCCACTTTAGGGCACATTCCTTACTGAGTCATATTGTTGCATGAAAATTGGGATGTAAGCAACACTGACCTTGAAGCTGTGTAAATGGAAAAAATACTATTCATGTCTTTTATATTTTGCCAAATGTAGCTTTGCCTTTTCCAAAGTAAAATGCAAAAATATTCCTATAAAGACTTAACACTGGAATATATTATCACCCAGAAAATGCCCTGTAGCTTGGACTGTGAACCCTTCCCTGGAATGTGCTGAGGAGGTATTGAATACTGGGAGGGAAGCAGGAAAGAACTAAGCAGAAAAGAGCTTTACTTCAAAAGCCCCCCGTTCATGTTATTCATGTTATTACCTTTCAGTAATTAATTATTTACTACCTTTAATAAGGGTAGAAGAGGGAATCAACCCTTTTCCTTTTTTTTTTTTTTGGTGGTGCTGGGGATTGAACCTAGGGCCTTGTACATTCGAGGTAAGCACTCCCCACCCCTCAACCATCTTCTTTAAGAAATTCCTTGTTGTGTTTTAGCATTTTACCTCCCCCATTTGAGTCATGTCTGAAAACCTAATTTTACTACTAAATGTTATCATAAACATTTCATGCAAAAAACGGACTTATACTGTATTTGGTATCATGGACAGAATTCTGAGAGTGTTGAATTTCTTATTCTTCATTATGTGCTGTTGCCACTTGGTAACAATCTTTTACAGTAATTTGTACCAAGGTCAGCAAATACAATAATTACTCAGAAGTTAGCAGGGATGCTCAGACTTCTACACAACTTACTGTTTTCCCCTGGCCTTGACTCAATAAGAAAACACAAGTGAAAAGGTAAATCTTTTTGTTGACAATTTTGAGAATTTACTCTCTCATTGAAATTTAAGAAATTCACTGACTATGACATTTTTCTCATCCTGCAAATGGGTCCATTACAAGTTTTAGAAAGATTTCTTTTATGAATTAAACTATTTTCAAAACACATTAACCTCAGCTTTCAAAGAGAATAGACTGTATACTTGCTTGCATTTGAAGTTACCATTTCTTTATTGTTATGATTAGGTAGTACATTCTCCTTTATTAAAACAAAAGCCAAAAACCTAGATGCAGCTGATTCAGCATTAATAGAACAGGTTTTAGACATGGCTACTGTACTACTAATGATGGATTTGTGTTGAGCCATGTCTATTCTCTCATTTAATCTCTCCCGTCACTAGTGACAAATTTTTTATGCATTTGCTCGGTACTTGGGCAGTGTTAGGACTGAGCCCTTGGCTAAAGATCAGAGGATTTCCTCCATGAAAATCTGTCTGGTTCATAGAATATTTATAATTGTGACCTTGACCTCACTAGCAAAAAATACCATTGTGTCTATTAACCTAGACTAGTGCTTTTGTTCTTGCTTTATCATGCATTTGAAAAAGAGGAAGACATTGTTGTCTCTTTGGTCTTGGTCTAGTGAATCATCAGACATATGATGACGATGGTGGTGGCAGCTTTTAGTTGTTTTTAAAATTGAAAACAGCTCTAGCAACATTGCTGAGCACACACTGAGCACTTAAATGACATGTGGTGTATGTTCAGAGGGTTCCAGTGTTCAGGATCACTTTTTCTGATGTGCCAAACATTTGCCAATGTAAGGAAGCCAAGGGTTTAACACCTTTTTTGATGTGTGAAATGATGCAGTGAAATGGAATTTGAAGCCAAGAAAACCCAGCTTTATTTATCCTCCCCTGATTGATTTAGTTACATAATCTCTCTTTGAGCCTCAATTCTTAAATCTGGAAACTGGGGATGATAATATATATCTCATGGATCAGATTAGGATTAGATGGTTGAGCAGTGTTTGTGGATGTTCATTTTAATTGGAGATAGGCAGCAAAAGGTTTCTTTGACGTGCCTAGTTTTAACACATATTAAAAAATCAAGACTTTGAGCTTCACTGAATTTAAATTTCTTTCTGTCTCCTGGGTAAAGACATCCTACATGGATGCAACTTTTCTGATTCTTAAGGAAAGGAGATCCTATGGCCTTTCTGTCTGACTAGGGCCTCGCAGCCCTCACAGTCAAGGAACTCTTTCTCGTCTCTAGCCTACGTCTCCATTTTTGGAATTCAGACTCGTTCCTTCTGTAATAACCTTTGTGAAAATGGAGAATAGATCACTTTAATCTTTATTATTCGCACAGTAAATTGATATATAAATTTAAATAATTGCTGAGATATCCTTGAGTTTCCCTTCCTTCATAACCTAAATCCTGTTTGGAGAGTTCAGGGCCTTAGGTACCCTCTTAATTTTGATGCATGCATTTATTTTTTTGCTGTGTATTGTCCTTGGTGATTATCAGTGAGGAATACTTTGTTTTGGAAAGTGGGAATGGCATGGAATGGTGAGCTCTGAGCGTTGGGATTTAAGCTAGTATCCCTAAGAGACATCTTAAAACTAGTAACAATGCATGTTTCACAATTAAATATAATTAAAAAAAATTTTATAGATTTCCTTACTTTTAATTTTTTTTAATTTGCCTGTTTAGTTTTAAACTGATTTCCTTTTCAATGATTTCATTTGCATTTTCTTACCTAAAATGTGAACCACTTCCTCTCTGTATATGGAAGATATTATTGTACATATCAAGTCCGTGGAAAATTAAATTTATTTATTTATTTATTTATTTATTTATTTATTTGGTAATGGGGATAGAATCCGAGGGTACTTAACCACTGAGCTACATCCCCCAGTCCTTTTTAATTTTTTTTGGAACTGTGGATTGAACCCAGGGGCACTAATTACTGAGTTACATTCTTAGCCCTTTTTATTTTTTATTTTGAGGGAGGGTCTCACTAAATTGCCTAAGGTCTTGCTAAGTTGCTGAGGCTGCCTTTGAACTTGGACTCCTCCTGCTTCAGCCTTCTGAACCACCTGGGATTACAGGCATGTGCCACCATGCCAGTCATTTATTTTTTATTTTTTATTTTGAGAGAGGATAAATTGCTTTGGGCCTTATAAAATTGCTGAGGCTGGCTTTGTACTTGTAATCCTCCTGTCTCAGACTCCACAGCTGCTGGGATTATAGGCATACACCGCTGTGCCTGGCTGAAAAACGGTATTCTTTAGCTCTGGCCATTATTTTTCTTTTAAAATGATGGTTCCTTTTAGGGAGCCATGATCCATATGCTGTGCTGTGATGCTAAAATCATGACTTTTCACTACAGTTCATATGTACAGATGAATCTGCAGCCTTGTGGCTGTGTGTTCACTGGGTTGACTTCCTAAAATGGTACTGACTCCTATTATTTTGTCTGTGTTGTACTGTGGCATTAAACTTATTTAAGTGAAAACTTTCGGTTCAATAGAATTACATGTTTAGCTCTACATATGATTTTTCTGATGAAGATTGGACTTGATTTTGTTTAGCTTTTGAATGTGATGCTCTCCTTATAGCATTTCACAAGATTCTCCAGGGTGTTTACACACATACAGATACACATATACCTAAACAGCCACACAAGGGCACTCTCATATTTCAGATGAGATATGGTTATCATCATATTCGAGTGTTGTGCAGACTTTTTTTCTGAAGAAATTCAGATAATCTTGGTATCTGAAAGTAGTTCCTGGGCTGAGGATATACTCAGTTGGTAGAGTGCTTACATGCCCAAGACCCCCCTTACATGCCCAGCATACCCCCCTCCCCCAAAGTAATTCCTTAGGCTAGTAGAGGCTTAGTTCACAACTAAACATGTGCAAAGTTATTATTAACTCATTACTGAACATGGTACTCTCATGATTCAGCCTTAGCAATGTGAAAATGATTATCTCATTATTGCCTCTAACAGGTATCATTTTATATCGATGGTATCATTTTAGTGAGCATCTTGTTTGATAAAGCTCCTAATAGTTACCAGAATTCAGGTATTATGAAAGTATTAGGCATCTATCAATCTGTGTTCATTGATTAAATGTACACAGTAGGCACTGAGAAAGTAATTATGAATCCTGCCCTAAAGGGGCTTTTGGTATAACTGGAAAGATTACAAATGTATGTTTATTATGTAGGGCAGAAAGTGTTCAGTTCCTTATGGAGCTGTAGAAGCTCATAGTAACAGGAAAACCCGATTTCCTATTTGGGAAATCTGGAAGGGATTAGGAGGAACATGAAAGATTACAAGGATTTCTGCATAAGGAAATGAGATAGTATTGGGAAAGATGCTTTAGCCAGAGAGCAAACTGAAGCAAAGCTTGATATGCAGAAAGAACTAGAAATCTTGTAGAAACTGTTTATTTTGGTTTTCACTTGAGTAAAGGTATTGGAGAAGGATGAAGCCTGGCAGTAGAAGCTGTGAATGCCAAACTGACAGTGGGGTGGGGGACATGAATTCCAACTGTAGATGCTTTGTTTAACATGCTAAGTGTATTACTTAGATGCCTGTATGCTTTTTCTCTGTCTCCCCATCCCCATCATTCTCCTTTTCTCTTGCCATTGTAAAACTGTTAGCTCCTCAAAGCTTTAATCCTGGGATTTAATGTATTCAGCATCTATTATTATAGGTGCTTAAAAAGAATTTGGTGAATAAAAGTTGAATAATGAAGATTGAACCCTACTTTGTAGATAGTGGAGAGGGAGAGCGTGTTTTAGAGTAGCATTCGGGAAGCTGAACTTTGCAAAGAATACAGCAGGCATTATGGGGTAAGCAAAAACTTTGAAAAGAACTGGCATGGAAATTAGACTCTCATAGATTGTTTTCCTACTATATTCCATTAGTTTAAAAATCTTACTGTTTATGTGAATCACCTTGAAATTTCTCAATAGGGCTGATTTCTAGGCTTTACTCTTTGGAAATTGTGATAAGTAAGTGTGAGTTGGTGCCAAGGATCTAGATTTTGTTTGTGATATTTTGCCCATTCTGGTAACCACTGAGAAAGGAGAGATACGGTGAGGGCCTGACTTCATTTCACCATGGGAATAGAGGACAGAGGTTAAACCCAGTGAATGTCGTGAGAACTAGTTGAGTATATTTGGACACTAGTTCTTTTCTCAAAGTTGGAAAGAATCAAAGCTGACACCTGCTTTCAGACTGATAATGGGGAGGATGATGATGTGATCCATGAAGCAGTGGCGTTTCTTGGTTGCTGAGAAGGATGAGTAATTGTAGTTGTGGTAGAGAATGGAAAGGCATCCAGCAACTCTGTCCAGCAGAGGTTCCTTTGGAACTTAGAAAGGATAGACATGAAGATAGAGTTTTTTGTTTATTATACAGAAGAGCATGATATGATTATGATGATGATGACCATAGTAAATAATACCAATTTATAACAAAAACAACCATTTATGAGCCAGGATACTGCTAAGAAATTCATATACTTCTCATATCACTTTTATAGAAACCTGGGGAAATTCCCAATTTACAGAAGAAAAAAAATGCTGGGTCTCTGAGATGTTAGTTTGCCTTTTTTCAGAAAGCTAATGTGTATGTTATGCATTTCTGATGACTTCAACGCTTGACTGATTATTCAAAAAAAAATTGTGCCTTAGGGAAAGACAAGTTTAGGAAGATTAACTGCAGCATTTTTGTTTTGTTTTGTGTTTTGTTTTTTTTACTCTTTTAAACAATGAAAACTTTGGCCACGCACTGTGGTGCATACCTATAATCCCATGGCTTGGGAGGCTGAGACAGGAAGATCCTGAGTTCAAAGCCAGTTTCAGCAAAAGCAAGGTGCTCAGCAACTCACGGTGACCTGTCTCTAAATAAAATACAAACTAGGGCTGGGGATCTGGCTCAGTGGTTGAGTGTCCCTGAGTTCTACCCCCAGTACCTCTTCTCCCCAAAGAGAAAATACCAATGCCAGCTTGGAGAAAGTTGGATTATTAACAGTATCAAATGCTTAAGAAACATAAATTAGTATTGAAACTTGGAAAAATCTCCTAGCATTGATAGAGATCATTAGTACTCTGTGAAGTTAGAACTCAGTGAAATGGAGATGGAAGAAAACAGATTGCAAAATATTAGAAGTTTGTCTTTAGAGACCAGGAGAGGTTGGTTGTAGCAGAGCTCCCAGCAAATTGGTAATTTTAGGAAAGAAAGGAAGGTGTAGTCTATGAATGTTCAGCATGAAAATATCCACACTCTTAACATACAGAAATAGCCTTGTAAGAAACTGATTGTTCAGATAACTATTAAAGTGACATTGAGGCCTGGGGGTTTAGCTCAGTGATAGATGTTTATCTAGCACATGTGAAGACCTGGATTTGATTCCCATGAGGGCAAACCAAAACCAAAACCAAAAAGAATCATTAAAACTTACTTTACTTTGGGTTCCTGGCTCTTAAGAGTAGGAAAAACAGCATGAGAATGTGTGGATGAGCATGTGTGGATGTTGGATGGATGATCCTGTGACTATTTTATGTTCTAGCAATTAGGAAGAGAAAGGATAAACTTTAGGAGGCAAAATAATGCAGTTTTTCCTAGGAAAAGCATATATAAAAGCATATATCTCAAACCTCTCAGTCCCAGAGAATTGAGTATGAATTTGGTAGGAAAAATATTAATGATATATAAATATATATATATATATAATAAATATATATATTTATATATTTACTAATATATAAATATATTAAGTACAGAATAACCTGTGGAGCCCAAATCAGAAGGTGAGCTGTGAGCAGTGAACCTTCTGGAAGTGCCTTAAGGAAAGTGCTTGTAATGACTGTTTACTCAACCTCAGTACTGTCCAGTCACATCCGTACATGGAAAGTCATTCCATATTTCACCTACTATTACAGCTTCCTCCATTTCTATTCCAAATTTTGTCATTTTAATCCTCCTTTTTCATTTTCATTTTATGATTCATTTTTAATCATTTTATATTTTATTAGCATATCATAAAGTTCATCCTTTTAAAGAGTGTCCTTTTTAAAAAAAAACATATTTGAAAAGTTGTGAAACCATTAACACTGTCTAATTCCAGAACATTTTGCTCACCTCATCAACAGCACTGTTCGTTTTCCTTTTCCTCTGGCCTCACTCTCTGTGCAGTATTTCTTCATATTTGTCTGTTGTGGGCATTTTATGTAAGGGGAATTATACAACATGGTGCTTTTTACATGTACATTCTTCAAGGCTCTTCTATGTTGTAGCATTTATAATCACTTCATTTCTTTTTGTAGCTACATGATATGCCATTACTGAATATACCATATTTCATTTGTCAATTCATCAGTTGATGGGCATTTGGGTATTACTACTTTTTATATATCGTGAATAATGCTGCTATGAATGTTAGTGCACATGTTTTGTTAATATTTATGTTTTCATTTCTCTTAGGTATACACTTAGGAGTGGTATTATTTGGTTACACGCTAACTCCCTGTTTTAAGTTTTTGAACAACTGCCACACGATTTTCTAAAACTATTGCACCATTTTACTTGTTTTTTTCTAGCAATCTGAAGCTTCTGCTTTTTCCAAATCTTTTTGCTAACACTTGCTACTTTTCAAGTGGTATAGCAATGTGTGAAGTGGTATAGCAATGTTATTTTGATTTGTATTTTCCTACTGACTGCTAATGTTGAACATTTCTTCTTGTACTTGGTGGTCATCATCTGTCTTCTTTGGAAAAATATGTGTTTAATCCATTTCCCCCTTTTAACTGATCTATATGTCTTTATTATCAAATTGTAATAGTTCTTTATATATTCTGGACATTAGAACTTTTTCATAAATAGTGTGTGGTAGATTTCCAACTGCATTCTTTTTGCATGTGGCTACCCTGTTTGCTCAGCATTACTAGTTTTTCCAGGTCAACTAACCATAAATTTAAAGGTTATTTATAGACTCTCAATTCTACTTTGTTAAATTTTAAGTCTATATGTTTATTATACAAGTACTACAATGTTTTGACGATAGTAGTTTTGTAATAAGTTTTGAAATAATAATATCTTAACTACCATAACATTTATCATTGCCATTTTGAAGTCTGTATTTCTGAATAATATAATTATGTAGAATTATTTGCTAGTTTATATCTTATTCACCTTTGTGGAAAGTTATTTGACAGTATTTTGTGGTTTCCGATATCTCGAGGAAAGAGAGGAAAAGTGTCTAACTAGATACAATGAGTCTGAAATAAATTGATGACTGTAGTCATAAAAATTCTAAGGAAAAAAATTCCAGCATTTAAGCTCTAAAATTTGAATATGACTTATTGCTAATTGTGCTGAAACATTATTTTAATCTTAACATTTATGGAAACACATTTATTGCATGAAAAGAGTATACAGTATAGTTTAGCTATAGTCATGCAATGATGCATATGTGAATCTTACCCTGTGAGAATTGTGATATATCACTTTTATTAATTTAAAAGCATGTATAGAAATTGGATTAGATGTTTAAATGATGTTAGATGTTCTTGTCAGATACTGTGTCTTGTATGGAAGATAGAATAAAAGAATACTAATGAAACTTATTTTTCTAAGACATGCTCTTTTCTAAGATATGAATGTGAGTAATAAAATATACAAATAATCTATGCACTCTCCTATCAAGGATATATTTATTTATGGTGTAGTACATTGAGCATACAGGTGAAGTGCAGATCCAGCTGGCATGATCAGGTATGTGATTCATCAAATTTTGCATACATTGTTTTTAGGTCTTTGGAAGGAAAAATATCTGATTAGAAATATGCATCTGTTGCTTTCTTTTTTGTGTTTTTCTCTTGAGTCTGCATTATAATTTGTATATACATATATTTACATAAAATATATTCATTATTTTATATAATTTGTAATGGGATGTACAGTTGTTTGGTCTGGATAGACATCCACCTGGTTCTAGGTAATAACATGCCCTCTGCCTCCCGAGGACTTAAATTGATTTTTAAAAAATGAAGGGTTTTTTTGTACACCTAACAGTATTCATATCCCTTTCTTTCAGCATCATTGCCTGTCTCCAATGTCTTAAGGCCTATGAATCTAGAAGTGTGGATGGGATGGGGGGAGTCTATATTTGGTTTAATACTTTATGATACCAATAAAGTATTATAGGAAAATAGGCATATAAAATTTGGCCCTAATTATTCAAATAGAGTTGTTTCCATATATAGTTCATGAATTTTTAAACAAATTTCATGCAAAATGTGTAAGAGACTTTGAATCATATATTGTTCTTTAAGCCAGCTCATAATAATTATGCTATGTGGAACTCACTAAGTATACTGGTACAGCATATATTTGTTTTTTATTAATTTGGAAAAAGCATGATTTGCTAAATTGTACACTGCTGTCATTCAAAGTCATCATAGCAAATATAATCAGAGGCAAATTGTTTGGTATTTTTCTGCATGTATGTTACTTATAGGTAAAGGACCTGGGTAGGCTCTTCTCTCTCCTCCTAAGGGGGAACACTTGCAGGAGGTGTCCATTCTGACCACAGTGCACAAATGGGGATGTCACAAGAACCATTCCTTTTCTACACTCCAGTTTGAATCAGCCACATGTGGGGAGATATATATATATATAAAATCATCATTACACAAAAAAGAAATATGCTGCCCTTTTCCTTTTTATAGGGAAGTGATAAAGAAATGAAGCATGCTGAGCTGATGTTATAAAAATACTCTTTTTTGTTCTGTAGTTTTGACAATTCAGTTAGTTTTTAAAATGCATGTCACTCTGAAACTCAGGTTCTAACTCTGTGCAACTTAATATTCTAAAATATAACATGTATATATTAATGGCAGACGGCTTGCAAAAGGTGAACTAACAATAATCATGCTCATTGACACATTTTAATAGAAGAGACAGACAGGGTATTTTAAGCTGGGAGTGGTGAAAATGATTGAATTTTCTTTTAAAATGGAAAGGCTTACACATTTTGGGCTTATTTTAGAATTCCTACTCTAAGGACCTTGCACCTTTGCATTTCTTTCTTTCTTTCTTTTTTAAAAAATTTTTTGGTTGTTGATGGGCTTTTTATTTTTATTTATTTATATGTGGTGCTAAGGATTGAACCCAGTGCCTAACACATGCTAAGCAAGTGCTCTACCATTGAGCCACAACCCCAGCCCTGTACATTGACTTCTGTGGGACAAAATTAAAGTTAATTCATGCTCTTTCACACTAAGTCTAGTTTTTAGCACCTTTGTACTACATATTAAAGTTTATTAAATTGGTGAGCTCACACTTTTTTCTCAGGTATGCCTAAATTTGCTTTTTGGGGCAAAGAGTAGAAAGAATGATTTTTCGTGCTTCTCTGGTTTTTAGAATGCATCTTAGAATTCCTTTTTTTTTTTTTTTAACCTCCCTTTTGCTCTGGAATTCAAGCATCATACTAAGAGTATTAATAGCCAATATCATTATTAGCAGTTGATATTATCAATAACAACTTGCCAGTCCTCCTATCTCCATGTATTTATTTCAATTTTGCTATTTTAATGAAATACTCTTTTATTTATTTATTTATTTTTTCATGCCTTTCCCACTGAAACAGTAAACTTCTTAAGGGCAGGAACTTGTAGTGTTCTTAAATGACTGTATTAACATGTAAACTTTTATCTTTGGAATGGTATGGGAAAGCAAGAATTTAAGTGGTGGAAGTGACCTGATCAGATTTACTTTTGGGTTTAAATGTTAATTTAAACCAAATTTGGAGAATAGTCTCAGTGGTCTGCTTGTGGGGGCATGCCTGGCAACAGAGAGAAGAATAGAAAGTTGGCACAGCAAGAGATGGCAGTGGCCTGATTGAACCCGCTGGTGGCAGGTGGAACTCTCATGGGATAATTTAAGCCATATAATGGAGGTAGAATGATTTGGGTGTGGTGGTTGACTGACAGAAGTGGAGAGTGAAAGGAAGAGTCAAGGGTCATGCTCAGATTTCTTTTTGTGCAACTTTTGAAGTTATTCACAAGGGGGGAAATGGTGATTTTGTATAGAATAGAATGGATTCAGTTAGGATTTTGTTTCATGTGAGGTGCCTGAAGGCTGTCAAGAAGAAACTTCCAGTAGGTTTTTGCAGATATGAATTCAGAACTCAGGGGAGAGATCTGTGCTGCATTTAGGTTTATCAAAGCATAAATGGTTATTGAAGCCACAGTAAAGGAGATTTCCCAGGGAAGAAATATCGAGAAAAGAATAGAGGATTAAGGGTAGAGTCCTGGAGATTGTAGGCATTTACAGAATAAGCAAATGAAATAGGGCCCAAGAAGGCAAAACTCAGCAGCCAGAAAGGCTGGTATAGAACCAGGGGAGCAGGAAGCCAAGGGAATAGTATATGAGGAAGTTTATGGGCTGTAGCATCAGATGACACAGAGGAAGCAAGTAGGAAAGAACTAAAAGGTATCCATTAGACATTTATTGAAATACATTGCTCAGGGGCCTATTGTGTGAGTGCAGACAGTCCTGTAATGGCAGCCACCAGCTTTCAAAATATTTCATGAAAAACCATCACCTCTGTTAATTCCTGATATCTTAATTAGGGTTGTGCCTTTTGACCTTTTCCACCTTTTACAATTTGAAGCTGCAAAGAAAGACTTTGTCAACACAGTAGGGGGAGCAAAAACAAAGGACCAGGTTTCTTTATTTAGGTCCAAATATATAACTCATAGGAAAAAATACTTTCTGATAAATAATTATTTTACTAATAGAAAAATGGAAATTTTCTTAATGTTGCCAGCCAGAGTTATTCTCTACTTTTTTTTCAGTAAAGCCAAACCTGTAGTGTATTGAAATTGCATGTGATTTCAAAGATGAAACGCTGAAACACTTAAATGATTTCTTTCATTTTTGCATTCTTGGTATTGGCTGTGTATGTGGAGACACAGATGAGACAGTTAAGATTATTCAAATGAAAGAATAGACTAGCTTTCATGAAATGATGAAAAGTACAAATGGACAAAGTCTGGGAAAAATGGAAATCCAATTTGATAGTATTTCCTTCTCTTGTTTGGTAGTCAGTTTACAATCATATGGGCCCATTGTGATGGCATGCAGTACCTTCTGAGTTATTTGAAATTGAGTTCCTGTCATTAAGTCCTTCTGTATTTGTAACTCTTAATAAAATTACATGTTAAAAATATAAACAGTCATCTTTATGTTTTGTTTTTATCACTGAAATGCATAATAAAATGTATCAAATACTGAGCACTGATGAAAATATAAATGAGAAGAAAATTTAAAACTCAACAAATATGTATTTGGATAAAAAAAAATAGAAAAGGCTTAGCAAAATCAATATAGTAGATACTTTTAAAACTGCAATTGGGGAATAAAATGATTCTTTTGGTAGAAGAGAAAACTAAGTTGGGTGGAAGGAAATTTATTTGGCCAAGATATTTTGAAAAGAAGCTTAAAGAGCTTTGAGATTGCATGAGGCCAATGTAATGAAGTCCTACTTCTCCTTTTATTAAAGTAGTTATCATTTGTAATGTTCACTTTGCCTAATGAATTTCATTATTATTTTCTCTAAAAGATCGTATTTCTCTTGATTTGCTTTTATAAATATTAATCTGTACTTCTAGGTTATTTTACAACACATTTGGTCTTTTTCCACATCTAGTAGATATGTGAGTTAGTGTGAGTCCCCCGAGTAAGGATTTGATTCACATTTTATTTCATTGCTACTATAGGAAGGCCCCTCTACTAGACAACCCTCACTTCATTTTTCTTACATATTTCTATCCAAGTAAATATTGGGCAACTCAACTGCTGTTGTCTGTGTATCGCCTTAAGTTCTCATCCCAGTCAAAATGAGTTACTCTTTCCTTTTGATTCTGGCTGGATAAGACCCCTTTCTAAACAAGTGGAGGCAGAGATGGTAGATGGGTTGCTTATGGTTGCAGCATGGGGCTAGGTGGGCATTGCTTGTGAAGGTCTCAGAAGGTAGACTCAAGGGATATGTTCTACAATACAGAATATTGGGAAGGAAACAAAGTCAGATAATGACTCATCAACCTGATTGGTTAGGTTCTGAGAGAGAGTATAAACTGAGAATCCATTTAAAGATAAAATCGTTTGAAACTGGGGAAGGGATAAGGCATCTGGAAAAAAAAAAATCACTGAGCTAGAAATTCTTACATGTTTGGCAGCACAGAAGATCATCAGTAAAGACCCAGACCTAAGAAGGATACCAAATACTTTTAAATTCATTTTATAACATGTATTACATGGGCTGGGGATGTGGCTCAAGCGGTAGCGCGCTCGCCTGGCATGCATGCGGCCCGGGTTCGATCCTCAGCACCACATACCAACAAAGATGTTGTGTCCGCCGAGAACTAAAAAAAAATAAATATTAAAAATTCTCTCTCTCTCTCCTCTCTCTCTCTTTAAAAAAAAAAAAAAAACATGTATTACAATATTTTATTTACTGGGTACATTTATAAATTCACATTTCACCATAAAACATTATAAATTTCTATAAAGCCATTTTTTATTATTGTCTTTTTGTGTCTGTTGCCCACATTATATAATATTTAGCAGGTCATAAATTCTAGGTAAATATTTATTTCAGTATTGAGTAGATGTTGAGTTTATTATGTATTACAATAATATAATATTAATGTTTCTAAATTTTCTCCCAAGAAATCCATTTACTTTTAAAATTAAATATTATGTTGTAGGAATTATCATAAAAAAATATTGCTTATTTCACTCTCCAGAATAGAAGACACAATAGTGTTAGGTAATATGACAAGAGTGTGCACAGTTACTACAGAAGTCCTTCAGAGACTCACTATTCTTTCGAGGGAGGTTAAGGAGTCCACTGACCCAGGCAGAAAAGAGTAGCACCTACTTGGGGAGTCATGAGGCGGGAACACATATGATTGTGGGTAAATGATTTAGTAGGGAAATGCACTGGGGATTGAGAAAATGTAGGAGAGAATCATTGCAAAGAGGGAACATATCTTGAAGACATGAAGTCATGCCATATTGAAGAATTTTAAATTCTTTGTTCTAAGAAGCACTGAAGGGTATGTGAAAGGAATCTAATTACATTTCTTTTATTCTTAGTTCTTTACTTTTTACACAATTCCCATCTCATTAATTACTATAAAATCTGTCAGGTGTTTTAACATTAAACTGTCCATCCAGCAATAAATGAAGTGCTTGATACACAGATGTGACTACAAAAGCCACCAAATGGTGGTATCTGCACTGAAAACTCTACTCCCCATTAAATAAATCCTTTAGCTAATTGAAATCTAGTGTGAGTTAGGTTTAAAGCATGTATAAACTGAAACTTCATTTTAAAATTTATTAAGATAAGTATAAAACATTATAATTTACTTCTTGGGCCAAAACTCTTTCAGAATTAAATGGGTTGATATTTATTATGGAGATCCATATGTTTTGAAAAGAAACATTGCAGTACTTCCTACATTAATACACCTGGAATAAAATATAACCATACATATAAAAAGTCTTCTTGAACACAATAAACTATAATCATTTTGAATTATCTTCACAGTATAGCAGTATTAACCTTTTAACATCTAGAGAATTTATTCTGTATCTTGACTTCTACATGTGTTAAGCCAGAACTTTTCATGTGATGCATAAATTTGTGTACATATGCAGCAGTGATATTGCTATTTATAATCAAGTACAAAACTTCAGGGTTTCTAAGTTATAATTTGCTCCAGAAATTTTAAAAGAAGGTAGAATTACTTTAATATTAATTTATATTCTGTAAATTTCATTCTTTGGGAATTTTTAGTGAATCAGAACTATATCTAAGAAATCTTGATATATATGTTTTGTATTATGGCAGATGAATGTTCAAATAATCCAGAACTAATGGTTTCTATTCTGGTTTGTTATTCCTTGAATGGTCTTTAGAACGAGTCTCCATCACTCTTCAGAGAGTCAGTCTTGTATTTTACTCTCTGAGCATTAAGGTTTCTTTCTAACAATATAACCAGTATCTCAAGTATTTTTGAGAAAGGCATCAATATCAAAATTCCAGGTATAACCAGGTACCCCAATATTTTAAATATTTCTGGACAATCAATAAGATACTCTTTTAGACCCTTTATAAACAAGGAAGAAATTTCTTACAGATAATTTGTCTAAAAATTGTGTCATCCAGTTGGATTCATGGAATCAACAACCTATAGATGATATATACTAATGGGAATCTGTCAGTGTAGGGAAGTATGATAGTACCTATAGATTGCACTAGAAATAATAGAGGCTAGTTTTACAATTCAAAGCTCTTTGATAAATTAAATGAGAAATTATGACAGTAAATTTTATTGGGGCAGTTCCAGTGAAGTGCAATTTAGAATAATAGTTATGTATAAACTTAAAAAATAACTCAGCATTTGTTTATTAAATATAAAAATGGTAGAGCTCATAGTAGGTTTAAATTGAACACGAGTTAGCTTTTTTATTTTTGCATGAAACATGTAATTTACATACCATTCAGAGTTACAAAGAGAAAGAAAAAAATATAATCCTGCCCTCAGGAGACCAGTAAAGAGAAATTATGAAACATTCAGGCTCTAAAATATGTATGTTGTTTATATTTATATTCCAAGATGATTTGCCTGAAATTGAGTACCATGTCTGTGTGGAAGGTTGAAGATACTCCATGTTAAATGATTTTGTACTGTTTATATTGTCAGTGAGAACAACCTAGTTGCTTTCTTCTGAGATATCCTCTTGATATATAACTTAGAAAATTGTGATTCCTTAAGTCATTAGAAGCACTGGAGTTTAGAGGATTGTGTGATATGCTACTTTTTTTTCTTCTTCTTCTTCTTATTTCAACATTTCAAAAGGAATTGGTCCTGATTTCCATATCTCTTTTGGAATGCTCAATAATAAATGTCTCATTGTGGAAATTGCATCTGTCATTCTTGTAATTCCCTACACTCAGCCTTTTAATTTGGGTAATGCTCTCTTTATCCCAACCATTAGTTAAAGTGAAGTATCATTTCAGAACAGGAAATGGACCCTAGAGGTCATATAGTTGGATTACCTTCCGAGATCTAAATGCCCTTTGCAAGATACCTGATACATATCCAGGATGTGTACCCAATACCTGGAACAACAGGCATCTTTCTAAATCCTTTCAAATTTTGCTTGTTAGTATTTTATCTGTCCCTTTCATTTTGTCCTTTTAGCTTTTAACTTGGTTTTGATCATTATCATGGCTGGATATCTGCAAATAGCCTCCTAACTGATCTCTTTCCTCCAATTTTTCTTTCCTAGAATATCTTACACCACTGTCTGAATAAAATTCCTAAAACACTTTGATCATATTGCTACCTTGCTCAGAAGCCTTCAGTAATTCCCTGTAGCCTGCAGGATAGTCAGAACTCATTAACTTGAAATAATCTTCCCCTGACATATGTCTGGGTTTAACTCTAGCTCTTTCAGCTTCCCAAGCCATCTCTTTGAGCTTAGTCAACTCTCTTTCATTGAAAATCTGTTGTTCTTTCTTGTTCCCATACCATCGCTGATGCTATTTTCCTTACCTCTGCATTTTTCATTATCTTTTTAGTATTATCCAGGTTTTAAGACCCAAGACATCCCTTCTGTTTGGTAACTCACTCCAGATCCCTGCCAATACACTGTGATGTCTTGCTTTTCGGAACTCCTAGGGTGCCCATTTTCAGCCTCATTGATTTGGTGATTAATCATAAACTAACTTGTGACAGTTTTCATATTGTTATATTGAACTATAATTTATCTTTTGTATTGATGTTTAATTTTTCACATTTTTTAACTTGGCTTTCTTCCAGATTAATTTTATGAGGTGGCTTGGTGTAAAGCAGATGGTTTCAAACTGTATTCTACAGAACTCTAGGAATTCCTGAAAATGCAGTTTGGGGAAGGGAGAGGGGTAGACTGAGACTTGTGAGTTCCTCTCACCTTGGATAGAACATCTCTGCTTCAGTCTGTTTTGTTTTGTTTTTTCTATCAAACTTGTGCATTTGATTGTTTTTGGAAAATGTGGAAGCTAAAGATGTTTGAAAAAGGTGGATGTGGAAGACAGGAGCCCAGATTTTGAGTAAGGAGAGTTGCATTTTAAGTTTTACTCCTTCCTGCCATGGACTTTAGTTTACTAATTTATAAATTTATAGGAGCCGTATATATAATCACATTCCTTCAACTGTAAGAATCTTTAAAGCTATGAAGTCTAGCTTCACTAAAATCATGACATTTTATTTTTTAATTTTAAAAAGTTTGTTTATTTGCAAAGTTCTGTTAGTGAGTTGCTTGCAGTTTTTAGTTGCAGCCAGGCCAGAATGCTTCACATATGGCACATTAATTACAAGATAATTGAATATGAAGAAGGCAAATTATATTTCACTTTTCCCTCTTGATGGAGACACTGTATGAAGCATTTGTTTGCCTTTTGTGGCTCTGTACCACTTATGAGCTCTTCATTAGCATTGGACCAGAATTCTTTATGTGATTTTTTAAACCATGAAGAATATTACCTTAAGAAACTACAGAATTTAAAAACAAAGCTACCATTGGGTGTCCCAAGAAATAAAAAGCATGAAGGCTAAATCTGTGTAAAGCAAGAGGATATAGTTCCTGATGTCAGTCTTTTTATCCAGTAATCCTTTCAAAGCAGGGAGTCACCTTGAAGACTGGCAGCAAGTACCATTGCTGTGTGTAAGGCTGAGAAAAGAGACTTTCCTTGCCTGCCTTGTTCTTAGGCTAGCACCTACAAGACTTTAAGAACACCTTCTAGATGGTTGTCACTGTAGAATGTAGCCTGAGAAGCAGAATTTAGAGCTTGAAATATACCTAGTCTGAGTCCTGCCAGTAAAGCACAACTTGATTCCAGTCGAAGCCATGTGAAACAGATCAATGACTGAACTTCAGCTTATGCTGGCTGTGTGTTCTTGTCAGGTTTGAGCCACAAACCAGTCAATAGAGGAGCCACTAAGATTTCTAGAGAGGTACACTTTGAATTAAGATTTTTCTAGTTCTTCTTTTATGCCTTTATTTTAGAAAACAAAGCAAACTGGAGACCATTAAAAATACAAAAAAGATATTAAGATAGTGAATCTTTTGTGCCTCTTTGTAGCCTAAATATGTGTAGTTGTTGCAAATAGCATCCTTTCATATCACAGAAAATAAAGTGGAGCTTTCCTTGTAGATAGCTCTTGTGAACTGATGGATTAAGGGCTTCTGCTGCAGGTACTAGTTTCTACTACAGAACTGCTCCACCGTACATTTTTAAATGTCTCTTAAGCAATATTTATCCTCTCCAAATTCTAAGAAGTAGTCTTTTTTTGGGGGGGGCACTTGGCCACTGAGCCACTTCCCAGCCCTATTTTTGTATTTTATTTAGAGACAGGGTCTCACTGAGTTGCTTAGTGCCTTACTTTTGCTGAGGCTGGCTTTGAACTCATGATCCTCCTGCCTTAGCCTCTGGAACCGCTGGGATTACAGGATTGCACCACTGTGCCCAGCAAGAAGTAATCTTTGATGCTCACCATTTGCATTTTCTCCCCAAGTAAGCCTGTCTGGTTTAAGAAGAAAATTATGGAGACTGTGCTGAAAATCTGAAAAATGGTCAGAGGTTCTGTTATGTGATTTGATCAGTTGATCTTCCATAGGCATCTAGTCAAATTCCCTTGAATAAAACAGAAAATATTGATATCACACTATGGAAGCAAAAAATTCAAACCAATTTCCCCTTTTGAATTGTGTCCAGCTATATCAAACATTTTGAAAGAAACATTTTCAATTTCAAAGTTGTACACATGGATGCTTCTATTAGGTATTCTGGCATACAAAATCTTGTGATGAAATGTAATCTAGTTCTCCAAATTTATCCATCAGGAATAAAATGTTTTACAATTTTACCTCATTGAAATAATTTTGATCATAGAGATTCTATTTGCCTCTGTTCCTAATGCTCTCACAGCAGAACAATATTGTAAACAAAACAAATCAATCTCAAGTTTCCACCATTCTCAGGTTCCTTGCACCTCCATGGACCACAAGAAGTCAAATGCCATGGTCTCGTCTCCATTGAGTTGATTTGAATGATCTTCCCAAGAAATATGAGGCTTCTTTGAACATCTGCCAACACCCCCATAGTTTGATCACACTGCTTTGGAGTGGGGGGTGGAATTCCTCAGGTGCACATTATCAAAGTCCTATAGGTGGATGATCCACATCAGCTTCAGGTAGATTGATTTGCTGCTTTCTCCCATGCCCAGTTGTGGGATTTTGAGCTGTGTTCTGTAGGACTGTCCTTTCCTGAGAAAGTCTGTGTTCTTGGATGTGTGCTGCTCTCAGACTCACTGCTTATCACTAGGAAGCTAAGTGTGTGTTCAATAGACAGTGATGTCAGGAAGTGCTAATACTTCATTTTTTATTCCAAACAGTATTAAACAATGTAAAGAGTCTCTTTGGAATGTAATACAAGGGCATCTGTTTTGGAGGAAAATATCCAGATTTGAACTCTCGCTTTAGAAATGAGAAAACCTGGCCAAGCTACTTAGCCTTTGGAACCTTAATTACCTCATCACCAAAATAAAGTACCTTATAACTACTGCTCAGGATTGCTGTGAACACCAAATGAGAATATTAGTCTAAGCCCAGTGTGTGGCACTTAGGTGTCTGGACTATTTCACCTCCCTTTTCTTCTCCATAATTATCCATTTTATTTTTTGGACTTACTTATGAATTATTTTTCCCCCTAAAACTCAAACACATAAAAAATGAAAGCTTGTCACTTATTCAGGCTCTAAACGCATCCCCAAATGAGATCCAACATTTGTTATTGGTGGCAATTTCAATGCAATAAATTGTGAATGAAGAGATATTCAGATATCTAGCTCTCTTTGCTATGTTAAAACTCCATCACATGTACCTGGAGAAAGAGATGAATGAGTTAGCAGAAGGGGATCCTATGGGGAATAAAAATTTCCTCTATTTTTATTAGTTTTGAATAGTGATTTTATTAGTGTATAAAATTTTCAAAACATCAATCTAAATATCTCAGATTTTTTTTATATTACTTATATATTAAACTTTAAAGCATCCATATTTATATATTTGGAAATGTTATATTATCTATATTAACTTGACTCTGAAAGGATTTCAGAACAAGAATTTCATAACTTTGATAGTTGGGGCCCATATGTTATTCAAGAAACCAGTATTAGTATATCTATAATTATATTTATGAGGCATATAGGGTTCTTGATAGATAATATCACTCATTTGTAGTGCTTGCTTTTCTCTTGTGTTTGAACCTATAGCTTCACTGGGTTTTGTGTATATTTATATGTGGGTCAGTTATAGAGAGTTTAAATAAAAAGTCTTATGCATTTAAAATTTTCTTTTAAATAAATTATGATCTTTCACTTATAAATGAAAATGGTCAGGGACGGTTTTCCGAAGAAGAATGACTTTATCATGTATCATTTAGGAAAGAAAAGACTACTAAAAACTATTAAAGCATAACTTTCAGTTTAACTTAAGGATATTTTTCTTTAGTGAAAATATGTGAAAGTTTGCAGCTATGCTTTTCATGTAGGCTTTATGTTTTAAGCTTGCTCAAGTTCATTATTCTCCTCTTTGATCTGAGTACAGCTCAATTAAAATTTTCATGAGAGAAGCATAGTTCACTTGCTTAAGGCATGTGTTTTAGATAGTGTTAAGATATTACATTAATGTAAGAGTTCTTATTGCTGGACTTTTAGAAACATATATTCATTCTATTATTGTTGCTTACCACTCCCAGATAGTTTCAAAATATACAATGCCTTCTTTATTCTTTGAAGCAACAACATATTTTTAGTTTAATTACATAGATATATTCAGATAAAAATTTCAACATTTGTTACATCCTAATTATAAATTATATACACACATATACTCAAGTTTTATAAGATATTAATCCTTATCAGAAAAGATGTGATTTCATTTAACAGTGTTATTTTGGTTCATTTTACAATGATATGACAAGTTAATTTGAAATAAGTGACATCTGCCCCTTGATACTTTTATAAGGCTTTTACAAATTATAAGAAAAGAATAAATTATGTAATATTCACACCAGTGGGAGAATTACCTGATTCATTCTAATTCACTTATTATTGATAGTATAAATCTTATTTTGATGATTTAAAATAACATTGATTTAAAAAAATATGATTTTTGAAACCCTAAAATTACATCAGGTGTATAAAAATAAGTGGTATTTTAAGGTGTCCCCAGAGTAGTAGCACTGGCTCTTTGCATGTATTTATGGTAGTTTTGCTTCATGTAATCACTTGGAACTGAACACATTTACCCTTTTAAAAATGAGAGAATATAACTTTAATTCAGTTCCTGGGTTTAGGAAGAAGGTCATTGTGTATACATTCAGATGTTAGGCAAAAAGTATTTGAAAAGATTATTTAAATTAAGTTCATACATGCTAACCCCGCCACTGCCTTCAGTAAAGAATAGTCAAAGCTGCCATATAGAAATCACTGTTTGGTACAGTGGGAACAGGTAGCCCACCATCTGAATGAAAACCTCAATGAATGAGAACCACCCCCACGTTTGATTACTTATTTAGTTTTTAATTTCATCCTTTTCTCTATTAGATAACTTATATTTTCCTTATCAGTATGTGTAATTTCATTATCCTTTCAAAATAGTATTCTTTTATCTGCCATTTCATTCTTTAAAAGAATAGTTTGATATTAACACTTTTAAGATGATAAATTTACCACTGTGGGTTAATTTTTCAGGGGAGGGATGTCTTGTTTATGAATACTTACTAGTCTTAATACAGGAAAACATTCTATATTTTCTCCTTAAGATTTCATCTTTTTTCATTATATATTCTAGTCTGTCATTCACTAGAATATATTTTTGTATATGGATGAAGTAGAATCTGATTTTTTTTCGTTGTGTGTAAAACCAATTGTTCTAGTGGCATTTGTACTCTGTCTTCTCCCAGCTTATCCGCCTGCATCCTTTGCCTTACTCGGGCTTTCCTGATAGGACAGGCTGTTCCTGGGCTCTGTACTCTATTCCTGTGGTTGATTTGACAAACTCTGGGTCAGTACATTTTGTCTTAATTGCTACAGCTTTATGCTTAGCCTTAATGTCTAGCTTGATAAGTACTGAGTCTAATCTTAACTGCTGCATATTTACATCCTTTCTTGTCTTTTTGTGTTTTAAGTCTGTCTCCTGAAAATGGTATATATCTGTAAATTTAAAACCCATCCTGGAATCTCTACTTTTTAACTATTTTTTATTCCACTGACATTTTGTTTGGGATTTTTGTCATGTTTCACATTACCATGAATAATATATATGTTGTACCTTCTTCCCCTTTCTTTATTCCTTCCTCCCTTCTCTGCTTTTCATTTTATTTCTAGGATTCTAATCATCTAGTAATTTCATTCCAGAGCAGGTTCTGTGCCACGTATTATAATGCTGGTGTGTCTCTAGAACTTGGAGGCTCAGAGATAGAATGTGTACCTGGTACTACAAGGCCTGGGTTTGATCCCCACCACTTAATAAAATAAAATAAAATAAAATAAAATAAAGCCATAGATCTCCCTCATGACCACAAAAGTCCATCATTTTTCAAGGTTTCATCATGGTTTAAGTCTCTGGTTAAAGGAACTCATGAGGACCATTAGATATCTGAACTCTTCCGCTAATGCATCTGTTCAGTATTTTTCCTCACTCTTCCTACGTCATTCTAATTAAATATTTGTAAATATGGCCTTTAAAAATAGACATAAGTACAACTGTTCGTTCTTTTTTAAATATATTTTAGCTATAGGTGGACACAGTATCTTTTTTTATTTAATTTTTTATGTGATGCTGAGAATCAAACCCAGTGCCCCACAATGCTGGGCAAGCACTCTGCCAGTGAGCCACAGCCCCAACTCCAACTGTTCATTCTTGACCACAAACAAAGTATATTTCTTTTGAACAAAGGTTCCATAAGCTCATAGGTGGTTGATGATGTGGAAACAGGAAGTGCAATGGCAAAAGCTCTTGGGTGCTCCTACAGATCTCATTGTTATCTTGGGAGAGCCTAGTAGATTCTGCAGTGGTCCAGTGTCAAGAGGTACCCACTGTCACAACTCTGTCTCACAACTAGGTATTGAAAAGCCATTTTTCTTTTTAGCATCCACTTCTTTTAAAAAATGTAGTTGTTGATAGACCTGTATTTATTAATTTTATTTATTCATATGTGGTGCTGAGAACAGAACCCAGTGCCTCACACATGCCTGACAAGTGCACTACCACTGAGCCCCAGCCCCAGCCCACTAGCATCTGCTTATTAATGTCAAAGATGGAGAAACTTAAAAATCCATCACTTCCTCGGTCACCATTTTCTAGAGTCTCATGAAGAATCTTTGTTTTTGAGTTTATGAAGTCTCAATATCCAGAACTAAGTCTGGATCCCAGGAGTCATTAAATAAATTTGAGTTGAAAAAGTAAAAGGGGAGTTGGGAGGGAGTACTACATTGGAAAGAGTGTCACCTTGCCATCTCTCTACCTCAGAGTGCTTGGGTCCCAGGTGACATAGTAGGATAAAGTGGAATTTTATACATGACTACCTGGTTACCACTTTCCCTGTGATGTTGTTCTTAGGAACTAGATGGCTTCTGTTGCTCTCATAGAAGGAATGCACTTGAAAACTGATGCATTGTTTTACAAAGAAGATTAAGGATTGAACGTTGGCCCCAATGAAGTATCTTCCATACCAGTTGGAGGTGATCTTATAAGACATGAACTTAACAATATTTTTAGTGTTCCACAAAAGCTGGTAACAGCTGTGCCTTTACACAACAGGCCACTTATGAGGACCAACTAAAACAGTCTTCCTCATTTATATTCTGGGAATAATGCTCATGATTTTATGGTGATTAGAATTTTGGAATTGACCATGATCTTCTCTATGTCTTTGAATATGTATTTCAAGGGAAATAATTTGTTATGTAATACAGGTTGGTAAATTGGGCTTCTTTTTTTTTTTTTTTTTTTTTATTGGTTGTTCATAACATTACAAAGCTCTTAAAAAAAGGAATAAAAAGGTCATTGTTCATGAAAAGGTTTGGGAAAAGTTCAGTGGTTGAAATTGGATTGCTCTTCACTATCTCGCCTTGTTACATACTCCTATAATATTAAATGGTATAGTGGGTTGAATAATGACGCCTTAGAGTTGCCTATATTCCAATCCCAGAACCTGTGAATCTGTTAATTTACATGGCATAGGGACTTTTGCAGATGTGGTTAAGGGTAGAGACCTTGAGATGGGGAGATTATCCTGTATTATCTGAGTGGGCCCATTCTAATCACATGAATCTTAGAAAGCAAATAACTTTCCTGAATGGCAGAAGGAGATGCAGTGCTAAAAGGTCTCCACCAATTACTGCTGTCTTTAAAGATGGTGAAAGGAGAGCTGGGGTAGTAGCTCAGTGGTAAAGTGCTTGCCTCATACCTGGGAGGCCCTGGGTTTGATCCTCAGCACAGCATAAACTAAATAAATAAAGGTGTGGCTAGCAGCAGTGCCAGATGCCTGTAATCCCAGTGGCTTGGGAGGCCCAGGCAGGAGGATTTTGAGTTCAAAGCCAGCCTCAGCAAAAGCGAGGCCCTAAGCAACTTACTGAAACCCTGTCTCTAAATAAAATATAAAATAGGGCTAGGGATGTGGCTCAGTGGTTAAGGGCCTGGGTTCAATCCCAGGTACCAAGAAAGGAAAAAAAATAAAAAGATGGTGAAAGAGGGCCATAAACCAACAACTGCAGTGGGACCTAAAAGCTGGGATTGGTCCTAGGCTCATAGTCAGCAACAAAATGCAGATGGTCCCATAGCCCAGAAGAACTGGATTCAGCCAATAATTCCTATTGGCAATCAAGTGGATCCTGCCTTAGAGCCTCCAGAAGGGAATGTAACCACGATGACACCTTAATTTTGACCCAGACATGAGACCCCTGTTGCACTTGTGACCCACAGAACTGTAGGATAACACATTTGTGATGCTTAACTTACTAAGTTTGTGGTAATTTGTTATGGCTTTAATAGGAAACAAATACAAATTATAGGTGTTTCCTTTTATATTGTCATAGAGATTGTTATGGTCTCTATATATGGTGCTTCCGCACCCCAAAAGCTCCTGCATTAATTCAGGAATATTTAGAGATGAAACTATTAGATTATGAGAGCTATAGCCTGATTAGTGGATTAATCCATTTGATGGCTTAATAATTTGAAAGAACTACTGTACTGGGTGGTAACTGTGGATAGGTGAGGGGAGGCTGGAGGAAGTAGGTCACTGGGGGCATATCCTTGGGGATTATATCTTGTCCCCTCGCTTTCTCTCTCTCTCTCTCTCTCTCTCTCTCTCTCTCTCTCTCTCTCTCTCTCTCTCTCTCTCTCTCTTCTGGATTGCTATGACCTGAGTAACTTTCCTCTGCCTCACCTTTCTGTCAAGATGTTCTTTCTCACCTTGGGCCCAGAGCAATGTGGTTAGCAGACCATGGACTAAACCTCTAAAACCGTCAGCCAAAAGAAACTTTTCCTTCTCTAAATTCTTCTTGTCGGGTATTTTGGTCTAACACTAAGAAGAAATAGAGTGAAATGAAGAGATTCTAAATAAAACTTTTTTTCCCACATAAAAAAAGAGCAAATCTCTGTCTGACTTCAGTAATTTAAGCTCAGTAATCTTTTTCCTTTAATAGTGTTTCCTGATGAATGGGTAATACTGAAAAATTGGTACTGATATATATGCATGAGGAAAAAGAATCAGAACACTGAATTCAAATCAAAATTCATTTATAGCTTTGAGTTTTGATGTGAAGTGACTTGATTTTATCACCGTGTTTCCTTTTCTGTTTAAAAGAAACACCTACTTCTCAAAAGAATTTTCATTGATTAACTTATTGATAGCCATTCTGAAAAGCAAATGACTGCTAGCCCTCCCTGCCCCCCTCCCCATGTTATTGCCAAGATAAATGTGCCATGGCTAAACTTCCCTGCTGTTCTTCTTGTTGCACACCCCTCCTCGAGTATGTACCCCAGAGGAGGGTCACATAATAGGCCTGTGTGGCTATTCTTAACTTTTTGCTGGTGAGGACATGGAAAGTAATAGCTTCTGCTTGTAACTTTGTGCTTTGCATTTTGGAATCTCTCATTTTTTCCCCCTAAGGATAAAATGGAAAGAAAAAAAAAAGGGGAGAAATTCATGGGTTGACTAGTTCTTTTCTTTTTCTTATTTCTTCACCTGACAGTGATTATCCATTTCTATACAAACAGCATCTTATTTAATATTCATGAGCCTGTTTACCATAGTATTTCTTTCCATTATCAGTAATAGAGATGAAAAGCTGATGGATAAATGGAATTGAAGGAAAAATTCACATGAAACTGAAAAGAAACCCATGCAGTGATCTGTTTTATCATTTTGATTAAATCACTCTCCTGGCAAAATATAAAGATAGAAGTACAAATAGGTGTATTTTCTTATCTTAGATTATATACTAAACTTTCACATTTTTTTTCCTTAGAATCTGTCTTTGTTATGATTTAGCGAATGAAGTCACTGTGGTCTCTTTGCTTTGGTGTGCAAATACAGAACTAAAAAATTTATAAGAATGAAGAAAGATAGCTGTCTGTGTCAACATGGTAACCAAAATGAGAAAGAAAATATAGACAGATTGTAAGCAAACCATGTAACTTAGACTGTGAATTAAAAGTGGGTTCCTGGGTGGTTAAGAAATTGGTCCCTGAACCAGCCTGTCTTCTCTGCTGACTACTTGATTTGGGGAATTCTTTAAACATTAGAGTGTCTCAGTTTTCTTATGCACAAAATGAGAATTATAGTTGTGCATATACTTCATGGCTGTGACAGGAGAATTAAATGTGTGTTAACAAGTAAAGCCTTAGAATATTACCAGGAACAGGGTATGTGCTCAACAAATATTAGCTATTATTATTTTTACTTTTTAATTTTAAACATTTTCTAACATGCATGCATGTAGAGAGTTGCTAATATCAGTAGTTGGTTCCTTTTTTTCTATTTAACTGCTACCTATCATATAGAGGTAAGCATTATACAAACTTTTACACCTTTTAAATGCCTCTCCTTCTCCAACCCCTGGATATTTTAAAGTATCTCATTTACCTCTATATGCTAAAATATACATCTTTTAAAAATGTGGACTATGGGCTTTAAAAAAGAACACATCCATGATGCCATTATCTCACATAATGAAATATAAAATAATTCTTGTTTTCATCTAATACTCCCATCTTGATGAGATTTTTCCAGTTTGTTTTAAAAATGTTTGTAGTTATTTGAGTCAGAATTCAAACAAGTTCCATATCATACACATGTTAAAGCTTTTATGCTCTTCTGCCTCTTTCCCTCCTTTTAAAGTTAGATTTTAGATGTATAATTTACACTCAGTAACTTTTACATCTTTTAGGTATACAGGTCTTTGAATTTTAATACAAGTACAGAGTCATATAACCTCTACCACCATGAAAAATTTCACTAATACTTCTCTCAGTCTGTCCTCACTTGACACTAGTTCCTTGTAGCATCTTACCTGTTTTCCTATCCCTTTAGTTGCATCTTTTCCAGAATATGATAAAAGTAGAATTGTATACTTTGTGTTCTTTCGAGTCTAGCTTCTTCCACTTTGTGTTATTTTGTTTAAATTCACTATCTTGCTGGGTGTTGTAGTAGTAGCTTCTTTTTAAAAGCTGTATATTATTCCATCATACGGATGTTGCTGTAATTCATTTATCTAGTAGTCTTGATGGACATTAACATTGTTTTGTCAGTTGGCTTGTTTTAGGTTAAAGTTCTTGTTAAAGATGTTGAAATGAGGAGAATAATAAAGCTGATAAAAATTCATGTATAGGATTTTGTGTGGATCTTGGTCTTCTTTTAGGGTAAATATCAAGGAGTATTTGTCCAGGTTACTGGGTTACATGGCTACTCTATGTTTATCTTTATACAGAACTACCAAACTGCTTTTTAGTGGGGTGCTATCATTGTGCATTCTCCAAGGAAATATAAGAGAATTCCCATGCTCCACAATCTTGCTAGTGTTATTTTCAGCATTTAAAAAAAATCATTATTTAACCATTCTAATAGGTGTATAGAGTGGTATCTTGTAATTTAATTTCTATTTCCTAATTATTGATGATCTGGAGAATATTTCACTGTCCTTAATTTTCTTACCCCCCCTTTTTCATTAGAGCTTTATAGTTATGCATAAGTAGTTGGGTTCATCTCAACAAATTTAGACATGCCTGAAATTTGAGTTCAGTTCACAGTCCTCCTTTTCCCTCCCATTTTCCTTGACATACTTCTCCCCTTTCTCGTCCTCTTTTCTCTCCTCAACTATACTTCCTTTTCCTTATCTATTTGTTGATATTTGATTGATTCTTTCTGCATGTGGATAAAGATGAAGTTCCCTGTGGCATATTTATTTTCGCACATATCCTGATTCCGCATTACCTCTCCTTACCTGTCTCTCCACTCTGCCTCTCCTTCTACAATACTGCTCTCCTTTTATCTTTGTAATATCCTGTCCTTCCCTCCATGTTTTCTTTCTTTTACTCAAACTTCTGCATATGAGACAAAACATTCAACCTTTGAGTTTCTCAGTTTGGCTTATTTCACTTAGCATGATATTCTCCATTTCCATCCATTTACCTGTAGGTGCCATAATTTCATTCTTTTTTATGGCTGAGCAGAACTCTGGTTTGTGTGTGAGTCTGAGTGTGAGTGTGAGTGTGTGTGTGTGTGTGTGTGTGTGTGTGTGTGACAATTTCAGAATGGCAATGATCAAGAGTACAAATAATAATAAATGCTGGTGAGGTTGTGGGGGAAAAGGTACACTTGTATATTGTTGGTGGGACTGCAGACTAGTACAATCACTCTGGAAAGCAGTAGAGAGAGTCTTCAAAAAACTAGGATGAACCTACCATGTGACCCATCTATCCTACTCTGTTATTTTCCCCAAAGATCTATACTTGATATACTATAGCAATATGGTCACCTTGATGTTTATAGCAGCACAATTCACAATAGCTAAATTATGTAATCAACCCAAGTCCAGTCAATAGATGAATAGATTAAGAAATTGTGAGATATATATAGATATAGGAGTCCTTGCTTTCCTTTATGTTCCTCTCCTAAACAGGTTTTCCCCCATTCTATGGATTAGTTGAAGAAACTGCTGAAATTGGTATCTTATTGTTTTTCTCTGTGTTAATTCACCTGATCTCCTGTCATTTTCTTTTATTCCCATCAGTTGGAAATCAGCTAGTAATGTTGGATTAAATTTCAAGTTTGTTTGTTTTCAGGGAATACTTTGGGAATACATCGCATCACTTTGGGAGGCAAAAAATACCTGATTGACAGTGAGTTCAGATGCTGCCTACATCAATTCCCCCCCTAATGATTTCATCCATTTGCCTCTTTCCAAATAAGTTATCTTATTAAGTGTTAAAAAATAATGCTGTGTTCTAATTTTGTGTTTTCTCTGGATTTATCATTTGGGCTGCTTCTGTAAAAGAAGACTGCATCATCTATGAGGACTGCCCAGTTATCCTGAAGTGTATATAGAAAAGCTGAAATTGCTATCTTTTAATGGATGATTTCCTAGAAACTTCCAGGCATAATTAATGGTGGTAGTTTCATTTTTTCCCTTGTAGACTTTTTCTTTGAGTATCATTACAAATTGCTGAGTTTGAAATACATTCAGTGGGTTTCAATCCATTTTAATGATTTCATTTGGCATTCAAAATCAGGATATATTGATGACATAAAAAACAAAAAACAAAGTATATAAGCACATAGATTTTTTTCTTATAATCTTTTTTCTTTGTGTATCCTTATGAATTCTAGGGTTTTAAATATATTTAGTGTGTTTCAATCCATTTTAATGATTCTTGTTGATATTCAAAATCAGGATATATTGAGGATATAAAAAACAAAAGCAAAGTATGCCAGCACATAGATTTTCATGTGCTCTTAAATTTCGATTCCTTTCTGTTCCCTGTATGCATTAATTTCACATTGAAATTTATCCATCTCTGAAAAGAAGAATAATAGTATTTTTATGGGGATAGTTACAAACTTAAAAATTAGTGTTAAAATATTTTCTTTTTATAACTTTCTTTTACATTTGTATTAGTAGTTTATTTTTTTGATTACTCATACAAGCTGGGTCTTTGTTTTATTATATTTTATTATTTATTTTATTATATTTGGAAAGATATATTTTAAATGCATTTTTATTTTTATTTATGAAATTCTTTATTTCCTTTATGCTAGTTTGCATATTTTCTATTTTCCTGTTGTATCTTATTTTTTTCAGTTTTTCAGTTGATTTTCTTGGTTTTTCAGATTTTATTTACAATTAGAGTTAATTTTGTCTCTTTCCAATTCTCATAGCTCTAATTATAGGACAGTGGTAAATAAATGGTAGTGGCAATAGTGGACATACTTTTTCTATTTCTGAATTTACTTGTTAATACTTCTGGGATTTCCTCAATAAATGATTCAGCTCTTGTGACATTATAATATCTAAGAATGGAATCACAAGACTGATTTAATACATGGGACTGTGTTTCAGAGCTGGCCAGCAAAACAAATGGCATTTTAAATTAGAAAGCTCATCAGTGATGTGATGTCTACTTCTTGAATTTTTGAATTCCTGGTGGTGAATGTCCTTGTGCCGGCGGGGGTGGGGGGTGGGGGTGGGGGGGGCATGTATTTGTAGAATATGGCCTGTACTCTGGGCTGGTGTCCTCTGCACCTACCCTGTCACTCCCACCCAACCACATGGCCAACATCTCTCCTGTCTCAGCCTACCTTCTGGATCTTTCCCCCCATTCTGCTTCAGGATATATTGATGCCATAAAAAACAAAAAGCAAAGTATACAAGCACATCGTGGTGCTGGGGTTCCTCACAGGGTGATATTTCTTGGGCATGAGCTCACTTCTTTATCAATTTGGTTCTCATTTAAGCTAGTCACCCTGAGTCACAACCACATTTAGGCAGGAGTGGGGAGTGGTGAGCGTTCCTAGTGGGTGAACTTAAGAGAGACTCAGAAAATAGTGTATTTAAGTACATTTGTGACCTCAGAGTCAATGGATAAGAAAAATGTTGGTTTTAGTGTAAAATGATCCCTGAGAGGGAGTGGAACTCCTGCAGTGATTTCTGGCCCCTGTGCAGTCCTGTCTCCTCCTTTCTCACTTGCTGCCTGCCCAGGGTGCAGAGGACCTATAGCGCTCTGCACATCACTGACTTCTCTGCTGGGTAGTAAATCTTCAAATATTATCAAACTGTCAAGAATGTCGCATTCTTTTGATTATTTTCCGTCAAGAATGTCACCCCCTAAAACCCTGGCCTCCTTTCTTTTTTATCATTGTGAGCTCTGTCAGCCTTATGGCCAGATATGATATTTGGAATGTGGCTTGCTGCTGCTTATTTTCCTGCTCAGCCTCTGGCGGGTTCCCTGTTATTTAACTGCTTAACTATTTTATTCCCTCTTTTCATTGTTCATGGGTTTTCTTTTCTTCAAAGACTTTCTTTAGTTGTTTAGTTTTCTTTTCCCTTTTTTTTGATTATTTTTGCATCCTGTTTAAGTTTGGATTTTATTTTTGAAGCATTCAAATCTCTCTATATATAATGCATATGGTCTTGCCTTCCACTGTTTGGGAATTTGACCCCAAACTTGAAAGAAGCCTGGGGCTGAGTTATTAAGCCCCATTTCACAGCTAAGGAAGCCAAGGCACCGAGAGTTTCAGTAACATGCCCACAGCAGAGAGCGCACAGCAGAGGCAAGCTCATGCCTGGCCACCTGACTCCATGTGCCTTGATACTGTGTTGCCATAGTGCTCAGGAAGACCTTCTTTCTTTTCATTCCCTCCTTGAAGTCTCTTCTTCCTTCCTCTTGCTTTTTCCACTTCTCCTTCTCTCTCTGTCTTTTCTACTTCATTCCCTGGCACTAATGATTGCTTTCCAGGTCTCTGCTACACAGCTCCATAAAATCAACCATTTGCCATGCGTTGGCCTTCTTGCCATTTTATGAATTCTCGTCTTTTCCAGTGATTCAAAAGCCCCTCAAGGTACGCACTAGGAAGGTCCAACAGTCCTGTCCAAGAATAGTCAGTGACTTTTTCAAGGGCAGCTCATTAGCATGGCCTGAGTGTCCTCTGTCAGCCCAGATCCCACTATTCATCTTTCTCCTCTTATGCTCCCTGACAATGCCATTGTGGGGCCCATTGCTCAAGGAATAAATTCAGTAAGCAGCACAGGATATGCTCACAGACTGGCCCAGCTCAGGCTTATGGTATTTAAAAAAAAAATCTTCATTTAAAAGCAGAGCATATTTTTTGGTCTCTAGATTCATGATTGAGGTATGCTCTTCAAAGAAATAAAAGGGGAGAGTGGGGAGAGGGGTGGTGGTTTAAAAGTATATTGTAGCAGGCTTAGAGATTTCCCAGAGGACGTTTGACTAGAAATATTGCAGGCAGATTCTTCCAGGCCATTCTAAAATGGACATATTCACACGTTTACTGCCAGAATCCTGGATGTGGGGGTGGAAAAAATGCATATTGCCTCTTTTCAAGGATCTTGACCTTGTAGGCTATCTTCCTTCACAGACTTCATGAAGGAGGACTCTGAATTTCTTTTACTGTTGTATCAACTTTTGAGAGTCTTTGGTACTTGTGAGAGCCACAGTTACATTGAAAAGAAAGTACTTCACTCACACAAGGCTTCAGTATCTTGTTTCTCATCTTGTATAATTTTACTTCATACTGGGATGTTATTATGAGAACAGATCATTAGTTATGGGCTTAGCTTTCTGGCTCACATTATGTTAGCATTTATTTTAGCATTTATACATTTATTAGTATCATAAAAATAATCTTGAGTTCCAGTCATTCTCAAATGTCTTACAGCTTATGAAATCTTTTAAATTGATAATCTATCTTTGAAATAGATTTACGTATTGTATCTTATAGAATGGAAAAGTTTTCCAATATAGATTTTATGCAATAAATAATCGTAAAAAAAAAAAAGCGCTGAGAAAAAACTTATATACCACCCTGACAGGAAAAAGAATGAGAAGCAACATTCACTTGAGATATTATAGTTTCAGGTACTTATGGGCACTTTGTAGAAGACTTGAAAGCTCTTGGGACAGCAGTTAAGATTGGCACACAAAATATAAGAAAACAAGTAGTCTAGGATGAGTACTCTAAGGCACCAAGTATAACCTAGAAAGTCAGTTGGATGTAACACCTTTTGGCCCCTGGTGATTTTGTAAATTAATGAAGGAATGATGAGTTGAGAATAGTAACAGTACGTTCCTCATGGGGCATTTGGAAGACTACACAGGTAATGGTCAAAGGGCTCAGCAAAATGCCTAATAGATAGCAAGTGCTCACTAGATGTCAGTGATTGGTATCACCAATTAGCAATGGTTGGACATGTTCCTCATGCTGTATTGGCTGTATACTTTTGTCATTTGGGAGGAAAGCCACCGTATCATGAAACTTGAGAAACCTTCCTAAATAGAAGGCCATTATATATTTCTCCCAAAGTGAGCCAAGGCCATGCCTCCAGCAAGTCAATGGTCTTCTCTGAATGTAGATTTTGGGGCTTTGCCATTGCTTGGGAAGGTGATTAAGGAGCCAAGAGTTCTGTGTAATAAAATTCACATAAGTAAATTTATCCTGGAAAAATTATCATTTTTATCTTAAGAAAAATAACTGTTCAGTTTTTTATTATAATACTCATTGGCATATAAATTGCAAGTGTATATTTTCTCAGTTTTATGGGTATTCATACAATGATCTGGATTTTCTCTACCGTTATCCTTTTATTTTCTAAGTTTCATTAGCCCCTGTTGCTATTTAGAGGATGGAGGGGGCATATTATTGGGGAGAACTGTCTCTTTAAGACATTCCCTAGACTAGACTTGGTCAAGAAAAGGAACAGTTTGGGAAGCTGACTTACTATGATAAAATAAATTACATGGTAAATCGCACTCTTGTTAATTAAGGAAAGAATGATGTTTGGCCTGAGTCATCAGTGTTTCCTATCTCATTTTCCAGTTCTTCTTTTTTTTTTCTTTTTTGCTTTCTCACTCTCTTTTTTCTTATCTTCCCCTGCCCCCACAAGACAGCAATTCATTCTCAAAAGTATCATGAAGGGGTGGAAACTAAGCAATGCCTACTGAAGGCATGAGTCAAATTTACCCAGTTCACCCTCTCACTGAGCTTCAGGTGTCTTCTCATTTCTCTCTAGGAATTTGATGAGTGATCTTGGCAAGCACAAAATGTCTTCAATTTAATTAGAAAGCAAAGCTTAGAACTCCCTCTTCTAAGTGTCTGCAACCAAAGTAAGCAATGTCACCATAGAGGATACTTTGCTTCCGGCAGTTATTTCCAGGGTGTCTGAGGGGGTCGCTTCTTCCCTTGGCTTCTGCAGTGGTTATTTTCTGTTACCAGATCATGCATTCCAATGTTTCTTTTCAATTTGACCTCTAGGGAATAAAAAGATTTCTTTAAATTCTGATAAAAACAGGTTTAATTTGACATACCTGCTGTGACTATTCCTTTGAAGAGGTTTGTGAGCTTTTCCCCAGAGATGTTGCTGAAACATACATCCTTAAGCATGCTTTGCCACTCCACATTTCATAAAAAAATATATATGAGGATTTTAAAAATATTCCTGTGCTCTTTGTAGTACTTTTCAGAGAATGCAAAGATTGCTATATTTTTAAACAGCTCTTCAGCTACTGTCCTCATTTCTTAAAATATGATGAAAACCTAATGCAGTTTGGCTTAAACAATGCTTCAGATAGTCAGGAACCACTTGATATTTTCTAACTGATGGGGAGATGGTTACTATAAGATACTGATATAGAGAACTTTGCTCACCAAAGGAATGATTGGGTGGCAAATATCCTTTCTTTACTCTTTCCCTTGAATCATTTTTGCAATTTGACATGAATATATTGCATTCATATTTAAAATTTTATGCTTTTGTCCTTTACAAGAACAGTAGATTTGCATTTTCAGGACAATACCTATTCTATAGCTGATGGAGACCTGTTTATTAGCAATAGGTGACCCTTTTGCTCTTTTCTCATTGTGGGATAACTGGAGATGTATTGATCATTGTCATCTGGCAACATGCACACTGTGCACATTATATTTGAGTAACCAATAGAAAATATAATATTGTGTACATTATATGTGACAAACCAATAAAAATTATATTGCCTAAACTTATATTTAATATATACCAATCACTTGCCCTAATTTTTCTTCAGATCAGATAAAAGTAACCCTAAATAATTAGTTTTGCCACTTGGTTTTCTATAAGCACAGTGTCTAAATAGCAGTAAGTTGTTGTCTTCTGTCTTCATTTCTGTTTGCACGTACTGCATTTATATTACTTTAGGAGACCTGGGGCATATCTTTATGATGGTATATAAGTTAAAATATTCAACACATGATATTGAATTTAAGTCAATAACTAAGGATTTTATTATTTATAAGAAGCAAACTATTAAATTCTACCATAAATATATGTGATAATTTGAATTATTCCTGTGAAACTCTAATTTTGATTATTTCACATGGAACCATTTAACTTAGTCTATACCAGAACACTGTTTGGGGGGAAAATGGATCAGGACATGATTTATGTGAAAGGAAAGTGTCAAAATATATTTGTAAATGTTACCTTGTAATTTTTTTGAATTTTTTTAAGTTATTGATGGACCTTTATTTTATTTGCTTATTTATCTGTGGTATTGGGAATCAAATCCAGTGCCTCAGAGGTACAAGGCAAGTGCTCTACCACTGAGCAAAACTTCAATCCCACCTTGTGATATTTTTAACTATGACTTTGAAGAATACATTAAAACATGTACTCTGAATTAGAGAAATGCAAATCAAAACTACTCTAAGATATCATCTCATTCCAGACAGAATGGCAGCTATTATGAAGATAAACAACAGTAAGTGTTGGCGAGGATGTGGGGAAAAAGATACACTCATACATTGCTGGTGGGACTGCAAATTGGTGCAGCCATTATGGAAAGCAGTATCGAGATTCCTTGGAAATCTGGGAATGGAACCATATTTGACCCATCTATCCCTCTCCTTGGTCTATACCCAAAGGACTTAAAAACAGCATACTACAGGGACACAGCCACATCAATGTTTATAGCAACACAATTCACAATAGCTAAACTGTGGAGCCAACCTAGATGCCCTTCAGTGGATGAATGGATAAAAAAATGTGGCATATAACACAATGGAATTTTACTCAGCAATAGAAGAGAATAAAATCTTGGCATTTGCAGGTAAATGGATGGCATTGGAGAATATAATGCTAAGTGAAGTTAGCCAATCCCCAAAACACAAATGCCAAATGTTTTCTCCGATATAAGGAGGCTGATTCATAGTGGGGTAGGGAGGGGGAGCATGGGAGGAATAGACAAACTCTACATAGGGCAGAGGTGGGAGGGAAAGAGAGGGGGCAGGGGGGTTAGCAAGGATGGTGGAATGTGATGGACATCATTATCCAAAGTACATGTATGAAGACACGAATTTTTGGTGTGAACATACTTTATATACAACCAGAGATATGAAAAATTGTGCTGTATATGTGTAATAAGAATTGTAATGCATTCCACTGTCATTTATTTTTTAAAAAATCAATAAAAACTATTGAAAGGCAAAAAAAGGAAAGAAATAAAGGAAGGAAGGAAGGAAGGAAGGAAGGAAGGAAGGAAGGAAGGGAGGAAAGAAGGAAGGAAGGAAGGAAGAAAGACGTGTTCTGTTGGAAACTTTCTGACATTAATGCTTTATCACCCTCATGATTTGTCTAGCCATGGAATTCATGAAAAAAAAATTGACCTATAGGGTGAATAGAATATGTCATAAGATTCATCTTTTTGTTTTGAAATATGTTTTTAGTTGTAGATGGACACATAATATCTTTATTTATTTATTATGTGGGGCTGAGGATCAAACCCAGTCCCTTATACATGCAAGGCAAGCACTTTACCACTGAGCTACATCCCCAGCCTGTAAGATTCATCTTTTCACATCTTTGTTTTGCTTTATATATGGAAATATTCAAGTAACCTTTTCTTTTTTTAATTTGTTTTTTTAGTTATACATGACAATAGAGTCTATTTTGACATATTTATACAAATATGAAGTATATCTTATTCTAATTAGGATCCCAGTCTTGTTGATGTACACAATAGTCAGATTCACTGTGGGGTATTCATATATGTACATATG